>NW_026054584.1:0-337977 GCF_022478715.1 Daldinia decipiens
GATTTATTTAATATAAGATAAAAAGATAAAAATTTATAAAAAAAAAAAAACGAAAGAAAAGGTAATTTATACAAATTGTAAATATTATAATAATTATCTTATATTGAAATTTACAAGTATATATAAGTATATATATTATTTTTTAATAAATCTTTTAATTAATTAAATCTTTTCAATCGGTAATAATAAGATTTTAAAATATAATATAAAAAAACTATTAGCCATACTATTTTACAAATATCTTATTTTTTTTTCTACAATATTATTTAATATATTAATATTTTAATTAAATTAATATTTATCCCTATAATAATTTATTTTTATTACATCTTATTATATTACTACTACTAATTTAATATATTATTAATAACACTTTTTCTATTTATTTTTTAAAATATTTAACATTTCCCTTATAAAAATTAAAATAAATATTAAATAATAAAAAATATATAATTTAATTTATTTATTCCAATATCTAATTTATATTAATAAATTATTTAATTAAAAAAACTATATTAATCTTAACCCTTAACACACAATCACTACTAATAAAATCATATTTTTAAATAATAAACTTAATAATTTACTACACACCCAATTACTACTACTAAAGATTAATAAAAAAAAATAAAAATAAAATTTATTTTTTAAACTTATCCATATTTTTCAATTATATAAAAAGAAAAAATAATTATATATTAAATAAATTATAAATTAATAACAATTTAAATACTCAATCATCAAACTATAAAAGATTTTAATATAAAAATAAAAAAAATCTTAAAAAATTACTTTAAAATAATAGCCTTTTTAATATTTATTAATTTATTAAACCTAAAAAAAATAAAAAAAATTATAAATAATTTATATCACTATCTTTTTACTATTTATATATTTAAATAAAAATAAATTTATATATTTAATATAATCAAAAATAAAATAAATCAATAAACTAATCATATTAATAAACAATTAAAAATAATTATAAAAAATTAAAATCAAACCTTTATATCCAAAAAATTAATTTTATTTAAAATAATAAATTAAAATAATAAATAAATATATAAATATTAATATAAACTTACACTATACTTAATTATAAAAAAATTAAAAACCTTATTAAATATAATAAAATATAATATAAATCCATACATTCTATTTAAAAAATATATATAATCTCTCTTTACATACCTAAACATTAAAATAATTAATAAATTAACCAAGAAATTAGCACTACCGATACCCTTATAACTTTCGAAAAATATAAACCTTATACCTAAATATAAACTATAACAAAAAACCCTCATCATTAAAACTAAACTAAAAATACTAAAAAAATAATAAATTAAAATTTTAAATATATCAAAAATCTTAAAATAATTAATTAAATTAATTATTAATAATAATAATACGTTAATTAAAAAATTTTTAAATATAATAAATTTAAATAAACATTATTTATATAATCCTAAATTATATAAAATTAATTAATATAAATATAAAGAATTTATTTTGTATATATAAATTATTAATATATATAAAATTGTTATTATTTAATTATAATTTAATTTCTTAATAAAATAATTAAATTAAAATAAATTTAAAAAATAATTTAAACAAATTAAACCAAAATTTCAAAAAATTATTAATTAAACCAAAAACCATATTAAATAAATTAAAACTAAAATTAAAAAATAAATTAAAATTATTAAATTAAAAAATAAAAATATAAATAATTTCAATAATTAAATTAGTTTATTATTATTAAAAATACATTAATTAATAATTTATATGTTAAATTAAAATATTTTTTTATTAAAATTACCTTATTATTACTAATATTATTAACTTTAAAAAATATTAAATTAATATAATACCATATTATTAAAAACAAAAATATTATTATATAATCTTAAATTATAAACTATATAAAAATCTAATATTTATTATATTTTTCTAATTAATTAACTATAATCATTACCATTTAATTATATATTTAATATAAATATATTTATTATTTTCCCATATTTACAATTTATAACCCTATCTTACATATTTATCTTATATATCTTATCCAATCAATAAATCCTTACAATTCTTTTAAAATATAATACTATCATTAACTATTTAAAACCTTTCACAAAAATCTAAACGTTAAAGTAATATACCATACTTTATAAAAGATACCAATTCTTATTCAATTTTAAGTTTGATTATATAACCGGCTAGAGTAATAATAACTAATTAAATTATTATTTTTATATAATATTACTATTATTTAAAAATTACCTATATTATATTATTTAAATAAGATTTTATATTTAAATTATATTTAAATAATATCTTTATTTATGCTATATTATTAAATAATAAAATAAATAAAATTATTATTTATAATAATTTAAATTTTAATATAATTATTTTTAAAAATAGTTTAATAAACTATTTTAAATTTTTAAAATAAAGATATCAAAAATAATAAATTAAAAATAATCGCATATTACATTTAATATTACATAAATTGCTTAAAAAAGAAATTAAATTTTAAATTTTTAATTTTATAAATAATTTTGTTACCTTTAAAATAAATCAATCTTATAAATATTTTATTAACGTAATAATTTATAATAATTTTAAAAACCTTTATATTTTTAAAAAATTTAACATATTAATTATATAATTTTAAAATATTTTTATTAATAAAGGTTTTATAAATATTATAAAAAATAAATTTCCTTATTTTAATTTAAAATTTAAATAAGAAAAATTCTTCCCTAAAAAAATTTATCCATACCTTATTAATATAAAAAATTAAATTATTATTAATAAAATTATTAAAAAATTAATTTTTTAAAAATATATCGTTTATATCAAAATACTTACACTATTTTTAATATTTATATTTATTATTTAGAAATTAATTAATAATCTTAACAATATTATTAAAAAAAATCAAATAATTATCAATACAAAAATCTTTAATAATATAAATTTTAATAATATTTATTTTATAAAATCTTAAAAAATTATATTTTAAAAAATATATCTTAAAACCTTTATAATAATAATAAACATATTAATTTTTTATTATTAATAATATACCTACCCTTTTATATAATAAGCATTTATAATTATTATTATTAAAAAATAATTTATATTTTATTATTTAATTATAAAATATAAAAATAATAATATATATATCTAACATTAAATAAATATATTATTTAAAAATGTTAATATAATAAATTATTATTATAATAATATCATTATTACTTTAAAACCCTTAAAAAATTATATTAAAAATTTAATATTAATATTTATATTTTTTTATATAAAAAATATTTTAATTAACTTAATAAAATTATTTATTAATTTTTTTAATACTATTATTTTAAAAAGATTTATTAACTCTTTTAAATTATTAATAATAAAAAAAATTTATTATAATCTTAAAAATTATATTTCTTATATCTTTTAAAAACTTTAAAATATTTATTAACTTTATAAATTATATAAGAAATAATATCCCTTATTTTATAAAACTAATAAAATTATTAAAGAAATAAAAAATTATATTTATTTATTTTAACCTATAAAAAAAATCTATAAAATAAAAATAAAAATAATAAACTAATAATATTCTAATAAATACACCATTTAAAACTAAAAGATTATTTTTTAAAAATCTAAAAAATACCTTTATTAAATATATAATATTATATTTTTATAATCTTAAATAATCCCTTTATATTAATTTTAATATATTATATAAAGATATTAATATATTTATTTATTATATTAATAATAAAAGCCTATCTTCCTTAATAAAAAATAATAAATTATTTATATATATATTATAAATTACTATTTAACCTATAACCTTTTTATCTAAAATATTATTATTAATAAAATAATAATATTAACTAATAAAAATAAAAATTTTTAAATTTATTTAAATAATAAAAAAAATCTATTATTACATTAATATTATTTAAATAAAACTATACATATTTATAAACTATAAAATTATATTAAAATTAATAAAATATAATAATCTTATTAACTTTATAATAATAAATAATAAAAATCTTTATTTAATATAAATAATAAAATATATTAATAAATTTAATTTTATAATACTTTATAAACTTAAAAAACACTATATTATTTTAAATATATTATTATACCTATTTATTACAAATTTAAATATTCTTAATAATAATATTAAAAACTTTAATATTTTTTTAAATAATAAAAATAAACATTAAAAATTCCTTTTAAATAAAATATTTATAATATATAAAAATATATTTTCCATAATATAATTAACTATAAAATACATAGAAAATAACCTATTAATAAATTTAATATTTTAAAAAATAATTTTAATATAAATCCACCTTAAATTTAAAATAAAATTATAATTTAAATATTTTATAAATCTTAAATAAAAAAAATATTTTTAATATTATTAAAAAAAATAAATATTTTAAAAATAACGCTATAATTTTCCCTTTTTATCTTAATAATAAATTATTATAAAAATTATTAAATATATATAATAAATTTTATATCTTAAAAATATATCACTTTAAAATTTTTAAAATATTACATAACTAAAATCATTTTAACCATAATAAAATTAATAAATAATTTATATATTTTATTATTAATTATAAAAAATTTAAAAAATATATAAAATCTTATCCAAAATATTTAATTATAAAATTTAAAAACCATTTACCTTATAATTTCCTATAATTAATCATTAACCTACCCTATTTATTTCACATAATTATTATTAATATTATTTTTAATTTACCAAAAACCAAAAATAATAAAAATACTTTTAATATTATAATTAATAAATTTTTAAAAACCACTATTATTTTACCAAAACAATATAATTAATTAATACTTAATTAAACCAACACCTATTATAATATTTTACTAATAAATAATTAAAAAATTTTAAAAATTATAATATTTAATAAAAATTTAAAATTTTTATTTAAATTTTAAAAACAATTTTAAAATTATATTAAAATAAAATTATTATATACTACCATATACTATCCATAAACTAATAAATAAATAAAATAATTTATCTTATAAATTAAATTAACTTTTTATTATTATTTTAATAATTTTAAAAATAATTTATAATAAAAAAATTACATTCCATATTTATAATATAAAACTAACTTAATACAATTATTACCTATTTAATATAACCTTTTAAAAACCATTTATAAATTTACCCCTAATATTATCCCTTAATTTTTACACATTCCAAACTATTAAAACCCAATACCATAATTACATATCAAAATCCACAATATAATTATAACTATAATAATAATTGCCAAAAAATATTATAATTTACAATATAAATTTATATTCTTTAAAAAAAATAATCACATCCTACTCCACCTTCACAAAAAATATAATATTTCCGTAATAATTATATTAAAAAAAAAATTTAATTAATAATACGCTAAACTATTTTATATCTTAAAATAAATCAATTATTTAACATATAAACTTAATTTCCCATAATATTTTAAAATTTATAATATTATATTTATTAATTATTTTAAATTAATCCTTTTAATAAATATATTTAAAAAATAATTATTACAATTTAATCAAATAATTTTAAAAACTTATTAAAAATAAATTATTAAAAATTAAAATAATAAATACCTTATAAAATATATCAAATTAAAAAATAAATACATAAAATAATTATTAAAAAAAAAACTAAACAATAATAAAAACAAACTTTTAACAAACTTCACTATATAAAAAAATTAAAATTAAATTATATTATAAACATCCCTTTTATTTTATTTATTTTAACAATAAAAATATTATTTTTTTACCCATTTTAAAAACATTATTATATAACCTAAGATTATTAAACCTATTTAATATACACATAAATATATATATTTTATAAATATTAAATATTCCTCCTAAATATTTTAAAATACAACAATAATAAGGATAATATAACATACCATTACAATTACTTACTTACCTTAGACTGAATTTTTCATATACAATTCCACTTTTCCTCTTTTCATCACTTTGCACATATGTAATTGTATATCCATCCGAGTCGCTTCGAGTCAACATCGTTCCAATCCCGTATTAGAATCTTTTATCTCGTCCTTAATTACACTCGATCCTACTAATGAGAACTCTTCGTTATCGGCGGCTAGCCGCATTACGCATATGCATGGAGCCCTAAACCCCAAGATGCTATAGGGGATTATAGCTCGAGGAGCTGTCAAAGTAGTAGAATCTAGACACGCAGAGCTCTCTAACGAGTTGCAATGAGACATCCCCCGATAGCTTCCGGGGGCCACTCGCATGGCAAGTATGCAAGGTTACCTGCATAAGCTCGAATCTTCATTCTATCTGAAGCTCGTGGTTCGTCTGTTGTTCTACCGGACCAGCCTCGATGGTACCACTGCCATCACCCCTGAAATAATGATTGGGGCTGAGCGATTATCACCTAGCGAATCACCATTCGGAACTCTTATGATTCATGGTCGGTATTCTATAAACGGCAAGGCATACCCGCTGAGAAGTACACCAACTTCGATAGCCTCTATTGGCCTGGAGCAATTCGGAACGGGTGTTATAGGTTTAGACTCATTGCTGTGACACACATTTAACAAAATACGATGGCCTCTTGTCATTTCTTATTCATCTGTTCAACTTTTCGGATCGAGTTGTTACTCATTTCTTTAAGTTTGTGTTTTGTATTTCGTATCTCAGCCCATACCTATGGTGGTCTTCAAGATCTGTCAGATACCAGATACCTCTCCTCGATCAGCTCTCTTATTGGTCTCTCGGCAGCATAGGATACTTTCCACGTACATATACAAAAAATTTGAAGTCTTAGAGTGAGTCACCATGGGCTTCTTTAGTCGATCCAAGAAGAGACCAGCTCTGGAGAGCTCGCCATCCAAGGTTGGCCAGTTCGTACCACCAAATCCATCTCAATCACAAGTACCACCACAACAACAATGGCATTATAACGACAACCCATATACTACTCCATCACCAAGACAGTCTGCTGGCTATCTGGCACCTCCGCCACCATTGCCGCCGCCCCCTAGTTGGAGTAATACGCTACCTTGCGGATCAACTCCTCCCCCTCAGTACCAAAGTCAACAGCAGTATCTCCCTATCGTTGTAAACCAACACTACTACTTGAGCCCTTCGGCGTCTCACCAACCGGTAGCAAGCCCGCACCCTCATAGCAATGGGGTCTGTACCGTTAGCAAACTCAACCTTAGCTCGGCCGCCAATGTAGTAGACCAAGTGTTCCCGGGAAACATGGGCCATCAAATATTAAATGACGGTCTCCCAAAATGGCATTCCTATGGCACGCAGATGCTTAACCAAAGCGCTGCAATGTACGACCAAATATGTAGCAGCTTCAACGATGTGATGACATTGATCGATCGGGATAAGTACATTGGTAATGAGAATGATCTATTCACGTATCAGTCTCATCCGGTGCCCCCGCCTTCAGCCGAGGTACGTCAACATGCCGTCGTACATAAGGAGCCTGCGAAGAAGGGGAAGAAAGGAACCCCAAAGGAAGTCTCCAAGGGACAAGCGAATGCAATAACGTCGTCACTTGCTTCTCGGGGCTACTTCGCCAAGGTAGAATTATATGCAAACTCAAAGCTGTCGTCGAATTTAACTCCCCTCTGCCTGTATGTGATGTAATACAATCCCTATATTGTGCTGGCACTAATACTCAACAGCCATATACCGACATATCGCCTAGTATGTCTAGCAGCGCAGTACTCGGAAAGAGTGTATGATAACCCGCGAGGGGCAGAACGAGATGCCCACGTCGATGCTGATTGGAGAACCGGAGCTAAGGCTATGCGCATCAAGTCTGTTCCAATGGATCATATGAACACTATTGTGTTTGCTATTCGAGGAACAGCGACTTTTATGGACTGGTCTGTCAACTTGAACACTGCACCAACGGCGCCTAAAGGATTCCTGGTAGGTTATGAACACTTTACAGGCTCATAACCCCATATTAATAAGTTCCAGGACGATCCGAACAACTTCTGCCATGCAGGATTCCTATCTGTGGCTCGAAAGATGATCTCTCCAGTAGCCGCCAGGCTCCGCCATCTTTTAGAAGAGGACCCGCGACGATGTTCATATTCACTTCTAATCACTGGCCACTCAGCTGGAGGCGCTGTCGCGTCTCTTCTTTACGCGCATATGCTTTCGATTTCCAAAGCCGCGTCATCGGAGCTTAACATTCTAACGGGCTGTTTTAAGAGAGTGCATTGTATCACGTTCGGCACACCTCCAGTCTCACTATTACCATTGCAGAAACCCTCTGGTTCTGAATTCAAGAAGTTCGTGTTCCTAACTTTCGTTAATGAGGGTGACCCGGTCGCGAGGGCCGATAAAGCCTACGTGAAAAGCCTTCTTGAACTTTTTGTTGCGCCAGCTCCAGTAGAAGCCAAGGAGTCCAGCAAGCATCCTCCACCGTTGAAAAGCTCATCGCCAAAGCACGGAAAGACGCATGGCACCGGCTCTAATACGTCTCTCATTTCAAAAACGTCCAAGGTTTCGGTGAAATCCAGCCGTTCTTCACCCCGCTCACCCCCGAAGTCAAACAAACCGAAAACCCCAGGTCCGATATGGGACGTTCCGCCAAGTACTCTAAGTAATGCGGGACAAATTGTTATCTTGAGGTCAGGAAATTCAAACTCCAAAACTAAACGAGCGAAGACCGTCGAAGAACGACTAAGTGAGGGGGTCGTCGCACAGGTTGCAACTGACGAGCAGTTAAGAGGCCTTATCTGGGGCGATCCCGTCTGCCATGTTATGAAATTATACATCGGCCGAGTCGAGCTGCTTGCAGTTGAGGCTGTCACTGCGAGAAAGTATTGAAGTCGAGGGGGGTAGGTATATTACAGTATTGGTTATCTATAACCATGGAATGACTTGATCTAATGACTTTAACGACGTATTATGATATATCCACTTTGGCGTTATGGGATGATACCATATGGGAAGCAGTTAGGCAATCGATTCATACCAAGATTTGGTGTTGAAAACGGGTTTAATTATTTGTCAAATGATCTTTATTGAAAATCAATTCAGGGCGCGCTGGGAGCGTTTTTTAATTAGAATATTACGAAAAAAGAAAGATGGAATGGAGAAACAAGAAGTGGTAGGAGTACGGAGAAACGAGGTTATGAGAATAGAAAGATGCGGGGAGACGGATGGTGTAGTCAGAGTAGAGGTGAGGGCGAAGAGAGAACCAAGTCACGACAGGAAGATGATACTATAACGAGCGACTGAAGTTAGATTTCCTAAATCACTGAAAGCAGGACACTAGCAATACAATTTGGCACTCTCCTCAACATTACATCCCAACATATCTCATTCCCCCAAATTGCTGTGCACCAGTTATCCATGCTGTATTGAAACAAAGCTGGCATTTACAAGACGCTGCCGAGGGCAACGCATGGGAGACCGACGTTGAGAAGACCGTCCTACTCAAAAGTTAGCACAATTATATTGTGAAAGTGGAAGGTATGATACTGACCTGTTCCATACCAGAGTGCTGGCAGCATGCGGGGGTCTGTTTGCACTGGCTTTCGAGGAGGTCCGAAAGTCCAACTACTGTGAACTATGTTAGAGATGAAAGGTACCTAAGGCATATATGTCTAGCAAAGATGGACTTACGAGCAGCAACGTTCAGCTTAGAGCAGCCATCGAACAAACCAACTGTTGCATCTTCCAAGGCACCTTCAAGGAGACCAGCAAGGAGGCCTTCGGCAGTGTTGATGGCATCGCCGGACTGGTCGACCTTGTCACAGCAGCTGAGGTCGAGGTCAGAGCCACAGGTGTCACCGGCCTGGCCGACAGTGACATCACCGGGGACGGGAGGGATGCTGTTGGTGTTGGGAGGGCCACCGAGCTGGGGGGCTCCGAGGGCGCCGAGGGCCATGGTAAGAGCGGCAACGATGGTGAACTGCATCTTGACTGATTTGGAAGTGTCGTTGAGGATTGATTAAAAAAGGAGTGAAATTGCTTAACGAAACGAGCGTTGCTGATGAGAATATGTAAACGAGTGTGAGTTGCAAGAGAGTGCGTTTTTTTATGTTTTTGATGCTGGTGATGCTGAGAAAGAATCGACGGGGAAGTGGTCGTCGACTGGTCTTATATATTAAAATGTTGACCGCGTATTTTCTGTATTCCAACTTCTTTCTTTTCCGCCCTTGGGCGCCATCCATCAGTCAAGCGTCAATAATTGATGCTCCCCGTCCTGTAGAGGAATGGCCTACAATGACGATCGGCGGGTTTTGAACACTCTTGAGAATGGGTTGTCTCATATCGCCAGCGCTACTGTGCGCCACCAAAAGAATTGCCCGCTGCTTTCCCAAACATGATCTGGCATTAGACCGCAGTTGATCTCCGACCACGATGAGCCGCAACAATTCTTATTCCGTCAATAGACTGCAGTTAAGAGTCAGCCAGCATCTAGTAGGGAATGGTGGAAATTGACGTACATTGCCGAGGACGCTTACCTTGGTATTCCTCCATACTATTGCGAAGGCTAGGATCCTAGGTGCCTTGGGATTAATTTGAAGCCGACCAACAGCTAGGAAAGGAGGAAAGGGGGAGCATCATACCAGACCTTGAGTTCAACCTACTGCGTAGGTAGGTGTTTTGTTTCGGATGTTCATCAGGCCTCCACACACGAGCCAACGACAGGCTTCCCCTGAGATGTAAAGTCTTAACTGCAGTCGTTCCACAGCATAACCCCTTTGCCAGGGTTATTTGTGAGGGATAATAGTAAGTAACCTTCTAGTCACTTGGACCCAAGAGTCCCGTCTTTAAAGAATGACTACTCGCTACTTTTGCTAATTGATATTGTCAATTCGCTGGATACCTATGCAACAACTCCAATTTGCTTCCATTGAATTAACCTTAGAGCTTGGGCCTTATGAGTTACCATTCTCCGCGCTCATTCCAATGAGCAATTCTAATGTCTCTCATCTGCACGAATCTACACCGGCTTTTCGGCATCTACCGAGTATATACCGGGTCGCTCATATGCTATAAACAGTTGACGGCGCTTTGGAAGACTATACAGAGCAATATGCCTAGTTTAGCTGCATTTGAACATGAACATCTCCAGAAATCTTTCAACTGTTGAGACTCTGGAAGGGATGAGCTTTACCATACAGCTTCCCAGCCCCTCTCGCACATGAGGTGATGTAAAACTACATCCCACTAGGATGTCTCCTATGCCTTCTCTAGGCTCTAAGGTCATCGTTTCCGTTATGTGCATAGGCTCCCAATTACCAAGTCATCGTTATATGGCAGATGGCGCACCGCAATGACGCAGTGCCGCTTACAGCCCTGAGACATAACATGTGGCTTTATTCGGTACCAAACCGACGTTGTGTGTACGCGTTATCACAAAGCCACAACGGCTGCTCCTGGCCGTGTCCATGGATACTCATATATTTTTAATCAACTTCATTGAGGCCACCGTTATATGACATATAGCACGCCGTCCCACATCCATCCATCGTCAGCATCGAGCTCTCACCACCCTTATGAGACCCAACCATCAGAAGACGAATTACCTAATTAGATAAATTACCTACGAAATGAATACATCCTCAGGGGAATACAAACTGATACGTGGCATTAGAAGCTGTGTCTAAGTAGCACAATTTTTAAATCATCTCTCAGGCCTCCGAGTCCATCATGTCACATCTTAATATATTTACGAAAGCTTCGTACGTAGACGAAGAGACATTTGGAGGCGAATTGATGTCGGCTTGGGTCAACCCTGACTTTCAATTGATGGTACCTGACCTCCTCATAAGCACATGCCCAGCACGCCGGGTCTCGGCCGATTAAAATGTGCCGTCAGCAACTATACGCGTGAGCTACTCCGTCTATCCAATGGGTTCCGGCAGATGCCTAGGCCCACGCGTCCACTAGGTACTCAATCACGGCTCGGAAGTTTCTGTGTCTGAAGGACATATTCACGGTTGACAGCATCCCTTTCTCCCGCGAGCCGAACCTCTGTGTTGTTCTATCCTACAAATTCCCCTCGGACTATGTTACCAAGTAGGCATTCATCAATTCAAACCCCCACCCACGCAATATGGAACGCTACTAACGTTATTGATATCCTCCCTATTATTAATATTTGCTCGTAACACCTTGTTACCCTATTATTCGTGGTGATCGACCTTGTTCATATGGATTCACGTTCTAATATGTTCCGCTTTTTCTGTGACTTGTCGGACGGCACCGGAAGCCTGCATCTTCAGCAGCTACAAGGCATGTAAAATTACCGCCTCAGCAACTTTCCCGTCGTTAGATATCGATCAATATATTTAAGATATATGCAAGGAACAACTTTTGTATAAGTCGTAATACCTATTGACCCCTCAAGCATCGCCTGCGTACTGGTATGTAGTGGCAACAACAGTCTAAGCCGCACGCATGATTCTATATACTACCTACATATAACGTATGTGAGCTGATATCTCTAATCGTAGCTCTGCATGAGTAGCGTAACGGATTTGTGCATTTAATTTGGCTCTAAATCTTGTATCAAGATATGGTAGGGGGGCTGAGAGGAGCTCGTGTTAAACAAGATCCCGTCCCCAGTACCGGTAGCCTATGCTATTGATTCGAGAAGCCAGGGTATGTAGTCAAGCAAACCATGTGCCAACCAAACTTAACCAATTCGTTTGATTGTATGCTTGTATTAACCGGAACCAGATTCCTCGGATACCTTGGAAGCAGCCAGCCGTTATATCAACATCTAGTTGGCGGCTTCATCCCGAAGCACAACCACGTCGCACGCCGCAAACGAGTTCTAATCTTAGCCTTTGGCAGTGAAGAATGGCGAATGAACTTGTATTTATATTAGGAAACGTGCGTGTAAGACATTTTGTCACTGAGAACCGCCCAATAGTTTAATTCGAACGACATCGCAGCCCTGTTATCTGCAGATTGTCTTAGAATGATAATGATTCTGGCGACGTCGTTGAGCTTTGCGCTACTATGGCTAGCAACTGCTGTCGGCCCATTCAATATAATATCGTCGGTGATCCCAGTAAAGAACCAAGTTACGAAGCATGTTCCGTCGGGATGTCGCATGGATCTAAGGCTGTCCTGATGTATACAAACGTAGACCCACATGCCCCTTGAAAGTCATCGCTTTCCATGTTGTCATGGAGCATCGAACAATGTGTGTCTTCGTAAATGCAGTTATGTAATCGCAAGTTGGAGCATATTTAGGTCTATAAAGAGGACATCTTCTCGAGTCAGATACGCTTCTATATCCCGTCTCTCTAAGATTCTCGCCTACTCGAGGCTTTTACATTCGTTTTGTTTAGTTACCATCTCGAGACCCTCATGATGTATCCATTCACTTGTTTGGCCTTCTTAGGCCTGGGGTATGCTTCTTCTTGATGTTAATTATTTGGTGTTATATACTAACGTATGCCTTAGAGCTACCTTTATCAATGCTCTCCCTCAGCAGCCAGAAGCAATAACTGTTACGACCACAGTTACAGTTTGTGATAGTAGCTGTGCTTCCACTGTAACAGTGTCTGCCGCGTGTTCCGAGTCTTCCACTTTATCGTCGTATTCAACTAACACGTTGGGAACTTCGTATACGGCTCCTATTGGATCCTCGTCTTTAGCTTCCTCTTATTCTACTCTTTCTACTACCTTCGTCGATACCACTATAGCTCTAACAACAAGTTCCATTGCCACTTTGAGCGAGCCGACGAGTATTCCTCACAGCTCTCCCATTCCAACGTACTCTTCGGGATTTCCTAACACCACCATTACGTCGTCATCTTTCCCCCACAGTACCGGATCGGTCACGAGCTCAACGGCGAATACTTTACCAGAGACGTTAAGCAGCACATGGTGAGAAAGGGCATTTAATATTAATTAATATTGATATCTGAATACAACACTAACAGACTATAGCACTGATGAGTTCTCAACTGCAACAGATTCTTCCGATACAAACACGTCAGCTTCTACTCCTGTTGTAAGCACATCATACTCAGTGACAAGTGATCACGATGTGTCCACATCGAGTACGGGAGAGACATTACCAACTGGAACAGATTCGACCAGTCCAGCCGTGTCCGTTGGCCCTACATCGGAGTCCAGCACATTAACTGGAGTGTTGTCAACTTCGACATATCCAGCTAGTTCTTGGTCATCTTCACTAGAATCCACTCTCACTTCCACAACCATCGTTCCAATCCCTTGGACAGCGTCAGATACCTCGATCTCCGGCACTTCTAGCACGGCCCCATATAGCACGAGTACTGTTACTGAGAGTATCTCTACTTCAGCTTCGTCTGGCATATCGTCCTCGATCTTCAGTTCAAACTTTAGCACAGGCTCCTGGACTTGGTCTCACAGCTACACAACCTCTCCTCATTCGTCTTTGAGCACCGAGACGGGTAGTTTTCCTGGCACAACTGATACGTCCAGTGGATCAGCTACGACATACCCAGTACCTACATCATCCTCGACAATAGGATCTATCAGTGGAAAAACTAGTTCTGCATATAGCTCCTCGTTTGGCACTGTTGGGACAGAGACAATATCCTATTACACCCCTAGCAATTCATTCTCATGGGCGACAACCGTCGTTATAGGCTCTACGACTAGTTCGGAACTTTTCCCTACTGCTTCCTCAAGCAGCTCAAGCCCCTACTCTAGCCCTGTCATAGGTACTTCTTCAACTGCTGCGGTAACCAGCCCTTCCTCGAACGAATCGGGCTCAATCAGCACTGCATCCTCTTCGACATCCAGAGTAGCAAGTAGCTTAAATACTTGGAGTACGATAACGTTTAGCTTCCCCGAATCTTTGACTGAAACTGCATCTACTAAGACAGTTTTAACTCCGAGTTCAAGTGCTTCCGCCTCCACCACTTGCCTTCAACAGCCAACCTATGGAGGTGGCTATACCTATATCTGCTACACCATCCCCGCGGCATCACCAACTCCAACCTACAGTACGGGGGACATAAGCGCAGTCACGGGTTCAATTGTTACTTCTTTAACTCTTGGGTTCTCAACAAGTAGATATCTCGCCAGCTCCTCAGATGAGGTTTCTAGCACGTCAAGCCAGCCAGCGCCTGTCCCCTTAAGTTCTATTTACACTACTGGAAGTACAGATGCCACAACAGCCACCATCTCTTCGAAAGGCAGCACTGAGACATTCCCTACTATTTCTTCGAGTCCCGGCTACCCAACCAGCCTGCCATTCCCTAGCACTAGTACAGTACTCGTGGCGCCTCTCCCTCCTAGTTCTACTGGCAGCACTGACGCTGAGACCGCGACCTCGTCTCTGCCTTTAAGCACGTGCATCTCCGGCGGCTACGGTGGCGGCGAGATTTGCTTCCCGATAGGAACGATGGAACCTGGGGTTACTATCGTCGCTGGTGGGACATCTTCTGCCGACGCAGTAACAGCACCGTCATCAGTCCCTACTACTCTTGCCACCCACCCTCAATCTACCTCAACCGTCGCAGGATATCCGACCGGAAAACCCGACAAGTATGAAAGTGACGAGGCTATTCGGGAGAGCGAAGACGAGGACAATTGGACCTGGTGGGGCGGCCGCAAGACCCGCGGCCGGCAGGGCAAAGGCGTCGAGCGCCTGCGCCGCAGTTGGCGCATGATCTAATGAATTCCTGCTCTCGCTCTCTCTCTCTCTCTCTCTCTCTCTCTCTCTTTATTCTCTCCTCCATCTCTGTCCCAAACTACCTAAGGTAACATAATCATAGGGGCGAGAGGGAAAAGAGAATCGTATAAAAGGGGGAAGGAGACTAAAATGCATACTTCACTTCTTGTCGCTCATTTATTTCCTTGCATCACTTTACATTTTTTCGCTTCTACATAGTGTACTCTAGAAAAGGGGGCTGTTAATTATTATGTGGAGACGGGGAAGATGGCTTGGCTTGGCTCGTTTTAATCACGAAGCCAGGGGTGGTGCAATTCGAGATCTTGCTCGCACTATGATATCGATTGAAAATAATTGATATACACTGGACTTTTCTTCATGTGTGTTGTTGAAAATAAAGAGAAGTATCAGGTGCTTATTGCAATGAACTAGTTAGGTACCTAATCTATCTATGAGCTGCCCGTGAGGGTTTCCCGAGGTATTCGGAACGTACCTACATACGTACGTACCTATACATAAAGCATCTGGCAATGGCCTATTCCTTGTTTGGATGTCGTTCTCGGTCATTTAATTCGTAGAGTATCTTATCGTCTCCTTCATTTGGTCAGGAGGGGAATTCTTTACATAATATAGTCGGAGATTATGTTAAGTTCATTCATTCCTTGCCCCTTGCTCGCTAGTCCGAGTTGAAGAGTGGTGTGAGTTGGAGAGACCTCACATTTTGAATTCGGTGACAGGCGATTTACATGCAGCCATGCAGTCGAAACGTGGAGTACAGTAACGTCCGAAACTCGAAACAGGTACCTAACCTATGCAGCTGAGCTGTACGTTGTACTAATCGCGATGCGCGCGTGAACAAGTCATGTACGAGTCTCTCTGTACGAGATAGATGGATGAAAGCCCATCTATCTGACAACCTACGTTGTACAGAACATCGTACAATCGTAGCAGACGCGTAGAAAGTGGATGTACGGATGCCGACAGCCTATTTTTCTTTTCATTCCCTTGGTTTTTTTTCTGTCCAAGAAACTCGCGTGTGAGAGGATTTTGCGCCGGTCAGTCTCGTGTCGTGTTGGCAGAAGAAGGCTACCTTAGGTACGCAGGCGGAAGCCCAGCCTTCGTTGGAGTACCGTGTCGCTCGAAACGCCCCTGGCATATGGTCCACATTTAACCCGAACAGGATAAGCTCTTATCATGTTGTATGCATGTATTGTAAATTGCGGCTGCCCCGGAGCTCTCATTCGTGGCTGCGTGTTTGTTCTCTCTTATCGATTGGCTCCCCAGCCCTGGTGATCCATCTTATTATTTCGTCGTATGGAACGCGCTTTCTCATCAGATTGATCAGATCATATGTATGTATGTGCATTTAATTGTGTACCTAACTTTTACTTTTTCCTGCCTTTATGCTATCTCTCATCTCTGGGTATTTGAGGATAGGTATTCTTAAGAATATTACGTAGGTAAGAGTTTGATCTTATATGTTGTTGAGATATTTTCCTTCATTCTCTTAATTCCTTCTTTTCGGCGTTGGTGGTATTTTCCCTTGTTCGGGACATCTAGAGTTGCATACAGGTATGTACCTATGTATGTACAAACCCAGACTGCCAGAGAAGGAGTGCGGAGACGCGAGGGAGCAGGGATTTATAATTGGGTGAGCGGGAAGACAGGGATTATTGAGCTCGACATTGTGTGGAGGGGTTTTTTTCCCTCGAATTTTGTATGAGAGCCCTGTGACTGGGTAGATTATGGGTCTGGACCTGGTCTAGTTCAATATGTATTCTGTCCCCAGCGTACCCCCGTCTGGATCGATCGTCACTGTTACGGAACGACTCCTCTTGGCAGAGAGCTGCTGCCCTGCTGCCCTGCTGCTGTTGCCCTGCGGTATGTAGAAGGCAAGAAGGCGAGAAGGCGAGAAGGCGTGAAGCACTGAATGTGGGAAGAAAAGTGGCAGTGGCATCCAAGACGTGCAGTAACGAAAACGGGCTAATCAGTGTCTCCATTCTCCATTCTCCATTTCTAATGCGATGCCCATGTTGCCATGGAAAGTAGGTACGATGTCCACAGTCTTAGTGCGAATCCTTATTGGATATTTACCTGAGGTACAATACAATTCATACAATTCAGTATGCTTGAAGAAGTCATCGTCATCGCATCGGTCCTCACCTGCTCTTTCGCTCCTCTCTTTAGTCTCTCGACCCTTCCACCTGAAAGTCCTGTCCTGTCCTGTCCTGTCCTGTCCTGCACCGGTGCACCCTTCTCTTGCCTGCCCCTTTCACTTTTTGATTTCTTCGCTGTTTCCTTTCCCGTCCCCTCTTTTCCCTCATTCTATCTTATCTTATTCCCATTTCCTTGGTGCTACATATTTCCCCCTTGCATCGCATACCTAAGGTGTAGTTTTCGCATCAGCCCGCACCGTCGCATTCACTAGCCTTATAAACCCGTCTCTCATCAGCATCACCCAGCTTCCAATGTATCGCTAGCTATGATTTAGACTAGAGTTTCGCCCTCTGAACTAGCCTTGTTGGAGCCTGCATCTGTCAAAGCAGTCTTCTTGCCGATGCGCATATCCTTTGCGACAAAGAACTACTGTAGACAAATACCTAGCCTCTAACCTAAATATTTTGGCCTCCCGAATCACGACAACGAGATCCAACCCGTACTAATAGAACGATCGCACACTTTCTTCAGCTATCTTGGGGAAGTATCTTGGTCAGATTTACTTATCTATTTGTAACCGAACTTCCTCTATTTTCTCCGCTGCCGAATCCCAAGGCGTCAGCCTCTTGTCTTACCCCCGTCACGTCGCACACAAGTTACGATGAGTTAGGAACATAAGACAATTATAAAATCAGCCACCGGTCCAGCGAAGAAGGAAGTGTGTAAGTGGGAGAGAAGAAAGACAGAGAGACAGAGAGAGAGTATGTGAATGACGAGAAAGCGAGCAATTGGATGTTGAGAAGATGGCATCGAATGGGTTTCATGCAACTGTCCTCCACCACGTAAACGACGATAATCATAGCGACGACGGTAGAGACGGCAATTCGAATGGTGCTACTCCTACATCGCAACTAGGATCACTATCAAGACCAAGAATAGGGCCTAGAAATATTAACAATAATACCGGTACGGGGATGAGTACGGGGATGGGGATGGGGATGACATATTCAGATACGCTAGGACCACGTTTCTCCAATTCTACTAATTCTATCGGCAAAGGCAACGCGAATGACCTGAACCTTGACGCCAATACTGATTCCAATCCTATTACCCACGCAGCCGCAGCCGCAGCCCAGGCTCAAGCTCAAGCGCAAGTACCAACCCACGTAAATCAAGCCGTTCGCGGCCACGGCCACGGCCATATCCACACCCACACCTACAATGGGCACACTGGTGCCGGTTCAAGCAGCAGTACCAGCAACAATAGGAATAGCAATAACACATCTCCGACCATTACGGCTTCGACGAAACCACTAGATTTTCGTCAGCCCGCCGCCACTACTATTATAACCAACAATCATAATCCCACCACCACTTCTTCTTCCTCATTCCTCCATTCTCCATCGCCAAAAAATAACTTGTCTGTCGCATCCATCACGACTCCTGCATCGCCTACATCGAGATCGACGACGCGACCGCCACCCACTACAACCACTTCCCTCGCGCATCCTTATAGTAACGCGTCGCATCAATTGTCAACTTCTTCATCGACACTGTTGGCGCCCTCATCTTCTTTACCTTCTCTGGCTCCTCCGCCGGGAGCCTTGAGCTCAATTATGGCATCATCGTCTGCCATGTCGTCTACGAATGGTGCAAGTGCATCGCCGCTGCAGCCTCCTAAGACCTCAGGCCATCTCTCGCCGCCTGATTACCATCAACCATCCAGAGAAAAAGCATCAGGGAGTTTTTATGACCCGCTTACCGATACAACCAGGGAGAGGAGAGTTTCCGACAACTGGTCCAAGCAGGTGCAGGTAAGCTTTAAATAAAAAAAATATTCTACATTCCCACTCTCAATACCCGAACACAACTTTTAGAGCCTTTTAAGTATTTTACATTATGTTGGCCGAATGTGTCTTAACATATTTTGACACCACAAAATCTTAAATATGGGTTATTAGCAACTCAGACCTTCTCTTATATATTCATTCCAAAGTACCTACATAAGTTTGCTTAGTGGCAGTGCGAGCATCCATAACGTTTTGTTCGGTGTTCGCCCCGGGACAAGGAACATCATCAATCAATTTTTTTTTATTGCAACCAATCTTCCATTAGGAATCATCGACATTTTTCTTAACTAACCTTGGTCCCTTTCAGCGATCTGACCCATATGATTTCTCGCAGTCCAAGACGGAATATTATAATGGTTACGGCTCACCTTCACCTGTGAATGCAAAATATCCACGAAGCCCGCATTCACACTCGCACCCCAAAAACGACGGCCGACCGACCAGCCCTTCCAACAAAGCCCTTAATTTGGGTTCTCCCCCCTCGCGTCACAACCGTACTGCACTAGATTCCATCACATCTACCAATCGCAACACCTCTTCAACACCGGCACCGTCACTGCCATCAATATTAAACCCGGAACCAACTTCATCATCAAATGTACGTGATTAGTAACGTTCCTTTGTATTTATCTAATACTAGTACGATGATGATAATGAATGCTGACATCCCCCTTTTTTAGACCCCTAGCCGTGCAGCAGAGCTGATGTCCTTCTCCAACATCCTTTCCAGCGCCGAACCTCTTCCGAAGCCTAGGGCTCCCATCATGACGGAACTTAAAGAGAAGCCAGCTCGCAAGAGCAAAGGACGCGAGTCAATCTTGAAGGACTCCGAAAGTAGTTCTAGAAAAGACTCGCGTCGCGCGTCTGCGAACCACGCGAAGGAAACCCCTTCAAGAGCCCCAAAGAGGCAGGCCAATGGCCAGATCAAGCCAAAGACCCTCTCGGCCGACAAAGAAAAGAAGATCCAGAGTCTGCTTGACCAACTTGATGCCGAGATGGAAGATGTCGACCTATCCGAGCTCGAAGCCGAAGAGGAATTCTTCCATGGACGTTTAAAGAAGCGTAGGTTAGATATTGAACAGATGGAAGATGATGATCACGTTCGTCGAAGAAGAGACCTAGCCATCTCGTTATCAATCAAATTGAATGAACATGCGAGCTATGGCCGGCGTCGATACGACACGCTCCACTACGATGATGCCTTGCAAGAAGTCCGAGAACGCGAGATTTACGCCGAGAAAGAGCGCAAGAAGGACATGCAACGTAAGCGACGTAGAGAAAAGTCTATGCAGGTCACCATCGAGCAAAAGAAAGCGGCTTTAGAGAAGGCGCGTGCTGCCGAAAATGACGACGAGCGAGCGAAGTGGCTACGAGACGCGGAACGTGCCAATAAAAAGGCGCAGCAAACAAAGCTGATCTTGCAAAAGGGTATAAAGGGTCCGGCACGCAACTTGGCACCACTTGAGCTAAATCTAGAAGGTGGCACGATGTCGACTTTCCAGGCGACCGATCTCGAGGCTGGCTCTAAGAGCAAGAGCAAGGGCCGTAGTGGCAACCGTCCGAAGAAGTCGAAGGAGCAGAAACAGGCAGAGAAGGATTCGGCTATTGCCGCTCAAGCTGCTCTAGATGCGGGCGAAGAGTTGCCTAGCAAAGAAGAGACTAAGATCCGCATAAAGTTAAGCAAGTCGTCGTCCAAGGAGCCCAAAGAGAAGGAGAAGGAATCTAAGGACACCCCTACTAAGGACCCGAAGGAGAAGGAAAAGTCTGTCGAAGAGCCTCTACTTAACCCTCTCGAAGCCAAGTTCCAATCCAAAGGCTACAACCAGATCTATGATCAGATCTGGCGCGATCTCGCACGCAAAGATGTTCCAAAGACCTTTAAGTTGGCGAGCGATTCATATGGCACGAAGGCTTCGAATCTTAAGAAGACTGCTATCTTGGCTTCGAAAGAGGCTAAGCGTTGGCAACTTCGTACCAATAAAGGCACTAAAGACCTCCAGGCTCGTGCAAAGCGTTGTATGCGCGATATGATGGGCTTCTGGAAGCGCAACGAACGCGAGGAGCGCGATCTTCGCAAGGCAGCAGAGCGTCAGGAACTTGAGAATGCTCGTAAAGAGGAAGCCGACCGCGAAGCTGCCCGCCAGAAGAGGAAGCTTAACTTCCTAATATCCCAGACAGAGTTATACTCACACTTTATCGGCAAGAAAATCAAGACGGACGAAGTCGAGCGTAGCACTGATAACCCAGATATCGCGCCGGATGCCAATGCTGCTCCTAAGTCTACCGATGTTGATGTTGGAGAACCATCGGGTCCTGTCGGCAGGAAGGTTACAGATTTTAAGAATCTGAACTTCGACGCCGAGGATGAAGAGACACTAAGACAAGCAGCGATGGCAAATGCTCAGAATGCTATTGCAGAGGCACAGGCGAAGGCGCGGAGCTTTAATAAGCCGGACAATGACATGGACGAGGACGGCGAAATGAATTTCCAGAATCCAACTGGTCTTGGCGATGTGACGGTCGAGCAGCCTAAGTTGCTGAACTGCCAACTCAAGGAGTACCAGCTAAAGGGTCTAAACTGGCTTGCCAACCTCTACGAACAAGGCATTAACGGCATCCTAGCAGACGAAATGGGTCTCGGAAAGACGGTTCAATCTATCTCTGTTATGGCCTATCTCGCCGAGGTCCACGATATCTGGGGCCCGTACCTTGTAGTTGCGCCTGCCTCTACTTTACACAACTGGCAGCAGGAGATAGCCAAATTCGTTCCAGAATTCAAGGTTCTTCCGTATTGGGGTACTGCTGGAGACCGAAAAGTGCTCCGCAAGTTCTGGGACCGTAAGCACAACACCTACCGTAAAGACGCACCTTTCCACGTCTTGGTTACATCGTATCAGCTTGTCGTCTCGGATGTTTCTTATTTCCAGAAAATGCGTTGGCAATATATGATCCTCGATGAAGCGCAAGCTATCAAGAGCTCTCAAAGCTCGCGCTGGAAGTGCCTGCTTGGGTTCCACTGTCGTAACCGATTACTTCTTACCGGTACTCCGATCCAGAACAATATGCAGGAACTTTGGGCCCTTTTACATTTCATCATGCCTTCTCTATTTGACTCGCATGACGAATTTAGCGAATGGTTTTCTAAGGATATTGAATCACATGCCCAGAGCAATACGACGCTTAATGAGGACCAGCTTAGGCGGCTGCATTTGATTCTCAAGCCGTTTATGTTGCGCCGAGTCAAGAAACATGTACAGAAGGAACTTGGCGACAAGATCGAGCTCGACGTGTTCTGCGAGCTTACTTACCGACAGCGCGCTTACTACAGGAACTTACGGAACCAGATTAGTATCATGGATCTGATTGAGAAAGCGACGCTCGGAGACGATCAAGACTCGGGTACATTAATGAACCTCGTCATGCAGTTCCGAAAAGTTTGTAACCACCCCGACTTGTTCGAGCGTGCCGATACGGCGAGTCCCTTCTTCACTGGTTACTTCGCTGAAACTGCTTCATTTGTACGCGAAGGAAATAACGTTGCGGTTGGTTATTCGACTCGCAATCTTATTGACTACCAGTTGCCGCGCCTTGTTTGGACCGAAGGTGGTCGGTTGCACAAGGCCGGGAAAGACAACGAGAAGGCGGGCTTTAGGAGCAGATACCTAAACCATCTTATGAATATCTGGGCCCCTGAAAACGTACGCGAAAGCACATCTGGTAATGACGGGTTTTCTTTCCTTCGATTTGCCGATGCCAGCCCGCAAGATGTCTACAAAGCTAGCCATCAGGATGTATTTTCGCGAGCTGCGGACCTAGTTAAGAAAGAGAACCGACTTGGCCGCATGAATGTGATCTACGACGAGCCTGGCGAGGAGAACTATACCCCTGCCCACGCCCTGTTCCAGATCACGGCACGTTCGGATCGGAAACCTCTAGCAGAGATCACGACCGGGGGTGTGCTCGATAATCTCATGAATGTCTCCCGGGGGACCTGGCGAGATTTGGGTCTAGGCCGGCTTGAGCAAGCAGCTTTGCCCGGTGCTTCCGCTCCGCCTATACAGGTTTCATGCGAGGGTACCCGAGCACCAACCGCCGAACGTGAGGATATGCTGTTCAACATGAAAATGCGAAAGATTCTGTACGGACCTAACCAGCCGGAAGAAAAGGCTCTTGTTTTGCGGAATGTCCCAATCGAACGATACCCGTCACCCGCGATGCTTCCTCAGCCTGATAACGAGAAGCGGCGATTCACAAATATTACCGTCCCTAGCATGCATCGTTTCGTCACCGATAGCGGAAAGCTTGCCAAGTTGGATCACCTGTTGTTCAAGCTGAAGGAGGAAGGCCACCGTGTGCTCCTATACTTCCAGATGACGAGAATGATTGACCTTATGGAGGAGTACCTCACTTACCGCAACTATAAATACTGTCGCTTGGATGGTTCCACCAAGTTGGAGGATCGTCGTGACACCGTTCATGATTTCCAGACACGCCCTGAAATATTCATTTTTCTACTATCGACTCGTGCTGGTGGTCTGGGTATCAATCTTACGTCTGCCGATACGGTTATTTTCTACGACAGCGATTGGAATCCTACTATTGATTCGCAAGCTATGGATCGTGCACATCGTCTCGGACAGACTAAACAAGTCACTGTTTACCGTCTCATTACTCGTGGGACCATTGAAGAACGTATTCGGAAGCGTGCGATGCAGAAAGAAGAAGTGCAGCGAGTTGTTATCCAAGGAGGCGGCGCTCGGGGTGTTGACTTTAGCGGACGTCGCCCAGCTGAAAATCGCAACCGCGACATTGCTATGTGGCTTGCCGACGACGAACAAGCCGAGCTCATTGAGCAGCGTGAGAAAGAGTTGCTTGAAAGTGGCGAGCTGGATAAAGCAACGAAGAAGCGGGGTGGTAACAAACGAAAGCGGGAAGCTGTCAGTCTGGATGAGATGTATCATGAGGGTAAGCCAAGCTGTCTACTTATATTATCACTTGAGCCTATCAAGGTAAATTACTAACCGTATTCTTACAGGCGAGGGTCATTTCGACGATGGTAATAAACCTTCTGGCACTGCTACTCCAGTCGAAGTCGGAGACACGAAAGCTGCAAAGAAACGAAAAGGGGGCAGTAAGAAGGCCAAGACGACAAAGCAGCGACTTGCCATTGCTGATGGCGAGATTGATATTTAACCCGTTGCCAAGAATAATCGCTTGACATATGAAGACGGGAATAGCGCTTCTCAAAACAGAAGTTTAGGGCCGAGGGCCTTGTACAAAATAAGAGGGGTGATACGGCGTTACGTTGGCATCGATTTTACGTGCAGGGCAGGCTCTCGGCGGGAAGAATACATACAGAGATTCATAGAGCTTTAGTTAATCGTCATTTTTGCAAGGAGAGGAGGGGGGGGTGGTCTAAAAGTCGTCGTATTAGGAGGTTAGACTTTGCAGCCTGGAATACTCTTCCGAACATATCTTTCTTTTTTTCTGTGGACAAAGGCCCGTTGTATCGTTGTAGGATTACGATTAGAAGGGCAGACCTCGTGGAATCTACCATTGCACACGCACGCCTACTTATTAAGGTGACGAGCTAAAATGGCAATAATAAATGCGATACTAGAAGCTTTATGTCCAGTCTGTTGCTCAAGTGAAATACGTAGCAATGAATTTATATTTACTGAAATCATCAAGGGGGTTAAAAGTGTGAGCTGATAAGTGTCAGATTGACCACTTGACCAAAAGGTAATACCTACCTACCTATCTTGTAATGTCATAAATGTCATTACTTCATATATGCGACAATAAGTACCTACTCAGCCTGCTTAGCCTACCTAGGTAGGTATATGCCTAGGTTACTAGAATGCTGTAGACCTTGTTATACATCAGTAGAATAGGCTACGCCTTTTCTACGCTCACAGCATCTACCCCCTTTTTAAAAAGAAAATAAAAAAAGGTTCTCATCACGTCTCATCCTTGCACGCGTCTTTCTTCTCTTCCTTTTCTAACGAGCTATTATCGGCTTTTCTCTTCTTATTCTCTTATTTTTATTCACCCTCATCCTCTGATGAAGTGGTCAGAGAGGACTATCATTTCCTTTGCGCCTTGTGGGATGAAGGGCGTAGCAGCCCGTGGTCGGGATGGAGATGTCTTGGGTGATGATGTCTTTAGGGATGCTTTTCAAGTAAACATTGAAAAAGTAAGTGGCTGTGGGATATCGTAGAGGATCAATTGTAAAGGGAGATGATGCGCCTAATATTAGCTTTATACGTCTTGTGTATAACTAAGGCCTCTCTAATAAACTATGTTCCTTAATTATACCTCCTGGACTACTTCTTCGCCTTATTCTCGACGCTTAGACTTTCCAACCACTCAGTCAGTTCGGCTTGGTATGTTTCCGAGCGGCTACTGTTTAGGACACATCAAAAGATATTTGGGATACATCCGAGGAACATCTTTAGATCGGGTCGTAATCCAGGGGCTGAACTGTCCCATATTTCCCTGGCTAACCCGGAATAAGGGGAGTTATGTAAGGCAAGCTCAAACGCCGAATACTCTTCCTTGTTACATGCGGGGTTTTTATGTTTGTTAACATGGCAAGCCGAATATCTTATTGGCAAGAATGGATCAGCACCGTGTCCTAGAAAGACAGAAGCAGTCCCAGGGATCGTATAGACGAGCGGACCATTTTTCAACAGACTGACTAGAAATGTTTCCCCATTTTTCGACATGGAATTGATATCTACATTTTACACACCCCCTGAGAGCTTGTCAACAATCGTATGATGATCTGCTTTAACAGCCTCGTCTAGCCACTGAGGGTTTTGCTGCCAAAGACGGGGTTGAACAAGATCGAGCAGGTACTCAACAACTTTAGGACTGACTCCTCTTTCAAGGGCAAGGTGAGCAAAATACCGCAGATAGTCTGAGTTGGTGAGTAACTCTTTTAGAAGGTTGTCTTCTCTAAGCTTATCAACTTTTATGGCTAGGACAGCGGACATCATTTTCGGACTTCCATCTACGATCGCTTCCTCTAACGGCTCGTACCCATCAATGTATCGAACAGGTTTATACATTCTCATAACGTGATTGTTTTGCTACTATACATAGACTATAGGCAAAGTTAAGTATTCACTACGTATGTGCACCAATTTACTTGATAAATCTTCCCGTCGATAAGGTTGTTTATTCCATGGTTAGATCCGGAGGTAGAAGTAGATAAAAAAAGTCGGAAAATAAAAAATTAAATAAATGCAAAGTGACGAACACGACGAAAATGAATGGGTTGCATTGGTGGGCATTGTTCAATACAGCATCAAAAAATATGACCACCCTGGGGCTCGAACCCAGAATCTCCTGATAACTTATCAAACATGTTTTATCATGTTCGGTCGTAGTCAGACGCCTTACCATTGGGCCAAGCGGCCTTTAGTGCTTGTTGAAAATTTGTTTGCCATTGGCATATATATAGTAGTTCGCGCGGGGGAAATGTCATGGGAATAGCGTGTCTTAACATATACAGACCTATAGAAGTACCTACCTAGGAAAAGGTTACCCCTTTAGTAATTCATCAATTATAAAAGATATTAGCGTGTAGATTTTCAAGAGTTGTAATAAAATGTGATTCGCTTTATAATATAATAATATTGGTGGCAGTAGTAACCGCAGCTCATTATCCATCATCTACATAGGTATATACAAAACCATACTAACCTAGATCACATCTGCATACCATAGTCGCATATCTAAGGACGGAATTTTTTTTTTAAATTCATCTAGTCTATTCCTATTTGCGAAATCGCAGCCCATGTTCGCGCCGGCTCTCCGCGGTTCCTGAAAGCCTCTTTTGAAAGCAAAGCTTTTTAATTCAAGGCTGTTGCGGCTCTATGCCTCGTTTGCCCAATCTATAGACCTCCGAGCCGCGACCTTGTATGTACGTATGCGCTCTCCTTTTCCGTACCACCTTTATAGTACGATCATTACTCGTAAACGAGAGCATCTCTGCATAATTAACCGGGCTAAATGGGAATCGTGGAAAATGGCAGATCTTAAACTGCACCAGAAGCCAACATCTTCTTGCGCAGGTAATTCTTGTACTCTCCTATCGAACCATCCCACGGCTTGATTGATCGGTTTTCGCACACTAAGATTTGCTTTGCAATCTTGTCGAGCAATCTGTTATACCTGTTAGCAATTTTTAATATACATTAGGATCAAGGGCGATTCTTACCTGAAGTCGTGAGAAACGACAATTACACCACCGCTAAATGCCTCAATAGCATCTGCTAAAGCATCGATGGAAGGGATATCTAGACCATTTGTAGGCTCGTCAAGGAGAAGCATGTTTGGCGAATCAATAGCGAGCAGAGCGAAGACGATTCGGCTCTTTTGGCCTTCAGACAGCGTGCCCATCAGCGCAGTTTGAACGGGACCAGAGACTCCGTATCTACCAAGGCATTGTCTCCAGTATTGGTAATCCTGCGATTTATCGCGGTACCTATCACGGACAAAGTCTAGAGCACTCTTGGTAAGGTCAAGCTGCTCGGCGCTGTGTTGAGAGTACAAGCCAAGCTTTAGATGAGTGTGGCGACGGACGGATCCAGAGGTCGGGGAGAGTTTTCCAGTCATTAGGCGCAGTAGTGTACTCTTTCCGACACCGTTGGGGCCGACAAGGGCTGTTCGGGAGTCCATGTCGAAACCGAGGTCGATGTTGCGGTACAGGTCGTCCTTGGCTTCACCCGAGTACGAAAACGTGACATCGTCAAACGACAAGACGGGAGGGGGTAGCTTGTCGACATCTGTGAATCTGAACTTGAATTCCCTCTCTTCCTTGACTTCCTCGATGAGGCCATCGGCAATCATCTTGTCGAGAATCTTCTGTCGGGACTTAGCCTGTCGCACCAAGTTGGCGTAGGTACCTGCGCTAGCGATGAACTCCTTGATGTGCTTGATCTCCTCCTGCTGCTTCTTGTAGGCCGTCATCTGATTGGTCTCTTGTTCCTTGCGGGTCTTGACGTAAGAGTCAAAGTTACCACCGTAGTACATGAGCTGTTGCTTTCGCATGTCAATCATGGTGGTACACACTCCATTCAGGAAATCCTGAGAGTGAGATACGAGAATCAGCGTACGTTCCCACTTCTTCAGATATTCCTCAAGCCACACGCAAGCTTCAAGATCCAAATGCGCTGTCGGGTCATCAAGAAGTAGCAAGGTAGGCTTAACGAAGAGCGCCTTAGCAAGGGCAACACGCATACGCCAACCACCAGACATGTCCTTCGTCTTCTTGTGAATGGTATCCTTGTTAAATCCAAGACCAGTCAGGATAAGGGAGGCTCGGGTGGCGAAGGTGGAGGGATCCATCTTATCCATGTGCTGTTGCGTTCTGTTAGCATGAATTAACTGAACTGTATAAGGGGCATGTATACTTCGTAGATATCCATCAGCACGGGGCTGTCGGGGCCCTCATCCTCAAGCAGTTGCTCTGCTAGTTTGTCCAGACGATCCATCTCCTTTTCAGCTTCCTTAAGAACCCATTCGAGGGCACCCAGGTCAGAGGGCGGTGCACCCTCATTAAGGAGGTAAATGTCGACGTGATCAGGAATGGGATACTCTCGCGCAGCAACAGCTTTAAGTAAGGTACTCTTTCCGCAACCGTTCTCACCCAGCAATCCGTATCGACGTCCGAATGAGAGTTCAAGGTTGGTTTCGTTAAGGAGGACGCGGCCGTGGAAGGTTAAACTGGCGCTGATGATCTTCACGTCTCGGCTGGTGACCACGGATGCCAGGACACCAGTGGTGATACGGTCGGAGAGACCATGCTTGTCCTTTTGGTTAGAAAGTGCCTTGACCTTCTCCATCTTGGCATCGTCGGTCGCGGGGACATCGTCGAGATCAGGAGGGTCATCGCCAGCGACGGAGCCAGCAGCGCTGGTGCTTTGGGATGCAGCCTTGGAGCCGGCCTTAGATCTGGAGACAAGAGTCTTCTTCTCACCCTTGCCATCGGCAGCCTTCTTGGCGAGTCTCTTTTCCTTGGATGCGGAAACCATCTTGAATATCGGATTTTGTGATTCTACTCCTTTTTCTTTTGTCTATCGCCGACCGTAGGAAGCAGATGCTGATGCTGATCTGATGCTGATCTGATGCTGATCTGATGCTGATATAGATGCAGATGACGATAGAGATGACGATAAGTAAAAGCGATTGAAGAAATCTACCCCGCTTAGGCTTTTTTTATTTAATTTCCTGATAGCGACCACAGACACAGGTCGTTGAATATGATCACAAGCAAATGTGACCGATTAAACGAGAGAGTTGAATAAGTAGGTTTTTATCAAAGGAGGAAAAATGGTAAATGGCAAATAGTACCTAAATGGCCTATGACCTTGGAGAACAATAGGAAAAAAAAAGATTTATCCTCCGTAATCTTTGTGGTTGTAAGAAACAACGGTCCTTGTGCAAGTCCTGGTCCTATCTTTCTCTTTCAGCCTGTGCACTACTGTGGGCTGTGTGGGCTGTGTGGCTCGTTGGGTTAGAGGTGGCATTGTGGGGGTTTTAATAGTGGAGCTAACAAATTTTCGCCCTTTCACAAGGAACATGGTAAAAATCTAAACAATAGCGTTCGTTGATTCCGGCAACAACCTTAACCTACCTATTTACGTGTAGCTGCCTGAGGCTATGTATGAAGATAGTAGGTAGTATGCACTATGTAATACACAGTATACATAGAATTATGTACTTCCTACCGCCATAAGTTTTAATGATAGTTCCAGTGGTGGGGGCGGGGTCCGACATGCACCGCTTTTGTCTTACCAAATTCGCTGACGTCAGACTTTGAAACTTGAAGGCATTATGTAAGTCTATATTAGTTAAGGAAATATTCATCATACTGATACATATGCTGATATCCAGAAGGTATGTATCAATAGAACGAGCATTAGCCTCGACGTGTTACCCCTGAATCAGAGTCGCGATTCAGAATCGAGACATAAACAACCCTATTAGATTTTAAAAGAGAAAAATAAGCACCTGATTTCTACCATTGGTTTAGCCTGGGTAGGCATAATTGCCAGTATAAGAAAAAGATTATTCGAGGAATCTCAGCAACCCCTATCTAATCCTTTTTGCCTCCAACTTCCAAAGTTTCGACGGCGACCTCCTCGTCATTAGATAACTTGGCACCTCCATTGTAAAACACTTTAACATCTCCAAAGATTTCATCAATCTCTTCTAACGATTTTCCTAAAAGTTGTTAGCTGTCAGTGTGTTTGTTAGTAGTACCGATGGATGCATACCTCTTGTCTCGGGATACGCAAAGGCAAACACTAGAGCGCAAAGTGCATTGGTGAGGATGAATAAGATCTATCACCGAGTCAGTAATAGTAGTTACATCTTGGTGAATTACAATAGTAATACATAGTATTTCCATCCAACCGCTGCGAGTGCGATAGGCGAGCACTGTGTGATGACTAGACTAATAGAGTAGTGAATGACCTGGATCAAAGCGTTCGCCTTAGCTCGTAGCTCGGTAGTGAAAACCTCAGGACTGCAAGAGAGATCATTAACATGAAGAGGTAGCTAAACTAGGACCGGAAAGATAAGACTCACGGAATAATCCAGGTCATCGGGCCAAGGAGAGCCGAATAGTTTGCCGAAACAGCAAAGATGCAAGCAATGAGGCCCCTTTGCGCCGAAACATTTGTGGGAAACCCGGGACGTGCCGGATAGACTGCGGCGAGGATAGTAATTATCAAATAACAAAGGGAGAGGAGAGCAGAGCTCGTTATTAATATCTTCTTTCGGCCGATGCGATCGACGAAGAAGAGAGATGCCAGGCAAGCCACAGGCGCGACAGTTCCGTAAAGGCCACTGACGAGAAGCTGCTCATTCTGATCAAACTGGAGAGTTGCGTATATTGCTGTTTGGTAGTACTGGACGAATGATATGCCCGATAACATAGCAGCTGCCCATACGAACGATCCCACGAAAAGGCGTTTTCGGAATGCCGGAGTCTTCAAAAGGTCCGCCCATGATAGGCGACCTTGGGCCTTTCTCTCCTCTTCGATATTTACTTGGATAATGGTGAACTCGGCGTCAACCCACGTATCGTTAGACCCGTCGTAGTGGTAATTGCGGAAAGCTTGCTTCGCTTCTTCGTGGCGGCCCTTCAAACACAACCATCTTGGGGATTCACTGATGAATAAAACTCCGAGACCAAGTAGAACAGCCGGGACGCCTTGGATAGCAAATCCCAGTCTCCATTGGTTGGGATTGCTCCATTTACCTTCGCCAACTCCGGTCCACAATGCAACGAAAAATCCCCAGGCGACCACTTAACTCCTGTTAGCAAAATGATAATACTTGTTTCTTAGGATTCCACGTCTTACTCATCTGATTCGCTGCTGTGATCTTCGCGCGTTCGTGTGTCTGTCGATCAGTAAGTCAGTGCTCCCCTGAGACATCCCCTGTGATATATGTACCTTTGCAATTTCGGCACCGAAAACGGGAGCCACGCCTGTAACTGTTCCAACCGCAAACCCGACTAAGAGGCGGCCCATAATGACTAGATATCAAGATATTAGGGACATTCCATATCTATTCAATTTTCTCTATACTCACGCATAGCGACATGGGCAGCTCCAGCCATGAGCGCCGAGCCGATGACACCCCATATGCATCCGAACGCTATGGCCTTTCGTCGGCCAAACCTGTCGCTGGTAAAACCAACCAAAGCACTGCCAAGCCATGCTGTAGCCACGTATCAGTATAAGAGAAGCACAAAAAGACATCAATATTGTATCACCTCCAGCTTGGTAAACTGAGACGATTGCTCCCCGGGTGGCAGCATCCGGCTGCCCGAAGTAAACCAGGAAGGACTTCAGTGCCAAACTCGGCGTAATTATTCCCGAATCGCTTGGGTTCCGTTAGTATTGAGTGGAAAGAGCTTCATCGCGGCTATAGTTACTTACTAGCCATAGAGAAAGCCACCTATTCCGAGGAATAGAGAAGTCAGAAACGGCTTGCTTAGTAGCGGCTGATTCTTCATAGTTACTACGAAGCAAGATAAGGAGTATTGAAGGTGCACTGAGGCCCTTCGTTCAGATTAGAGGGCATACATGGGTTTAAGTATCGCCGCATCAGCTTGAGGATAGGACATCTAGGCCTGAAGAAATCCGGGGTTAGTATCCGACTACTTGGTTCATGGGATCCGGGGATGGGTCCGCCAAGGGTCCAGGGGCGGGGTACACGAATCGAATCCAGCTGTTCTATAGCGTAGACTACCCCTATTAAGTTGCAGTTGCTCAGCTTTGAGCCTTTAACCTGGTCGAGTCTCGTTTCGAGTTGCTTCTCTAGTCTTTCTCATACGAATTAATATTATATATTATGAAACTGGCTACATGGAGAGGCAACTTTAGAAATGTTGCTTTACAGGCTTTTCGCCCTCTTACTCAGGGAAAGTATTAACTAGCACTTATCTTCATAACTTCGAGTATTCTCGTAAGGCAAATAGGCGTGAGTCTGTATTATGATGCGTGCCTATAAAATAGGATAGATTACTAAACCAAATACAGCTCCTATTAGCGAGGGTCTAGTCTTCATCTCCGCAAAGCACATGGGCGTCAAATTTGGGGGAATATCCACATTAGGCTTCCCCGCCAAGGTCGGCAGTTTGAATAGAGACAACTAGCGCAGGAGGATTCTCGGTAATCCATGTTGGTATTTCTGCGAGGGGCGCCCTCTGCATATTAACTGGTTTCTTTATACGTCGGGAGTTGCACGTTTGAGGACTATGGTCAGTTCTTGAGCCTCGACGCCAAAATGTACGCAACAATTCTTGCTAGTATAGGCTTTGCTGTGTCGCTTTCTTACTTAACCCTAATATTCCCGAGAGTAAGCAGCTTATTACAAGAAGTTTTAAGGGGATGTTTAACTAACATGATTCGAATAGTTGTTGCAAGAATGGAAGATTTATGCGCATCGCAAAGAGCTTCCTCCGGGCCCGAAGGTTATCAAATCTGGCCTTCGAAAGCCATGGCTATGGTTTCGAGAACTAAATAAAGAGTATGGTGATGTAGTCTACCTCCAGATGGGCCCAACACCCACCATAATACTCGGTTCAGCTCAGGCGGCATGGGACCTCTTAGAGAAACGAGGAGCGAAGTACTCTTCTCGACCCCGCTTCATTATGGGTGGTGAACTTCTGTCAGGGGGGATGAGAGGCCTTATGGCGCCATATGGATCTTTCTGGCGGCGTTGGCGGAAGCTGTTACATAGCGGGTTTATGAATCGTCAAAGTTTAACTTATCGACCTATCCAGAGCTTAGAGTCTAAAGTTCTTATGTACGATTTGCTCCAAACCCCTCAGGCCTTCCGGAAGCATCTCGAGCGTTATGCTGCTTCGGTTATCGTTACGGTCACATACGGACGAAGAGTCGAAAATGTTGATACCGATATTGTTGTGCAGCGCAATGGCGAGTCAATGGACCGCCTTACACAAGTCAAGTAGGTTTCTAACCCGTTCTTTCATACTATTACTTACATTTTGTAGTATTCCCGGTAAATATAAGGTAGAGCGATACCCAGCTCTTAAATACATACCTGGCATGTTTGCACCATGGAAAGCTCAGGTCCTTAAGCAACGACAGAAAGACATCCAATTATACACGGAACTTATGGCCGAAGTTAAAGATAGGAATAATAAAGGTACTTTGCCTGCATGTTTTGCCAAGCACCTACTAGAGGAACAAGAGAACCTTGGAATTTCGGATCTGGAAATTGCATACACCGCAGGCTCTCCTTTTGGTGCGGGGGTAGAGACAGTAAGTCCATCATGTTCTTCTAAAGGCTGTGAAAGGTACTATGCTCATGTAGGATGATGTAGTCCGCAGGCTCACTCGCTAGTTTTTTCCTCGCTTGTGTCAAGTTCGGTTCACAGTTTATTCCTAGGGCACAGGAGGAACTCGACAAGGTAGTAGGAAATAGCAGGCTTCCAACATTCGAAGACTTACCCCAATTACCATACGTTAGAGCAGTTGCTTCTGAGACGCTACGATGGAGACCAGTAGCTGTGCTAGGAGGCACACCGCATGCCAGTACCGCTGATGACGTGTATAAGGGAATGTTTATTCCTAAGGGAAGCACAATCATTGCACCCCTATGGAGTAGTAAGTACGCTGGAGATTCTACTGCAGATAATCACATTAATACTAAGACTGGATCCGTAGTTCACCTAAACGAATCCGATTTCCCCGATCCAAACGAATTCCAACCTGAACGCTTTATAGAAGAGCGTGAGTATCCTGGCACATTTGGTCATAGTGCATTTGGTTGGGGAAGAAGAATCTGTCCTGGCATGCACTTAGGTTCTGCGTCTGTGGAACTCAATATCGCACGAATACTATGGGCTTTTAATGTCAGTCCCACAGAGGATGCAGACGGAAACGACGTCGATGTGGACATGTAAGCAACTTGTATTCACGTTAATTCAATAACATTAACTATACTCATACCTCTTTAGATTCGCCTTCTCGGATGGCTTCAACTCCAGTCCGCTTCCGTTCCCTTGTTCGATAGAACCCCGATCCGACAACCATGCGAAGGTTATTGAGCAAGAGTTTCAAGATGCTACAGAGTCCCTAAAAACATATACCGCGGTTGACAGCAAAGTATCTTGACGAGACGTGGGTCATCCATCTCTCATCATGCTTCGGGAGAAGTATAGAAGATAGAAATATAATTGGCTATGATGCTTACTCTTAGACTAGACGAGGCGTATCTACCAAGCACGGGTTTCGATGATTGGAGAGGTATTCCAAACCCTAAGGCTGTGGAGTAACTAGACCAATTGAATCTCATCCTCATATTTAGACTTAATAAAACATGATAAGATCAAGTACTTTATTCTTCTCATTATCACATCTTAACTCACTTCTGATATATAGCTTCATGCAGAACAGAAGCAGTAAGTATATGGGAAAGTTGATATACAATTGATATATGGTTCCGATGAGAGTTTGGGATGTTCTAATAAGTTGAGATATGGAGTAACATATTACGATAGAGTGTCTAATAATATCCAACAAACTCATACTCAAATACATCCATCGTACCTGAGCTCATATAACACGAGTATCTAAATATGGGATTTGAAGGTAAAAGGATTATGAGTGAGATTATACTCATACCCACACCTACGGGTAATCGGCGAACAGGGATCTACAAAAATGTGTTCGAGTGAAGCTGTTGAAGTGATGGGGCGTCCTGTGGTTTATTAAACGATCTATCATTTCGTACCAGCTAACCTCGAGGCTGGTCATTGGCTATCTGCTTACATAGAGTCACATAAGAAAATGTGACATCCGGTCTCTATCCGGTCAAGCCTGAGTGACCGCATCATGTCACCCAATTAATAAACCAAATCGGACTTAAGCTCTTAAGAAATTTATTATACCCGCTGTAGATATGTTAATATACCTACGAAACAAAGACTCGATGAAATATCTATTTAGCTCTAGATATATAGGCGTTATCTAATGTATATTTGCATGCTTTCGTTCGTTTATAGTTTTGCTAGAGTTTTGAAAAACACCAAATATTGACATCCCACGGCAATATGACCCGTCTTTTAACAATGTAGCCAAGGGCGGGAGGGCCGCCCACTGCCAAGCTTCTCCATTCTAGAATGAGACGCGATTGCGCCTTTGCTGGGACGACCCAAGCTTTCACAAGCTTACGTAGTATTCGACTCATGTATATATCCTTGTCCGACCCAAAACTCAGCTTCACCAGATTTGGACTTGATAGTAACTCGTGCTGACACCATAAAGAATAATTCGACGAATCATGTTCTAACGAAGCCTTCTAGAAATTCTATATCCTATCTTACATAAGAGTTGATCGGCAATTTGACTGGGGGTTCCACAACCTTGACTTCACTCGTCCATTACCCCTGACGGTTTTGAGGGTTCCCTCATGTGTTTTCTTTTTTCTTTCGACCCCTCGAGCCCCGGGCGCTCGATGCCGTCTGAACTGTCTGCTCTCAATTTCTTCTATAATTCGATCCATCGAGCGTACCTTAAGGATACGGCGTATCAAAGCTCTACCCTGCCTCTATCGTATACATATATTATACATATATTATACATACCAACCAAATATAAAGCTTGGACTCCAGCGGGCCGTTTCCATTCCCATCCGAGATAGGTTTCGCAATTGCTGGCGACAGCAATCGGTTGTGTCCCTTGGGGTGGGAGCAACGCATACAATATGCGCTCTCTTACGAACTGGCTGATTATTGCGTGCGCTGCCCCACCACCTACATTAGCACAGGATGATTCTCGTCCCAAGGAAAGTAAGGATATTTTCATTATATTCATCTTTTGGAGCAACATCCGGATTTGTTGATTCGCTTTGAGGTTGCTGGAACATCATTATCCTTCCGTTACCTTTGAAATTATATAATACCCTCATCTAAACTGCCTGTTACCTAAGTTAACATGAATGGGAGTAGATGTCGTCCTCGCAGATTGTACTGGGTCGCAGAACTCAAGTCAATTATCATCTGAGGTCTCATACTTCAATCACTCTCCAAATGACCAGCCAAGTGACATCGCACCCGTAACCGACGGGCAACATCGCAATTGGGCAAACACGACAACATCGGCATATTTTACCGACACAGGGACGACATTCAAAGCTGTACTGGGAGAGCGTGGCAACATAGGCGACTACGCAGGAATAGGAAACAACGGTTACGCGAACTTCTCTTGTTGGCAAATGGAGTCAACGTACTTGTATAGTCATGACGGCAAAAACTGTTTTGCGGCATACGAGTGCAATCACCTGGGTGAGTTTATTTCTTTACTTCAGGCATTTCATTGTATACGTGAATCATTCTATTACCTCGAGAAATATAATAGCTCGCTACTTTTGGATGCGCTAGTTACCCTTGGTGGGTTGAGATAGAATAATCTGATAAACGCCCGTGCCTTTACACATGTCATACTAACCCAGTGATCTTTAGCATCCCCCATCCCTATCCCGTCAGCATCACCTCCCGCATCATCATCATCATCAACAGCAACATCGACTCCGGTAGCTAGCTCAGGGCTATCAGTAGGCGCTATAGTTGGCCTTAGTATCGGAGTAGCCGCTGGGGCAATACTAATTGCAGCTATAGCTGCTTTCCTACTATGGCGACACCGGCGTTTAAAGAAACAAAGTGAAGCCGCTGCTAGTCCCCAAGATCCAAGGCTGGAGGCCGGTCAATCCGGAACACCAAAAGGGCCACCACTAACGAATACAATATGGCAGGGGCCAGGAGCGAGGGAGTTAGAAACACCACAAGTTTACCATGAGCTACATAATATTAATCGCCCCGTCGAGATTCAAAGTGTCCTTGTAAGAAGCGAGTTGGATGGATTTACTACAAGGGTAGAGCTTCATTCTCATGACTTACCTCCTAGATATGAATTTGGGAATCCGATATCCCCCGAAGCCTACGGATGCAATAAAGGGCCTATTTATCACGTTAATGGCGTAGAAAGATAGGAAAAGCGAATTTCTAGGATGGGTTTAAAAGGGGTTACTATTCAAGGAAGTGATTACTTCTAACGGGCACATTAGTCTTCTATGAGCACAGGATTCTAGGCTAAGCTAAAATGATTTCGTAGGGGAATTCACAGATCGGCCTACAGTTTAGCGTGGAATATTGAGGGAGACTCAAGGGAGTATACACTTCTATCAGCGGTCTTCATCGAAATATTTCACGGGTCCTAAACTGATACATCCAATCCGCCTGGTCCTGTAACGGGTAACGGGAGCGGGGATTTTGGTCATGAACCGCCAGAATGCCAACATATTCCCCAGTTACATAGTCTGGGCCATGATTTGGGGGAAAGGGATATGAAATGTACGTAGAAATGATCTCATGAGAATTGAATCGAGAAAGCTCTCCAAGCAACTCCAAAAGCCCTCACTCATGCCGTGTTACGCAAACCTTGGTTATCCATACCCCTTTTTTGATTAGTAGATATGCTATAGTCCAACTCTTACTTTCAGCGCTCTCTCTATTGCTCTTGTTGAGGCATGTCGAAACTTTCGGTGAAGCCCCCAGGAACAAATTAATTATGCATATCTAATCTCCGCTGATATGACCGTGTGACACTTAGACACTTAGATGATATTCTGCTGGATCTTACTCAATCATAAGAGCAGCTGAATTGTTGCACCGCATGCCGCTTACCTGCTTACCTGCACTAATATAGGTAGTCACGCTCTTATGTGCGTGCTAGAAGCGAGTTACCACACGTCCATAAACGAGCTGGCACGATTTATTTGTTTGTAGTTGTTTTCCCCTCGCTTCTGATTTCTGGTTGTGGTGGCGTATGTATCTGTGCGGACGCATAATTCCAGCTATATGTGATGCAAGTGGCCGGAAAGAGGGAGTTGGGGATATGTCTAACTGGCACGAAAGAAATTAATTATGGATATCCCATGGTCTCCTTTTACTTCAGGTGGAGAAATACCAATATCCCCCATTTTCGTTACGCCAATAACCTTGAATCGGTCTTCAATAGTGATTGTGTTTTCTCCGAATGTAACTACTAAGGTTCTTAGGGTTATAACCCACCAGAGGACAGTAGCATGCGCCAAGTTCATGAACCCATTAGGGGCCTTGAGGAATGGGAAATCCAGGCAATCCATGATTTAGTACTCTCATATAGGTTTGAGGGGCTAGGTATGCGTAGTAATTTTTATACCAACCAAAATATTTAGTTAATAAGAATGTTACCCTAGATCCATATCGTTATTATCCTAGTAAATATTCGCACGGAAATTCAAGAGCCAAAATCTTGAAGATCAGAGAAAGGTTGTTGATATGTACTTTAAGAATTCCGTCTCAAGTTTCAAAACGCTACTAAAAACATATCATAAATCTAGGCTCTGTGATCACGACCCTGAGAAAATGTGGCAAAAGGTACCTACCTAATTCAGTAGATAATAAATGGCTTTTGATATATATTTCTATTTACCTAACAAAATTCGTAAAATTATACGTTCTATTATCGTACATGACTTTGTCATTGTGGCAGCATTGTAGTTTGATGCTCTAAATTTTCCTTTCATATTGACAATGTAGGATGTTCTTTTTAGATTATATGCTTAGAACGATCTCGATATCAAACCTCATTGTATTAGATTCGTACAAATTTCTCAATCACTTCGTCATGTTCAGTCATCGGTAGCATTCGGTAAATCCTATTTTTCTCTTAGAGACGAGTTGTAGGCTCGAAGAACTTACTGCTTCTTATTTTAATTAGGTGTAACTCCGTCAGAAAAGAACGAGTGCCTGGTTATGTAGGTAGGTAGCAATATGCGTTATATACGTGTTCCGAGTCTTGTTATTAAATTCAACCAACACAAACTTCAAGAAATGAGATCAGTAATATGAAACGCCGATACACAACTTCCCCGGAGAACCTTTATCGTGAATGAACCAGGCTGGGGGGTTGTATTCAAAGGTATTTTCAAACAATTAGGTGATCGACTTTTGTACGGTCTAAGAACTAAAATATGTGTATTCGTTTTTGAGTTATAACAAACTCTAGAATACTATGTCAACGTCATACTGCCTAAAAAATAGTCGATAGAGCTGGATGTGCCCACCATGACACATAAGGAGCCCATAGGCAGAATGTAGTTCCCAGTGTTGTTGGTGTTTCAGGTGTTACCCAGACTCGGGGATTTGGTTTTTTTTTTTTTTTTTTTTTTTGATAATGTAGAATTGAATCTGGTTTGATCTCGAATTCCGGTACCGGCACCTTAAGCTGAGACCTAGGATATTCACAAGACTCTGCGGGATATCTTCCCCAAATCAACAATTGGGGGTTGAATCCGCCTACCACGTCTCGTTCTTCGCTTGTCATAAGCCGAATGACTTTTTTCTTTATGTCGTGGCCCTCACAAATCAAATAGATATGACCATATAGATTGCAAATGCCCGGTCCTGAACCCATTCGCAAGGTAACATGGAAATCGTCAGGGCCTGTTACGCGTTTACCCTTAACCCATCCGACAGTGCATGTAGGGTGGGCATCAGATCTACATATAGAATTAGCAATCGTTATCTAGCTCATGTAGTATTTAACATACGCCATCCATGCGTAGCTTAGGCCACATTCACTGGTAATGCGTCTGACTATGTTCTCGATTGCCTGCAACCTGTCTTCTTTACTTCTCTTCACGGAATTTGGAGTAGTCCAGATGATCTGAAGATAAGCATTAGTTATAATATAGAACTTGCCAAGTCTGTATCAGTGTTTTCCTTGCGCGTTTTCCTAACCCAAGGATGTGACGCGACTGTCTTTATAGTGATACGATCTTCTGGGCCATACTTTAGCATCCTCCTCAAAAGATCGGCTAAGCCTAGCACATATTCTCGAGGATATCGATACTTGATAGCTTCCGGTTGCTCATCTGTAAGCAAATTGAGATACCTAGTTTGCTCACATCCAAGTATTGCTTCGAATATATCTGAATAATCAGACCCTTCAATCAACTCTGCCCTGTCCTCCGCGAATTCATCTATATCCGGAGTGTCGGGTTGCAGCTCGGTTTCAACTGTAGAGTCTTGCATACTCAGTTGAGTTTTTAGGTCGCGGGGGTGGTAGCGGCCCTAAGAATAACTCAAATCTACTGACCGTAATACTGAACCCACCACTAACCACATCCGCGAACAACGGTGAACCTGTCCTAACTTCGAATAAGGTGCATGCCAATGACCATATGTCACTATGGGGTCCTAAGGTCCCATAACCTTTTAGTATGACTTCAGGGGCTGCATCTATTTCCGGAATGCCAGTTGATATAGGGGGGGTTGTCGTGAAGAACGATTCTCCGAAATCGATGATTGCGATAGACTTGGCTGTTAAAGTCTTAGCCCATAATTCGTTTGCAGATGTCACGCAATATTTTGGGGCCCTAGGTGTTAGAGGCTGGCCAGACACAGTCTCAACATCGAAACATTCCGGCACTCCCATAAGACCTAGAATTTCATCCCGATCTAGATCATCAATACCTTCAACCTCCATGAGGATGTTGGCTGGTCTGAAGTCTCCGTGACATATTCCGTGACTATGGAGAAAACGCATGGAATCGGCGATCTGTCGACATACGCTTCTTGTGTCATTATGAGTCTGTTCCTCGTAGTCCATTTTGAGCAAACGCCAGTTCTCAACCGTCGAGCCAAGAAGAGGCATTACGAGACATGAATGGCGGCCATTAGGGCCCACGAGCGAGAATTGTTCCAAAGGTAGTAGTATGTGGTTTTTCTTGAGCTCTGCCGGTGAGCAATGATGTCGTAGATAGCTGAATATCTTTTCTTCCGTGCCTTTAGCAGACTGGTTAGCGGTCATTATCTTGACTGCCCTCCACTTTTCTAGCAATATATCACGACAGAGCCAAACGATTCCAAACCCGCCACTGCCGAGCTTGTGGACAACTTCGAAACGACCATTAAGGATATCACCAATGTGGACTGGATAATATCCGCCCTTGTTGTACATCTGGACATTTTCAATATTTGGCATGTAATGGAAAGGCTTGTACTGAATTACTTCGTCGCTAAGTGTCGCATAGAGCCTAATAGAAGAGGCCGCCTTCTCAGCAGGGTAAGCCGTGGCTGTCGGGGAAACGGTTTCCATAGTGCAAGACATAGTGTGAAGATTGTGCAGTTCTCCAATCCGAGATGTGACCTTCTTAGAGAAGATGCGTGGTTCCTTCACCACTGGTCCTGGGAAGAAATTTTCTTTGTATTTATGGTAGAAGCTGAAAGGTCGGTGGACAATGCGTGACAAAGATTCAGAGAGCTTGTCATAACGCGATTGTTGGAAAATTTTCAATGCAAGCCTCTACATACCTTTTATATTTGTTGGTAGATCAGGTGCCTTAGGTGTGGTGAATTGCTTCAATGTTGTCCCAAGGTTGGTTTTGGTGCACCCTACAAGTAGATGGGCAGGTATTTAGGTATATTGTACCTAAGGTACCTTGGACGTACATGTAGGTAACTTAGGTACGTAAATAAGGTTGAAAGCATGGCTGTAGATTAAAGCTTTAATAATAAACGTGCTTACATCTTACATGAGTACCAGTTGATGCATATCATTTGATCATAGCCTACACTCCTATCATGGAGGTAAGTTGTCATAGAGAAGTGTTGTTAAAATTGTTATACCAGCAAAGAAATGATTATCCGGTTCATAATCCATGGTATAAAATAATTTCATGTTTCATTAATGAAAAATAAGAAAATAAGAACCCAAACCTTAACTGTCAGAAAATATGTTAGAGAACGCTGAAGGTGTATAAAGCTGACTTCCGCGGTTCTGAAGTTAAGGCTAATTGGCTGAAATTGACACGTGCAACCCAAATGTATCAGTATCCTTTTACATTTTACCTCTTAGCTTAAACAACCGAGACATACGCCGATAATCTTATCTTTGTCTCCCACTATAACTAGCAGCAATTACAACATCTTCAAGACTCGATTGACTATGGGTTTAGACACCATAGTTTAGTAGCTACCTTGGATATAAATTATAGCACGGTTAGAAATAAGAAGCCTCTTTCAGTTACTATGGATTTACTCATGAGACTTGCAAGTAGTGAATGATTATTATTATCCATAGTACCTGCTAAGCATCCCTCGAATCGAGACATTATTCCCTGAATTTAAAATATATAACGGATATATTAGTTTAATAATTGAAGTCACAATATACATATTACTGCTCTCTATATGACCGAGTAGGAGTTTGGGGATCTAAGTGATGATAACAGAGTAATATATGTTTTATGATACAGCAACCTTAATCCTGGGTGGGAGGATGAAACCCAGTTTCTTTTCACGCCGTGGACTTAAATAATATGGCAATTAGCATGTCCTATACGAATTTACTGAATCATAGGCTATGTGTACTGTATTAGACTTAGAAATGATACCCAATGTCACCGTACAGAATGAATTCTTTGTCGATCATTGATTTCAAAATAAAATCAGTGAATTTTGACCTGGGTATATTTGTCTTTGAACTTCTGGAACACATGACGCTCACTAACGCATTGATGTTCATTGGAAATACTGCGGATTCTGAGTTAGTGAGGCTATGCATAGCTATATATGAACCCTCGGAAAGATAAACAATAATAAAGAGTGCTTAGTGAGGTATGTATAGGCGGGCGCCCCACCTAATAAGCTTATATACCCCGTCTAACACATTTATAATTGATGTGGGGAACAGATAATGGAGTTTTAAAGTGCCATCGATCTTATAAAAGATAGTCACTAGGCGAACTCCTAACGGAACATACGTTAGGCCCTTTCTTTGTGGTGACTTCATGTGACCATTATGACTGCTTACCATATTTCTACGATGTATGGTATAGTCTAACTTTACCATCATAGACTAGTAGGCACGTCTAAGCTAAGTCATAGCCTCGCTCTGGTTTCTGTGCCATAGTTTTGTTCTTGTTTTGGTTTAGAATTATTTCCGCCTGAGAAGCAGCATTTAACCCGGATGGATTATTCTGTAAATATTAGGATAGGTGCCGGTCATTCTTGGCTTACGCCATAGTTAGTCCTATTCTTATAACTTGTGCTGATTAGAATCTATGCGTGGCTGTACCATGTAGATGGGACGTAGGGAGAGAGAACGCAAGGGAAGATTGGGTATAATAGTGTTTAGCATTTGAGATGAATAGTTGATATTCATTCTAAACAAGCAGTTACTCGACGAGAATCGCGCATTCTCACATTCCCTTTCTCCGAATGCTCCTCAAATTTTACCTGCCCAATCTCCATTAGCTTATTATATCTAGCACTTCTTTATCATACTCAACGTCTCATTGTCCCTACCTATATGTCCGTTTGCTTCGGAGCACTTAGAAAACTGTGACGACTTAGTAGCCTGCATTGTGTTACACCATTTAGCTCTTCAGGCTTGGTATCAAGGGAGATTGGACAAAGCAAACAAGAAATGACTATTCCGAAATATGACCTTAGCCTTCCATCGATGTAAAGTATGTCAGCTTAAACCGGTAGTATAACCGATTACCGAAACTTCAAGCAGCCTATAGCCTTGTCAAGTTTTCAATAGGACTATCCTTAAGCACAAGACGGTGGCCACACCGCGAATAACCGAATAGCCGGATGCTCTCTGAGGTATTTACTGAACAAACCGCAACGCCAACATGGAACGTTGACTCGGGAGTGGGCTAAGGTAGGGGAAACAAGCGTGGTATTCACATCTGAGCTAACAAGAAGCTGACAAGGCTCTTGGGGGACTTCGTGGCTTACATACCCCAACGCGGGGTCGCCACGCGACTTTGCATGCCTCATGACCGATAGCAAATAAAAATCAACGATGCTCAATGGATGACTTGGTTAGAGATGCTAGATGCAAGATGCAAGTCATCTTGGATGCCCAGGATGCGAAAAAGGAAAAAGAAAGAGCCTAACCTAACGAACTTGCGCTGGAGTGTGACCTACAGGGCTCAGATGCAGGATCCAGATTACTGGCGCCTGTTAAATATGGTTCGACTAGGTTAACATAGTTGCACTGCTCCGGCGTAACAAGTTTGCCCGGCATGACCGGCATGACCTCAATTTGTGAGAGTAGGACAATGTAAATGCGGTGCGATAGTGATGTAGTAGTTAGTTGAATGATAGTTCCGGATAGCACTTAGATAATTAGTGGAGGCGCGTACATAATAGTAGGTGAAGACGTCGTGCAACGTTGGCGTCTGCGCCGGTTCGCCTTGTAGTCCGAATTTCGCCCGTTTCGCTAATATTCTCAAACAGATCCAGCCTGGCGGGTCGCATGGGGATGGGGATAGGGATAGGGATAGAAACCAGTATGGATACCTACATAGGTACCTACCTATGCACTAATGTAGGTTGTTTTTTCATAACTGTAATATTAAGTACCTACATACCTAACCTAGGTAGGTACCTATGTAGTAAGGTAGAAATACCTACCTGTCAATCGTCGGGTCCCTCAGATTCCTCTCAGAGTTGCAGGTGCGTCTGAGGTCCCGGTATGTATTGTACAATACAATTTATGTACAGGTACGCCGGCACTTCCCCCTGGGCTGTCGTAACAGAGCTAAATTAAGAATTTTCCAGAAACGTAAATTGGGACCCAACATTCGAATCTGTACGCACCCAAGTACCTAACCTGTCAGGCCCCACTGTTTCCCGCGTTCCTCTCCGCTGTTTCTATCCCAGGTTTTCTTAGCCTGCATGCTGTGCAACATGTACAACGAATACTTTTACAGTTCGTTTTCTAGTCGGTCCAACGTCAGCAACGCCACAAGTACGGACCGTCGAGGGGAATCTTACTTTTAGTGCTAGCCTCAGAACTAATCGCTAGATAATCTTAATAGACAAAATGACTTGTCTAATATATCTAGCCTATGTTGATCTTGACGAGGCAGGTCAACCCTTTAGTCTTTAGTTAATGTTTCGGATCCTTCAGATCCTATTCCCTTAAGGGGTTTGGCCTGGGTATGGCGGTGGTAGGGCGAAGTGGCTAGCAGCTGTACTCCAGATCCAGGTAACTATAGGTATACAAGTTACTCTAGAGTAAGGCTCGAAACAAGAAACACATGTTCCAGTCCGACCCAGTATTAAGCAAGGAAAATCACCGGATCAGGCCGAGAAAGAAGCATCAACAAGGTAAACTCGACTAAACATCTAACCGGATCCGGGTTAAATCCGCTAAAAGCATCTCAAAATCTCATATCATATACGTATTATATATCACTGCAGGTTACACGGCAACTCTTGGCTAGACAATAGGCCGGCGTCAAACTTATAGTTTCCTATGCCGTGATGTTGAAGCACTACGACCTCCTTGGCACCCCTTACCGCATCACGCGCCAATCAGACGCGTCCGTGATATTCGTGGCAGGCCATTATACGATGCGCCCAAAAACCCATGACTCCCTCAGGACTCTGCAAGTAAGCCATTGCTTGGATCAAGAGATCCGCCGTCACCCCTTCTTGAAATTATGGACATCGACCTGCCATGTGATGCTGTGTTGCTGTGAGGTGTAAGTAAGGCACAGTCGGAAAGGCACAGGACGGATATGTAGGCATATTAGCCTACGTCAAGACTTACGACCTATGTACAACTGACGAGCACGTCTTTGTTGTAGTTTTATATAAGAAGGCTCTCCCCCCTCGTTGAACTTGTTTACAGTTCCTTTGGAACAACAACGAGAATCCACCAAGTTGTATCCTCACTATACCGGCAATGTCTCGACGAACTGCCAACATGTCGCTCGTTTTCATATTACTTCACTGCCTTAGCTTCATATCCCTTGGTTTAGCTAGGCCTCTCCATCCTGCTCATCCCCTTCACGAAACAAGGGAAGTAGGACCTAGGGGTGAGCTAAGGGAAGCCTTCAGATGGAGGTCGATCAGGAACAAACTTCACCTCACCTACCGAGACACCACGGTAGATTTTAACGAGATCGGCGCTTCCTTCACTCTTGGCGATAGGGAAAGCCAGCTGTCTCCCGGAGGGACATACCCTCGCCTCACTAGGCTCGCAGACGGCGGCATCCTCTCGGCGTCAGCTTACACCGTAAATGGGTTACGAACTATTAGAATTGCCAGGAGCGATGACGACGGCGCAACATTCAACGAAATCGGCTCTGTCGCCCAAAGCCCCGGGGACTTGGATAACGCATTTCTGATTCAACTCCCGTCCGGAACTGTCCTTGCTGCCTTCCGTAACCACGACAAGGATTCTAATGGTGCCTACACGTATTTCCGTATTACCGTCTGTAAAAGTGACGACGGCGGTCGCACGTGGGTTTTCTTGGCCCATGCCGCCCAACAACCCGCTGACGCATCGGGCTTCAACGGACTATGGGAGCCCTTCGTCCGGATCGGAAAGGACGGCGCACTCCAGCTAACATACTCTGGCGAGCTAAGTCAGACTAACCAGGAGACCTTCCGCACTCTGTCCTACGATGGTGGAGCGACATGGTCTACACCAGATAACCTGAGGTTACACAGCCCGGATCAGCAATTCCGAGACGGTATGCAGGGAATTGCTTCCATCAAAGACGCCAGTGGCCAAGATGCTCTAGTCATGGTCTTCGAAGTCAAGGACGGCCCGAACTTCTACCTCGGAACCGTGCTTTCGTACGACGACGGTTACACATGGGGTAGGCGAAACATTATCTACCGACCTAATCAACACAACGCCGGGGCGCCGCAGATCGCCACTCTTGGAAAAGGTCTTGCTGTGGTCTTCATGACCGACGAGGACCTGCCTACCGACCAGCTAGATTGGGCTAACAAGGCTGATATCAAGATGATCTTTTCTTCGGAGCTTAACAACGGCGACCTTAGGTGGACTAGCCAGACATTCCACCTCTCGGAAGACAGCTCATACTGGCCAGGTACCTTCCAGAGAGGAGACAACAACATCATGGCTGTCTACGAGCGCGGAGGAGTTCCTTACGGGAGAATCATCACGAGCGTCTAAACCTCAAGGATAACATTCACTAAACTAGAATATATTGCTTGGGAATTTTGGGGGGTTTCATCGGGTTTCACATATTGGAGTTATGGTCATCGTTCATGATATCCCTTGGCATCACGGTTACTTCAGATATCATGGGGGTATTGCGAAGAAGCTTCAGGCTTGGACACATTGGCGACAGCTTACACTATGGCGGTCGTATCGCGACAATGGCTTTGGAAACAAGGCTAGCCGAACTAACGAGGAACCACACTGTATATACCTCTAAATGTACATAAAACAGAATTGAGCACATATTGTTAGGGGGGTTGAAAATATTTGCATGGTAGTTAGAGTTATTGATTCGATGGGTTTACGAATGAGCGCACTTCATTATTAACACGAACAATTATCAAATCCGCAAAAATCGAATCCTTAGCAATGCCTTGCTTAATGTGTAGATAGATCTGCAAATAAATCTCCTGGCGGGGGGCTGTGTATCTAGGCGAGTTGACACAGACAAGATAAGTATCTTGATTCTTGTTTCTCGATGCCAAGATAAACTTCGTCCTATTACAAATACCTAATAGGAATGCTCAAGTAAGGGGGGCTGTGATATACCCTGCCGGCCAAGGCTAATAGGTGTCGGTCAATCGCGATTCGCGAATGCTTTTGGCTGCATCCCTTAATGCGGCACATCTTACTTCGACCCATCAATCTGGTCACTCTTAGCATTTGCGTAGTCCGAGAATAATAGCTCGCCTTTACACGGATCTCAGATTACTGGTTGATTAACTACCTAAAGTACTTAAATTAAGTTGAGAATATAACAATGTCTAGATTATAGCTACCATCAGGCATGGCCGTACGAATATTCGGACAAACTATTAACCAACCTAGGAGTTAAGACTCAAAACAGGTAGTTAACCCGAAGTGATACATATATCAAGTCATCCATCCTAACGCTATTCGAAAATGGCACTGAATCACCTACGTACCGCTCGGTTAACATACCGGAGCTTATTATGATAAGTGCTTTATGCATCCAGCAATCCCTGTGGTTTAGTGGCTATTGGTTACAGCTGTTAATTATGCGGAAATAAATGAGCTCAAGTTCGACATAATACTGAGTCTACTGCATATTGCTATAGTATTTAATAGCTATGTCATAGTTCATCAGACTCCGTTACAACACCTGCTACTCCCGTCAGCTTCCCGTGGTTGACGAGTGCAAGTACAGGCACCTGCTGCTAGTATTTACCCGTGAATTCTTGCACCCATTTTTGCACAAATGTCGCGATCTGCTTCTGAGCGTCCGCAACTGGCGCTGGCGGTAGGTCCGCTGTCGTTTCGTTAGGGAATAGACCGTTCTCATCCCAGTGGTGGACCGCCCTCTAATAAACTGTTAGTATGGGATATAGAAAAGGCAATAGTGAACTTACATCTATTAGGATATAGGGCTCGTCTAGCGTGTTGGGTCGTTCGGGAAGACCAATGGCATGCACACCTGCTGCTCTCCACGGATCCCACTCACCATCGATAAAAGCAAGTCTGGGATAACTGATGTTGAATCCGCCGAGCCTATTGATGTACTCGACGTCGGCTGGCTTGGTCAAATTAAAAGCCTCTCGGCAAATCAAAGCCGAGTAGTCTACGTCGATGGTACGTGAGATGAGAGGGAGTTGGTCCTCAGGGACACCGCTTCCGGTTTGAAGATAACCCCATCTGAGTATCTGGTGAGTACTTGAGATGATCTTATGAATCAGTGGCTTGAGACTTACTGAGTGCAGACCTGGTATTGCCACAACCTCCAGGTTTGGGAAATATCATCCTGGGCGTAAAATTCCGGGTCGTAAGTAGTGAAGCATGCATCCTGGTCACCGGAACATACTGCAACTGAAGTTTGGTTTACGTAGCCAACGTAATTCAAGAATCGGTTTGCAAGAGTTTCTACCTCGTCTTCGTAGCCGCCGATTTTAATCAACTCTTCAATAGATGCCCTGCGTGCCTCTGTTCCAGGATACAGCACGTCGTCCGATGAGACCTTATCGCAGTAAACAAAGAAACTATCGTCGCTCTGCGAAGGATCCCAGTTTAGACTCTGCAGCCCATAGATACCGCCGTTTATGGCACTGGCGAAGTCAGCGTCGCGCGTTACATTGGGCAAACCAAAAGCTGCTTTAAGCTGCCCAACGTAGTCAGTGCCCTTTTTACCAATAAGTATATTGTCCACAATGTGCGTGAGCTTTTGCGTAGTTTCAACGCATGCCGGTGGCCCATAAACAGCGGCAGCCTCGAAGTATTGCCAGTAATCCCAGATAGCCTTGGGGACGCCAGAAGATGAGATAGTGCCATAATAGACATCCGGGTATACGACTCGCAAGAACGCGACGAAAGCACCGGCATAACTGCCGCCGTAGGCAATCCAAGGTGTCTTCTCAGGACTCAGATCCACGTCCTCCAAGCCGGCGAATTTGACATTTTTAGCGAAGTAAGCGGTATCAGCCAGGGCCTGGTCGGTAGTAAGGAAACGCAGGTTCTCGGTGCTGAAGTCCGGCACGGGAATACTTTTTCCATAGTACCTATGCTCGAGAATGACCCCTACTCCGCCCGTCGCTTTCGCAAGCTGGTACGCGATGCCTTTCTGTAGGAAGGGTAGGCGACCAGCTCCATCCGTCTCTCCCCCCGTGAGCACAATCACCGGACCCCCTGGCTTATAATATTGCGTGTCGAACCAGTATCGCAAATTAAACGTGCCATTGGAGTGCGGCTCGTAAGAGGAGTCGTTGTGAAAATGGTCAATCGGGGTCGAGAGATTGTATTCTGGGTAAATGGCTTGAAGGTCGAGCTCTCTGGCGCTGAGACTGTTGTACGCATCTCTACTTTTGACCTGCCGCAATTGGACGAGTTAATCTCATGACTATCAGGTAGTTATTTACATGGTATATTGATGACAGATGGGAGAAGGCATGATGTATCTGTTTGTATTCGAATGAAGTTATGTTCACATACCTGCTTCGCAAGCTCGCTAATTGGCAAGGGGTGTCTCTGAATTGCCTCAACCGAAGAGACAAGGGCCAGTAGGCCCGCGACAGCACCGCGACGAACCATGGTAACGATGGAAAATGCGCCTCTAGGTTAGAGGAGATTCCAATAAACAGGAGTCATCAACATACACAATCCAAAAATAGGGCGATACGCCCGTATTTGAGAGGATATATTTGAGAGAATAATCAGAGGCCCGCTTGGCATTGGTCAATATCTAGCTTCCGTTGTCGTTATTATTGCTTTAGGCAGGACAAGAGAGATAGCGTTGTATTATCCGTATTATCAACCCCCGGACATGCAGACACGCCACCCGCGCAGCCGAGATAATGAGTGACGATCCTTGGCGATATGCGGTCAGACCCCAGTCGAACCCCGGGGCTAGGTAGAAGATGGAAGGTCTCGCTACACTCATTTAAGGCGTTATCAAGATCTGTCCACCTACGTATGATACATAAAGGTCATCTTAAACATCATCTTATGCAAAAATGTAAATATTATTATTAAAGCAAGAAAATCCCTACATCTAAGAGGCAGATCCCTCATGATGTGTAGGTATACATACCTACCGATCGGTGTAATAGACAATGTCTTACACCGATATGGCGATAAGCTTCATCATCGTAATAGTGGCAACATCTTCTGGCGACTTCTCTCATTTAGCCGGATAATGCGTGTATCGCATATTACAAATTATCCCCATTAACATCTCGTTGCGTTAACCCTTCGCCATACTCAATGTAGCGAGCATTCAAGTCGTGTTTATATACTTAATTTAAGTCACAGACTAGTCGCAATCGTATACACTTAGGTGCCTTTTACTTGTAGGTGGCTTAGATGAAATACTCGGATGGGTGGCTTGAATTTATTGTCGTATAGCTAGGTAGTTAGACGTACTAACAAATAACTTAACGAAACTTACCGATAGTATTGTACGACCTTTCGAATGCTGTGAGTATCCAAGCCAGGCCTAGATTGAGAATATTCATTTTACGTATTCGAAATATAGTCTCGTGTATACGCTATCTACCTAAATAAGAACGGATTGCTGATAAATAATAAATAATATTGATAAAATCAACGACTATAACATAAGGCCGTAAAGCTGACAAGGCTACCTCTTATGAATGCTATCTAACATAGGTAGCTTCCCTCAGTCTAAGATGACTATACAGGAACGATGTATACCGAACCATCGAACAGCAGAAAGTCCACCGCAAACGCCAAGGCCTAGATCCAGACGACCTTCGAGGTGACCCGAAAAATCTTACATCCAGGCTAAAGTTGATATGCAATCAAGCCCCTGTCCCATGCTTTTAAGGGTCAACTATTCCTCATCCCCCATTAGTTTCGCCCTTGTACGTTCAAATAATCGTCTCTCCCCAGAACGGCTCTTATAAGGTTCTCAAGGTTGTCCAACGTGCTTTGGCCTTCGCGGAGAGTAGTATTATCAGGGACCTGAAGAGCTGCTAAACGAACTACGCCGCCATCTTCATAGATCCAGTCGATCCACCTTTGAAGTTCTTTCCTATCATAATCGGAGAGCTTTGTGTGCTCGACGTCAAGTCCGCGAACCCAGGACTCGATCCTCGAGGCTTGTCTCAAGAGGGCAAGGCCAAGTGGCTCAAGCCGTACTTCTGCTGTGGAAGACATTTCGAGGAAGAGTTGTGTTGTTCTGTGAGATGATTGGTTTATTCTTAGAGGAAATAGGAAGGAGGATAGGGGACTTTCGGGACTGGCTATATATATATTTTCAGATTCAGTCAGTGTGTTGCATTCACGCTAATATTTTTAAGGAATTCCAGTATGACTTCAAAAGACGTCTCGTGTAATCTATCGCCGATTCGTTTTCATTGATTTTCATCTTGATAGGTACGGTATATGAACTGTATCAGATACCTACTACATGTTGACTTACTGTATGTGTGAGGGATGCCCTTGTATTGGGTATAATACATTCTATTGTACCTGAAAGTAGCCCCTTGACGGCCAATCTTGACGGCCAATCTTGACAATGAGTGTAGTAGTACTTGGTACCGCCCGATGTCTTCCCGTTGCAGTTATAAGGTAGATGTTTATTATGAATGCATGGTGAATTAGATCTCGTACTTAACGATATATGGCCGGTAGTGAATGTATAGGGACATCTTAGGTATGCACCCCTCCATGATTTTTTGTTATAATGTCAGCCTATTAACTTAAAGGCTTTCCTATTCACAGAGGTTAAAATGATGACCGGAAAGAGTCAGAAGAACTCTAATCATAAAAATGTAAAAATGTAATATTGTTGCGTTAATTCTGTCAAATTTGTATGAATATCTAAGTTAGGTACCTATACCTAACCTATAAAAGGTAATCGCACGACGCCGTAAATACAACCAGTATTGGTTTCCACTAGTTATCTTAATGATTCCTCATTTATCGGGCGTGTGAGTGAATCTCTATCTCTACCATACACTCATCTCGGATATTGACACGGTCAAACTCGATAGAGGGTTAAAACTCTCTAGTAAGGAATCTAGAACTAAGGGGCTTCCCTATATCACGCCCCTCAAGGGTCATAGGGACCCGTAGCCCTTCGCCCTGTTAACAGCTCGGCATCGCCGTCTTCTTTTACAAGATATATATCTTCATGACGAACACCAAATTTACCTTCCAGATATATCCCAGGTTCGTTTGTAAATGTCATCCCAGGTTGGAGGATACTTTTTGTATTCCACTTATTCAAGTATGGTGACTCGTGGGCTAGGGAGAAGTGAGTGAGTGATATCAAAAGACCGACTTGCTAAGTATAATAAGTTTAAGAAGTACATACCCTTGATTCCAATCCCGTGGCCCAGCCGGTGCGTAAAGGCATGATCATATCCTGCATCTTCAATGATCTTACGGGCAGCAATGTCGACGCTTGCCGCGGTATTATTTGCTTTAAACTTTTTAGATGCAGCGGTCTGGGCGTCTAGTACAACATCCCATACTTTCAACTTTTCCGCATACAGCTTAGAGTTTCCTTTAGGAACTTGGATGGAACGGGGCAGCAGGTCCATCCTCATAAGGAGAGATGCAATTGAACTGGTGTATGTTTTGCCTTTTTCTGCTTCTGGGTCTATGAAAAAGCTGCGACAAATGTCGGAAGAGTATCCCAAGTAATGCGCCCTAGAAGGAGTTTAGAGAATGCATCTAACCTAGAAGCTTGCAAGTGTGCTTACCCGACATCGATCACAATCATCGTCTCATGGTTTAATTTCTTTTTGCCAACGACAAAGCCACCGTGAGGCAAGGCGCCATCTTCCTCGAAGAGCACTATGTTGAAAAAGAGAGTAAAACCCACGGAGAGAAGCGATGCATCAAGAATATCTCGTACCTCGTCTTCGGTCAACCCTGCCACGAGACATGGACGCATCGCCCTTACGGCCGCCACAGTTCCGGTGTTCACAGCGCGGAGCAATTCTACTTCGGCGGGGCTTTTCAGTTGCCTCACTAATTCGACTTCTGCGCTCAATCCGAACGTCTCGAATCCAGCATTTGCAAGTCCGCGAGCAATAAAATCCCGCAATTCTTCATCTACTATGAGTCTAGGTTTCCTCGCATGCTCATGCATGCCACTATCAGCGAATAGATGAGACTGTCGCAGGGTGCTGTAAGGATCCCAGTGTTCCTCCCAAATCACGATGTCTAATTCGGGCTCTTGGGAGGGAATCTCGAGCATGCGGACCCGGCCTTCCTCAAAGTGTGGAGCAAGAAAAGCTGTTTTGGCAGAAACGGCCCCCGACTCGGAGCGTACGGGTAAGATTATCATCAAGAACGGCCTTTCTTCGGGCTCCCAGGGCTCCCAATCACTCTGTGAGGTGTTTCCATAGTATCTAGTAGGCCATTGATGTCAGGTAATGTTTAAACACGTGAATAACTATGAGTAAGTTGTTTCTTCAGGATTCGCATAGTCTTACTGGAAGGTATAGCCTGGTTCGACAACAAAAGCATCGACGTCGGATGCGACTAAAGCTCGTGCGAGACGATCTCTTCTTTCTATGAACTCGGATTTTCCAATCGGTGATGCTCCGTCGAGAAAAGATAGGTCGGCTTGGAGATTATCGATGGCGCATCTCTGCACCTGAGCTATATCCGGTCCCGACTTTACGTTTTGGAATGCCCATGTGCGTAATAGACATGCCACATTGAATAATAAAATAGCCACGATAATGGCTCTACGGCTTCTAAAAGATCTAGTGTTGTGATTTGAGCTCGGAAGAGCCTTTCGACTTGATTTTTCCATGGCCGCAGATAGCTGAGATGTATGTAAATGAGGGGTACAAATTACCAACGTACGCCAACGTCGTAGATAATATTAATGGAAACCTTATAACGATCAGGATTCTCATTCGCTAAAATGCATATCCTGGACGTTAGTTACGAATTGGGTAGTATCCATTAACCTAGGATTTCTTCAACACCGATTAGAGCCCTGGTTAGACTGTGAGTTCTTATCCGCATTCGTTAATCTCATGATTGTTCTGATTGGTCACATCTCTCTGTAAGTGAACCCTTCCCTCTGCTCAACTTATTACTTCTTTTGAGTATATGTAGTTAGGGGCTTAGATCACAATGTATTATTCTTAGAGTCAATAGAAGAATAAGCAAAGTAGAACGTCTTCACAGGACTTTCCGAACTTTTCCAACTCTGGCAGAAAATGGCAATTAGCACGTCGATCCCAACCGCCTTGCGGAGCTCAGATGCGTTTCTGACAAAGTGGGACAGCTTAGAAGGCAGCTCAGCCGTACAGCGGATCAACAAGGGCTGTGGTATCAATTCAAACTACCAACAGGTGGAATGGCGTAGCTAAGAAGTATCTTCATAGGCGATTGTCTATGGATCATCTTCTAGGATTCATACGGCGTGTCAGAAACTAAGAAATTAAGAAATTAATAGCTATCCTGCCACCTTACCAACGGTATAAAACCCTATATACCTCCCATGGACGTGTTTTATGACAAGGTGTCTGTCTAGAATTCTAACATTTCTTAGACTCACCACCCTCTTTGTTCTCATCAACTTTCCAACCAAACCACAAAATGGCAAGCCCACCGCAACTACCTCCCTTTCCTCGACAGATAGGCATGTTTCCGCATTTCCTCGCGAGGCAACCCGAAACGTTAATTCTAAGAGAAAGATGCATGTCGCTATCGGGAAACAGCTTCGACGTCAGCCTCCCTAATGGTCAGCCCATCTTCAAAGTAAAGGGCGAGTTCCCCTCGCTCTCGAGGCGCATAAATGTCATGGATATAAGCGGGAATTTCCTATTTTGTATCCGTAAGCAGATATTTTCCATTCCCATGACATTCTACGCCGAGAATTCCAATGGCAATGAGATCTTCGAAGTGAGGAGTAAATTTAAGTGTAAGTTTGCCATCCTGACGGCATCCCCGTCTGGTGCTAGGATGACATTAGGCAATTGACATGAGACATTATAGTGTTCGGCTCTAAGTTCATTGGTACATTTATTTCGGCCTCTGGTCAACTGGAGGAGCTAGTGATGAAGGGAGATTGGACCGATACGATAGCCGATATCACGGACGGGGCCACCGGCCAAACCGTCGCGTCTATTTACCATGATCGCTGGAATGTGCGGGAGCTCCTAGGCGGCCAGCAGACTTATGAAGTTACTATCGCACCGAACGTCGACATGGCTATCATTGTCGCAATGTGCATCTGCCTAGACATGAAGAGGAATGAACGTCGATAGGGAGGATGGATACCTATATGTGCGGTTGATATCTGTACATTGGTTTGGAATTTGGTTATGATAAATATAAGCGGTGATAATCCCCTGGAGCGTTTTACCTATACCTCCCTTTTTCCTCGTTTCCGGAGCAAAGAAGGTCGTGTCGCGTTGTCGGTAGTTGCTAGGCCATTAGGCATAAACGCAAAGGGAAAACCACCAATCTGCCGCCCAAACCGAACTTACTACTTACATTAGGTACCTACATTAGGTAGGTAACCTAGGTGTCATTGACAATATACCTTACTTTATTCAGTTATCCCTTCTTCCCAAAAAAACGAGGTCATAACAGGTAGCAAGATCATGTCGGGCAAACACCATTATGAACCGAACAGCCGTCTTTGAGCAGAGTGAGCATACATTAAAAATCAAAATTGCATTAACTATACTTAATATTCGACTTTATCCTCTTTGAAAGCAGGCCTGAAATCGATGGCCTTTACCCAAGCCCTCCTTAGATCCCAGACTTTATCTAGTCTCCATCCCGAGACCCGAGCCAGGTTCTCCCACTGCTCCACCGTTCTCTCTCGGCCGCCCGCAGTCATCATCATATTTATATCCCCATATAAGCTCAACCGATTGGAATGATCAGAGGATACAACCGATTCTAGGATAATCAATCTGCTACTGTGCTCTATTACGATACTTTCTCGGATATTTTTGAGAATCGCTGTGGCCTGGTTGTCTTCCCAATCGTGGAGGCACCACTTCATAGTGTATATTGAACATCTTGGAACAGACTTGAAAAAGTCTCCTGTAACAAGGTTTCCGCTGACACGGTCTCCGATATCCGAATATTGACCGCCTTGGTGGAAAAACGGGCGAACGTGATTAATGACTGGAGCGAGATCGAAAATTCCGCCCTGCATTGTTGGATATTTACGCAACAAGCCGGCTATGAACCCCCCGCCACCGCCCCCAACGTCCATGACGAGAGCCTCGGCAACCTCATACCACGGATAGTCTTCAAGAATCCCGGGCATCTGTGCAGAAGCACCTCCGCTAAGAGTGCGATGCAACTCCGGTAACCAGCCCTGCTCGCGGAAGAAGTGAAACATGTCCTTATCGGTGTCAAAATGAATCTGGGCTGCTGTCCTGATTGTATCTTCATTCACGGAGCTCGGAATGCCTCGGGCGATGTCGTAGAATTGATTTCCGTACAGGGTCGCCCAATTATGCCATTGAGTCCAATGATGTGATCTCATAAGCGAAGAAGCAGCATTGTTCGAGTAGCAGCCGGTTGAGCTATCGAAGATAAATACGCCTTCGCTGTAAAGCATGCGCATGACTTGACCAAGCCTATCTTCGCGTGTATGTGTTGCTCTTGCAAGCTGGTTTAGTGTCCTCGGGCCTTTCTCCAACTCGTCTGCGATGCCCTTCTCCACCACCGTGGCAAGACATTTGGACCTGACATAACCTGTAATTTATAAGCATATGATGTAGCGGATGATGGCAAGTATATATAAGTACCCAAGAAGTGGTCTGCGAGGATGAGTACTGGGGGTTCGAGAAGCATTCGTAATTCATGTAGGAGGTCAATGGATCGAGCGGCCAGCCTCAAATCTTCTCGATCAGGAAGCAGGTAATCATGGTGAAGAGCCTCTGTTAAAGAAGGACCAAGGGACTTTAACTCATCTAAATGATGGGAAAGGTGAGTGTTAAGGCTATCAAGAGATCCAGTGACGCCCGGTACGTCTTTTGTCTCCTGACTTGGCTCTGAGTGGGTTTGATCCGTCATGTTTGGGGTACTGTTTGATCGTGTCGATGTCTAGAAGTTAACTAAGGGATATCATATAACTAATACCAAAACGATTCCATATATATAAATTCCAACTCTCCAAGGATAAGTCTCCGTATAACGTGGTCTTAGCATTTATAGTTCGCGCCCCGATCGGTGACCTTCGGCAGGGCCCGGTTGTACACACATACATGTAAGCCTATATACAAAGGCTTAGCTTTAGACCTTTTCTTATTATAGCTTATGGGTGTCCCTTCGGATTTTAACAGTATTAGGTATTGTGCTGGCTAGGTAGGTACTTAGGTCTAGGTACATGTAGGCAGGTAGACGCACCACCTAAACATCAGTTGAATAATTACTTTGGTAACTTGTCTTGCGCCGTCTTCTGAGAAGCACCTTTTGATCCATATTTGGAACGAACTGCCCTTCAATCTGAATTCTAGCTGGACTGCCGTGCTGCTTCCTGTCCCATTTTATTTCGTATTCTACTAGAAGCTTCGAGATCACCAATTTTATCAACTTGATGGCAAAGAAACGTCCAGGACACGCATGGTTACCGTATCCCCACCTACAAAGTAATTAGCCAACTATTATTCTTGTCAATAGAAGGAAACACGGACGGTAGGTTCGACACATCTACTGATGAAGCGGCCCACCTCTTCTCGCTATCATCGGACGCTGTATCAGTTGAGCATTTTCTTGCGAAGCGAAATCCATAAAACTTCAATGGATCTTCAATATCGGTTTGTTCACGTTGAATGGCCATTGCAGGAAACCCGAAGCGCGAACCAACTGGCAGAGTCAACCCATCTGAGAATCGAAATGGGCTATCAAGGACGGTCCGTACGCAAGTAACTAGGCTGATTAGCGACAGTGCGTAGAAGTTGAAGGGGGAGTTTACTTGATCCAGTGGGAAAGAGTCGATTCGTTTCACGGATGTAACTATCTTGGAGGACTATACTGTTGTCCATCTTGTCACACCAGCCGTGTTGATTCATGGCTTTAATAGCCTCCTCCCGAATATGCTTGATATCCTCCGGGTGCGATAGAAGTTGATATACAATCTCAGTAATCATTCCCCCGGGCGCAGAACTAGCAGCCCATAGGTTGTGAAGTAGTTCCTTCAAAACCCGATCCTCATCAAGAGATTCTAAGTCCATAGGTAAAAGATCCAATGTCCACTGAATCGCGTCAACGTTTTTTGCCTGATGAAGCCCCCGGTATTCCTTTAACCTCTTCCTAACAACTGGACGTAGAATATCCATACAACTTCGAAGTCTGCGTCTGTGAAGAAGGCTTAAAGGCCAGGCAAAGAAACTGCGAAAGCGGCCCAACGGCAAATTTATGATTACCAGAGCTGTGACAAATATGGATTCTAGGAAATCCGTCGACTGTTTAATGAACCCCTCGTTGCGGCACAACTCCTCACCTATTAACACCCGCGTTACTGTCCTATGCGCTACTTCACCAAAGAAAGTTGTTGCCTTGACTTCTTGCCATTCTAGACATGCCGTTAGTTCTTCTCCAAACTCAAAATTCTCTGGCTGAATTACTTGCCTGTACTAGACCCAAGCAGCTTCTCGAACGAATAGTCGATTTCCCTCACGATTAGCGGCGTTAATGTTTCTACACAGGTAAGCTCAACTACCCAGGGCATGGTAGGATGTACATGCTTACGGATTCGAGGGTTCAACCCCCTTTTTATGACATCCACCATCCTCTGTGAAGAATTGGCAGTATACAAGTCGCCGGCGCTTACCTCTAAATGTAGAGACTACTTTCGTTAGGGCTAAATATGCCTTTCCATAGAATAGGGGGATTGATGAATACATTGCTGATGCTCTCGAAGAAGCTGAGGTGGCGCCAACTGGCTCCTCTGATGTCTTTTAGATACTTTGGTGGCATTACAACGAAATCGTTTCCCCACCACCGTACAACAAAAGGCTCCCTCCCTTTAACCTATAAACAAGTGTTATGAACAAATTCCTCTAGAGTGTAGTTTTAACACACCTCTTCATGTCCAATCTGGACAACTTCGTGAATAGGTTTTCTACTAAATATTACAGAGGTATATCTCTTGAAACTCCTGTATATTGGATTCGATCTTAATGTCCAGAACAATACTAAGACAGCGAGAATGCCGCAAATGAGACTGAGACGAACTACGGCCGACTCTTTCTGAGGTAACTCCATTATAAAACAATGTCTATGGACTAATCCGTGTGTAGATGAACTGTACAGTTCGAAGGACACGCACCTAAGTGACTTGCAATATATAATGAATAATGCATAGCTTGTTTCGTTTTAGGTAGCTTACGGGACGTATCGTATGTGAAGCGAGGGTGACCGGGGAAATGAGGCGCAGTCGGGCACCGAAAAGCCGGTATTGTCAGAATGAGGTTACTATTCCTTAAAGACAATGTAATTATAAATTATTCTTTTTCATCCAAGCGTCCAGGCTACCATCATCTCATCTACGTATCTATATAGTTTATTATCTTATTATATTACTTATTCCAATATATCCTGTACCCCTGAAGTGACATGGGATCTCTTTTCCCAAACGCCGAGTTGAAGGAACCTGATTCCTCGATCTTTCCACACGTGCTACTATGGATTTGCCAGGTAGTTGCGCTCACATGCCCCCCATTTCGTGGTCGAAGATGGTGTTTTGCGTCACTTATCATCGCCCTCGCTACTTACTGCAACGCGCACCCACACTTTACTAATAATTTTGAATTAGCGCAGCCCTTTTCTATTGCCTGGTCATTCTACATGGCCGTATTGTCCAAGCTTGTGTTCTTTGGACCCTATGGCCCCGAAGAGAGGTTTTGGAGATCTGATGGGCCTATGCGTGAGGCGCGGGCATATTCGGCATTTGGATGGAAGAAGATATGTTGGGCGGCAGCCCTGATGTTCAATCAACGTGGTATTAGGTGGAATCACCAAGTTAAGAATATACCCAGGTCTCCGAAGATGACGCGATCACAGTTTCTAGTGGCTCAGCTCGGAAAATTCATCGGATGCCTCTGCATGGCGGATCTTTTGTTCGAAATTCATCGAAGATTGAATTTAACTAGTCCTGACGGCCAAGTTGGATACGCAAATAGTAAACACTTGACTGTTAAACACCATGATTGGCGCTGGAGCCTAGCAAAGACCTTTTCATTTGCATTGCTGCCATACTTTATGTTGAGTATGCAGTATGCGCAAGGGGCATTTATCTTTGTCTTATTCAAACTAAGCAAAGAAGAGGTAACTGTAAAGCAATGTGTCTTAGCAAGCTTCTACCGCTAATAAAATCGTTCTCCCAGGACTGGCCGCCGGCTTTCGGGGATATACATAACCTGGTTACTGTACGGCGATTTTGGGGCAATTTTTGGCATCAGCAATTAAGACATGTAAGTAAACAGAATTGCGCTTCTCCCTACTACTTTTTTTTTTTTTTTTTTTAGGTAACCCTGACTTTGTCTACTCTGGCCCCAACCTGTGCTTCATATAAGATTCATACTAACACTATATTTCATAGATGCTCACGTCGTATACTGACGCCTTCGCGGATTTCGTCGGTATCCGACGGGGCACCAACCTCTCTTCCTATACCAAACTATACCTCGCTTTCTTGATCTCGGGATTTTTTCACGCCTTAGGACAACTTTATCTCCCTCGTCCATCAGACGTCACTTCAGGGGAATGTTCTATTGGATTTTTCTTGTTCTTTCTGTGGCAGGCCGCTGCGATTACTGTTGAGGATTTTACGATATGGGCTATGCATAGAATTAGTGCGAGCGAGAGTAAAGGGGGGGTTCCGAAATATTACATTATAGTGGGTTATGTCTGGGTGTTTATGTCGATGTGGTGGAGTCTACCCCTAGTAGGTGATGCCGTACTTAAGCTTCGGGTCGGCACAGGTTGTTTTCTACCCTTCCCGCTCACAAGGCCATTTGTCGAAGCTTATGTACCGGTTCCACCATGAAAATAGAAGTGAGGGATGGCCAACATAAATCAAGACATTTATATGGAACTAGAGTGCTGGCTAAGTCTCAAAAAAAAGGCTTTACATCGTCCTCCAACGGATGAACCATGATCATTGACGCAGCAACAACTTCCACCCGCTCCAATACTCTGATAATATTAAGACCCATAACACCTAGTATGTCATCTCTTCCAAGTCCTCGTAACTGTAACTCTTTGATCAGATTTGGATATTTCGAAACATCTTCTAGACCCCTGGGACTTGATGCCATGCCGTCAAAATCAGACCCAATCCCAACATGTCGATATCCTATCATGCTACCGATGTATTGAATATGGTCGGCAACCGAGTTTAGTGTGGCCTTCGCGGGATCATTCTCTAGGAACGAAGGATAGAATGTTACCATTATGATACCGTCGTTTTTCTTAAGAGACCAGAGTATATCATCTGGAACATTCCGAGTATGAGTGCATCTAGCGTACGCGTTTGAGTGGGAAAAAATGATAGGTGCAGCTGATATATCCAGAGCATCACGCTGTGTTTGGAAGCTTGTATGTGATAGATCCACAATCATTCCAAGGCGGTTCATTTCTTTTACCATATTTTTCCCGGCCTCTGAAAGACCTCCATGAAGTGGTGCCAAAGGTTCTTCGCTATCCGCATAGGCATTATGGCAGGTATGAGTAAGGGTTGCATACCTGACGCCCAGGGAATAATACATGCGTAATATGCTTGCGCTATTGCCAAGTTGATGCAAACCTTCAACACCTAGTAGCGAAGCTATTTGGAAACCAGAACGAAATATCCTTCGAATGTCGTTACTTGAAGACGCATGCGCCAGAAATTCGGGATACTCCTTCACTAATCGATGAACAAGATCAATCTGTTGCAAAGTATCATGTGTTATTTCTCGGTAAACGCTGTCCGAGTAATTCCCAGGTTCACTTGGACTAATGTGCTGTTAGCGATGACATGGGGTGCTTACGTCTGGGATAAGGAGAAATACCACTCTACATATACACTCCAAAATTCACCTCGTAGATTTCCCGTTCGGAGACGAGGGAAGTCGACCTGCCCATAAAGTTTTCCACTTTGACTGAAATTTTGTTGATATATGTGATTGTTATAGAAGGCTCTAATCCATATTGGGAAGTCATTGTGGCCATCTAGTAATGGGAAGTGTCAATACTGTAAAAGGAACTCTTATGCGAATGCGTAATGCTAATAAACTGACCAATTAAAGGGGCCATATCGAATAAATCCTTGGTGGCACATTTCTCGAGAGCAAAAGTTTCTGGGCAACAGAGAAAGAAAGCTAGAAACCCTAGGGATATAAGGGAAACAGTTATAATGTATTTAATCCTTCTGAAAAAAACAGAGCATACTTGCGTCTGGCTTTGGCTCTCCTTTATATAGTCTTCGTAAGTCGAGGAACACGAGGGGAAAGTCATTTTTGCATATTCTATATCAAGATCAATGGTTTAGGGAATGGGTATATGAAAAGAGGTTCTTCATGCGTGCTTTAGTTATGTACATATTTTATTTTAAGGGGAGAGTAAAGAGAAAGCTTGTACCGGGCTTTAAAGAGGGTTTCTTTTTCATCATCGGGCCCCGACGTTCCAAGTAGGTGATGTATCGTGATACCATCAATTATCACTAGAGTGAAGCTTATTATTGGTCAGCATTCTCAAAAGGGCACCATCGTCAAAGTCTTTCCACTCATAGATGCCCCGTAATCACGTATTAATTACACGTATATGATCGACACATTGCTATTTCTGAAATTGTGTTTATTAAGCGACGGCAACTACACAATCTTGATCGTAGCATCTATATTACTGTTAAGTGATCGGCAATCATTTTTCCTGCTTCGTTTCCTCCATGCCGAAATCGGTTTCCAAATCCATGCTGAGTACCAAGTCTTTCTCGATGAACACCAAGATGAATGCAAGGGCAGCGATTCCAGCGGCAACTTGCCATAATGTTTTCAACGCAGATGCGTATACGTCATGTACTTGTATCATCGTCTGGTCAGGAAGTTGGTTGATTGCGCCTGTACCTGCATAGCCGTACGCCGCACCATTGCGGAGCTGGAGACGGATGGCCTCATCTTGGATCCAGTGAAGATTCTGATCAATGCGTGCGTTGAAAATTATTGATGGGAGAGTAATCCCCCAAACAAAACCAAAGTTACGAACAAAATTAAACGTGCCTGTTGCTGTGGCCGCGTATGTCTCGGGTAGAGATGCTTGGATAACAGGGAGAATACTGATCAGAGTACAGCCAGCACCAACTGAAAGGATAAGCTGGAAAAAGACCCATTCCACTGTAGGAGAAGAGGCGTCTAAGATGGACAGCAGTCCACAGGCTACGGATGTAGATGCAAACCCGACCCAATGGATCGGCTTGTACTTCCCGAATTTTGACATTATCCCACCTGTTAGAACCGCCAAAGGAACATAAAATATGCTGAAGGGAAGGACATCGACTCCCGATGTCAGAGGCGATGCAGCTTTGAGGGCCTGAAAATAGATTGGAAGAAAGTACACCACCCATTCAAGCAACCCGCAAGCGATGAAGGTCAAAGCAAGACAAACAACAGAAGTTCGATTTCCAAACAGCAGCGGTGGCATGCTCGGCTCCTTGCAAATTGGGGAGGCCTGATGGGTGTGAAAAACGGCCCAACCGCTGAAACCAAGAACCAGAGGCACAATGATATGCCAAGATGACCAGGGGTACAGTGTTCCACCCATGATGAGCCCAAAAAGGATCGCGATGATGGAGGCGACAAAGAGAATATTACCGAGAAAGTCAACGCGCGCTAACTTCTTCGCCCATGTAGGCTCTCGCTTATGTTTCAATCTGAGGAACGGAACCATTATGAGCAGAGCTATGCCTGAGAAAGGGAGGTTAATGAAGAATACCCAGCGCCACGAAGATTGCCCCAGGACACCACCTAAAACAGGTCCAATGATAGTCGCTATTGTCGCGATTGTAATTCGGAAGCCAAGGAACTTGGATCTTTCCCGAACTGGCACGAGATCGCAGATAATCAAATCATTTAGCACGAATATGCCTCCACCGCCAAGTCCGGTGACGACCCTTGATGCTATTAACATGGCAGAGCTGACCGAAGCGCCGGCAAGCGCATTGCCAATGGAAAATAGTATCACAGATATGATCATTGGCATTCGGCGACCGAAAATGTTGGACGTCTGTCCGACGAATGGCATCACCGCTGTTGAAGCGAGGACGTACGTGTTTGCCAGCCAGACATACTGTTTCTCTCCATGAATCGCAGTTGTGATTTTAGGGAGTGCGGTGGTAATTATGGTGGCGTCTAGGGCAGTCGTAAAATCTACCAAGCAACCGGATAGGATGACGAGCCAGAACCGCAAGTCTCTTGAAGTTTTAGGCGTATGCTCTACAACCGGGATAGGAGACAGATTTTCGGCTAGGGAGTCTATGGCCGAAACCTGTACTGCCGAACCGAGGGGCTCGTCATTTTTCAGCTCATCAGCCATAAGCGCGCAACTTATAATGCGAAGATGTCCCTAGTAGTAAAGGCTGAGTCGTAGTTTTCAAGTGGTCGGGATGGAATATTGTAGAAAAAGAAAAGCTTGATAATTAACGGGAAGTTTCTGACAGCCAAGCAGTGAATTGTAAATGGGTTTAGAATACTAGCATAGACCTTAAGAAACAAAGATTCATCATGATAAGGGGGACTGAGATAGTAAGAATCACCCGTTCTACACTTCACAGACCCTAAGTAGCCTGTTATGAGGGTCCAGGCCGTGGTACATTGCCTTTGCCTCTGCACCTGGAACCTGCCACCGCCACGGCTCCCGTTCGGGTTCCGAGCTTCAAAATGATACCTAAATCGAAAGATGCTCGCATTCCCCAACGAAGGAAATTATGGCCATGCAGTGTAGCATTGGGCATGATGCATTAGATGCTTCATCAATTGCTTGTAAATACGCATGTGTTTGGTGACAATCAATCATATCATCGCGAATTTCATCAATATTGCTTCATCTCAACGTTCTACTAGTACGCTCACCAGGCACATGCGGTTATTTGACCCAGCTTGGCCTGACAAAGCCGCCAAGGTCCAGTAATCAATCAACTACCAGTAATCATAAGCAAAAGTGAAAATAAAATTGATTATACCTTGATAAAGAAAGCTATTTTACAGGATACCTCTACCTCATCGGTTAGAAAATGCAGGGTTGACCGGCATCCTCCGCTTGAATCTGCGCACAGACTGCTGCTGCCGCTGCCGAACCAGAGAATAGGGACTGTGGAATGATCTTGATAGGGGACGCTCCATCCCCACTCACAAAGACACCTTTTCTTGTCGTTTCTAGGAACATAGGTTTGCTTACGGGATCTCCCATCGGAGTCATTTCGAGCCCAAGTTGCTTATGGAAGTCTCCCTTCGGCTCTGTCTTAGGCTTGTGTCCCAGGAATCCCTCGGTAGTCTTTTCGCCTCCTTCGAAATAGATTATGATATCTGCAAACCCTGGCCCTTTCTCAAACCTTGTGATACTCCTGTTGTCTACTTTGAACAACTGGTTTGATCCTTGAGCTTCTTGAATAGCATGCTCTAACTCGTTAGAGCCATGAGTATAGATCGTGATGGACTTCGCGAACCGGGATGCCGTTCTAGCAGCGTGCAAGATGGCAGGAGCGCTGGCTAGGTCTGGAAGAGCCAGAATCCCGGCTGTCGAGACACCCTTTGCTTCATATCCTTTACAGAAGAAGCAGTGATAGCTGTGGTTAATTTAGCAAAACGCCGCTCGGTGCATCAGAAATAACCAATAAGACTCACATTCCCTTAGCCCAACACTCTGCATAACCTTCTATATCGGGAAAGACATCACGGACGCCGTTAGCAAGGATGATTTTCCTTCCAAACCAAGATCCACCATTTCGGTCCGTGGCCCTGAATGTTTGCTGAGTGGTGGTGCTCTTGACTTCCTCGAGAGATACAACTTCTACCTTTTGAAAACTAATAGTTGAGTAGTATTCTAAAATGTTTTTCTTCGCTGCCGCCCGGAATTCTTGCGGGTCTTGATGATCCCATGTTAGAACATTGTACATGTGTGGACTCGGTGCATTTCGGTAGACCTCTGAGTCAAGAACGACTGCGGTGTGTTGTTGTCTAGCCAGTGTGAGAGCGGCTGCAAGTCCGGATATTCCTCCACCTATGATCAGAGCATCAAAGACTTGCGACGAATCAGTGGATGCCATATTGATGTAATAAAAGACGTAATTAAGCTTGGATTGATTAATTATTCAGCAATTGGTAGGTTTGCCATGTATGTAGTAGAAATAATAAATCAAACTGTTGTTACAATTTGTGCCCGGGAGCCGGTAGTGGATACTCCCGTCGCGGCACCGTTTAGTGGGCCCGAATATCCGGTGACCGATCCGTATCGTTCTTCCCGGTTTTATGGGGCTACCAAAGAGTCTGGGGCAACTTTGCTCAACTATCAGTAATCCAAAGCAGTGATGCGCGACTGTTCCCCTAATTATTTCGACAGTCAACTCTATTATCATCCCGCCGAAAATGCCCCAACAACAAAAGACTTACGACGTTATTGTTATCGGTGGGAGTCATGCTGGCCTGTCTGCGGCTCTTACGTTATACCGTGCCCTACATACTTGTCTGATATTCGACGATGGTACTCCTCGTAATGCACTTTCTGCCCAGACCCGCCTTACGTCTGGATGGGAGAACCAAACACCGGGTAGCTTTAGGGAAGCATCACGCAAAGAACTTCGAGAAACAGGTCTCGTTGAATTTGTTTTCTCGCGTGTGGTTCATGCTAAGAAAGTATTGGATGATGTTTTCGAGGTCGTAGATGAAACCGGCGGTAAATGGACATCTCGAAAGATTTTACTAGCGACTGGAGTTATTGAAAAGTATCCAGATATCCCTGGCTACGCAGATCATTATGGGACTACTATGTAAGTCGTTCACGTAGCCTCAGAGGGTCCCCAGATGTCGACCTGACAATCATATCTAGTTTCAATTGCATGTTCTGCTATGGGTACGAGCAACGTGGCGCCGCAGCCGCCGGGCTGCTTGCTGTAGGCTTGCTTTCTAACCACACGCACGCCCTTACAAACGCCCGCGATGCTCTCAAGTTCGCAGACTCTGTCACTATATACACGAATGACAACCAGCCATTAGCAACTGAGATATTAACTAAAATCGACAGCGGGCTACATGTAGACAACAGGAAGGTGAAACAGCTACACGGTGGTCGTGATGGAAGCGGACTGGTGATCGAATTCGACAGCGGCGAGCAAGAAAGTCACTCTTTCATCGTACATAAACCAGACCTGGAGTTAGATAACACATTGCCCCTACAGTTAGGCTGCGAACTTTCTCCTGGCATTGGTATCACAATTAGCCCACCATTTAACTCCACCACCGTTCACGGAGTGTTCGCTGCTGGCGACTGCTGTTCACCCTTGAGAAACATACCAAATGCCATGAGCATGGGATCATATGCTGGATGTGGGTTAGCAAGAAGCCTACCACGAGTTGCGAACAAGTAACGGGATCCAAGTGTGAATAGTAGATGTTGGGCTAACCTTTGGGAACTATAAATGATTATTTATAAATACTAGAGTTTGGGATTATTACCCAATGTATTTGAGGCTAGTGCTTGCTTGACTTATTGCATAAAACAAGCTGTTAAAATTCATTGTCCATAAGTGTAATTTGTCACGGCGCGATCATGTAAATTGCAAGTCCCTTCGCGCCCATACTAGACAATTTCAAGCCATCTACGCACTAACCCTACCTTTACGATTATATAAACCCTTCAAACAGCATCTGCTTGCAAAAAAAATAAGAAGGGGGAAAGGGGAAGGAGACATACCCTCTTAATAACCAGTAGCTAAAAGAGGTGTTTATTCTTCACACGAAGCCTGCCGATTCGTCAGGATGGAGGCTCCTTATTGTCGATGGCCACAACAGCCATACAACAGAAGAATTCACGTAGATCTGTTTGTTGAACAAGATCTACTATGACCCCGATTGTACAGGTGTCAGACTTCGATAAGATCTGGTAGCAATTGCATAATTAGTTGAGTTATTGAATTTTGATATGGATAGTGATTAATATGCCTAGGTACGAACGGAACAACTAGAAATAACCCAGAGGGTCGTGTGTACTATTTTCATTTTCATCTAGAGCGGGGCTAGGTGCCAATCCTGCTTCATTCAAGTGGCTGGCTGCAAGTAATCCTGTCATTACAGGATTATACCATACAGAACGTGAGTTTTCTTGCATTGGATGATGTCTCAGCCGGGCACCGATATACGGCGAAGCAAAGGCTTTCTTCCCTCAATCCCGGCCCCAATCGAAAGGTAACACAGCATAATATATCCGCTATGTTCACTCTGCTGAAGAAACAATCGCTTTTCAAGCTGCTCAACCCTATAATTTTGCTCAATAACCACACACCGTACATTCTATTACGTGCTACTATAATCAAGAGAGGATCGTCAAGGAAAATTGACATCATGTTCAAAGCAACAAACAGTCATCAGTTGATGATTGTCATTTTCCCAGTTGTAGCCGTACTCGTTGCGACAATTTGTGTCGTTTTGCGGTTCCGTGCGAGGCAGTTACAGCAACTAAAACTCATGTGGGACGACTGGCTATGTCTTGCCTCACTTGTAAGTGTTCACATCCTGTGTGGTATTCGAATATGTACTTAAAGTATTTACTATTCCGCAGATATTGACATGGGCATTCCAAGGAGTTAACCTCGCGGCTGTCTTTGCGGGAGGTGCCGGCCTTCCAATAGCAACAGTTATTAGCACCAACCCGAATGCGTTGGCGACATTCCTCAAGGTACAACAAATCACATTGATCATGCTTTACCTTAAGTAATGAAGGTTATATCTGACTAATTATCTGTTCTTTTCCCTTCTAGATTGTCCTTGCGAACTTTTCGTTATGGATTGTGACCGTTACTATCGTCCAACTCTCCATTCTGTCCTTCTATGTCCGAATTTTTGGGGTTAACGCTGCCTTCCGCCGAATATGTTACGTCTTTATTGCTCTCATTGCGGCGTTTGGCATTGCCGGTTTCTTCTCGGAAGTCTTTTCCTGCCTACCTGTCAGCAAAACATGGAATCCGTCAGAACCAGGTCATTGCGTTTCCTCAAAGCCATACTGTACCTCTATTGGACTGATACACTGCCTGTTCGACTTGGCCATCCTTGTTCTTCCTTTGCCTCTGATCTGGAACCTCCAGGTAGCGACACGAAGCAAGTTTGTCATATCCATTCTACTGACGCTGGGCCTTATGTGAGTTTAACTCATTCCCAATATTTATCGTGGTAGGGGCTAATAGTGCACCAGAGCGACAATAATATCTCTATTAAAAATAAGCTGCTTGATTGATTTGAGCGGTATTCCTCCTGAGGATGTAACTGGAAACCTGTGGCTGACCATTCTACTCCAAACCCTGGAACTCCCTATCGGTATCGTTTGCTGTTGCGTTCCCATCTTGAAGCCTGCGGTAGCAGGTGTTTCGCCGCTATTTCGATCCATAGCTAGTCGCTTGTTGACCTACACGCAAAGGAGTCGCAGCACGACGAATAGGTCACAAAGGTCGGATTCAGGGTCTAAATACCGTCAAGATTCGACTGTTGGCTTCAGTCGTCTTGAAGATGAATCCAGCCAGGTTGAGCTAGGCAGCCTAGGCAGCCTAGGCAACAAGTTATCTATTCAGGCAGAGGGACACAAAATCACACCAACCTTGGGAGCAGACCCCAAGTCCGAAAGAGCTATCAACGTTACAAACTCCTATACGGTTAGTAAACAATGAAGAGATGTGGCTACAGGAATAGTGTGTATTGCTGGCGTATTAGGCACTTCATGGTTTTCTATGACGCTACTGGTGGCTATAATGATGTGAATATAGGCGGTGATAGTGGCTTGGGTGGAGGAATTTCTTGTCTTCATATAATTGTATTATTTCCCGCGCTTGTCATTCAGAAAGCCAGTATCGACGTGAAGTCAACATTTGAAACTAAGTGACATTTGATCTTCCTCTACTTTGCCGCGGAAAGCGCCAGACTTCAGCCTATAATTGCCTACGTACTACCCAGGTGCATATACCAGTGTTTTGTAGATATAGGAGGTAGGCAGTGTTTGGGGATCCATATACTACCTCTTATATGTATCAGGGGCTATAATTACCTACCTATGTACATAATCACCCGGGCTACAGGCACCCCTGGCGGGGCTGCACAACAGCCCAAGTTTACGTTCCTAGTAAAAGCCGAACGAAAAAATACTTCGAAAGTTTAGAATGCACCCAACAAAAATTCTTTAGGGGATATCCCCTCGTTAATTCGTGCACTCCCATAGTAAAGTAAAAGAGAAACCATCAGCTAAATCGTCCCTTACTTGATCTATCATTTTCTGGCAACCAACGGTATAAGACACAAATACCTCCCTGTCCAAGAGGTACCTACCTATACATATAAATGTTTAAAAATAAATCTTACATATGGTTACACTACTTTCACAATCACAGCTGTTTAATTGGCCCTTAGAAGGGTGCATACGGACCAACAGGTGCGTTGTGTGATTAAGAAACCGGATGCCGCCCCCGCCCAGAACGTGAGGTTGTTGTAGGCTTGTAGCTATCCCGCCAGCATATCGGGCGCCGACAGGCTCTTTATTCCTAGTTTAATAGATGAGGCTGCGTAGTTATTTTGCTGATCAAAATTAAGTAAATATATTAAAACTTCCCTCCCCCATCTCTTCCTTCTATCCATCAAATCCTCATCGTTCATAATCTTTCCTACCACATTCATCTATATAACAATGACGTTCCAACCGAAGCAAATTACCCACTACCAGGCCGAGCACCTAGCTGAGCTTCAGGGAGGTGTTAGCGAGACTTCCATCAAGTATTGTCTGGATCTAATCCCTGCCATCTCCGAGGGCGCCGTGATCCACGACAATGCCTGCGGCTCCGGTGCTGTTACGGAGACCATCATGAGCATGAACCCATCCAACATTCACATCGACGCCACTGATATCAATCCGGAATTCGTAAAGGGCTGTGCGGCAGTAGCGGACAAGAACGGGTGGCCCGTCACCGCTGCCGTCATGTCAGCTCAACAACTTACGTTTCCTGACAATCACTTCACCCACTCTATCACTAGCTTCGCCTTCCACTGCATCGGCGACCAGAACGCAGCTGCAAAGCATATCTACCGCACAGTTAAGCCGGGCGGTACTGCTGTTGCTACTGTCTGGATATTCATGCCTCACGTCGAGGCTCTGCAACACGCGCACTGGCGCACACGAGGCAAGGATGCCCCTATGCCTCTTCTGCTTCCCCTAGAGCATTACGAAGAAGCCGATTTGCGGACGGCGCTCCAGGCTGGTGGATTCAAGGACGAGAATATTACCTGTTACAATAAGGAATGCTACTTGACAGTACCCGATCTCAAGAGATGGGCACAGCTGGCGTGGAGTTTCTTAGGTAACATACCAGGTGGATGGACCCAGGATGACGAGGATAAGTGGGATGAGGCCCTGGAGGATATTGTGGAACAGCTGATGAGCGGTGACGGGATCTCGAAGAATGAGAAGGGCGAAACTGTACTTAAGATGATCGCTTGTGTTGCTGTCGCTAAAAAGTAGATAACCTCAAGTAGTGCGCCATGTCATGTCTACACTACATGTCACTCGTCTGATCCGGACACAGAACAGAATATGATTTATTCGAACTACTTTGGTTTACCTAATGCATACGAGTATCTTCAGATATTTTGTAGTTCACAATAACAAATAGACCAGTCAATTCTTTGTCGATATGTCTGATTATGACGCTACCCGGCTATTAAGAGAACTGCAAGTTAGCTTCTAACAGGCTGTCGAGCCCACACTGCCACCATTTTCACATGAGCTCCTCTGTATTCTAACTCTCTTTCAACCTCATCCCGCAATACCCTAAACTCTGCATCCAGGCTCGTGCTAGTGTTCCCTAAGTCTGTTAGATATATAGATCAGGTGGGTGTATATTTTTGGACACTTATTATAGAATTCCGTCCAATACTTACCATGTAGGAAATCCCAAACACCTTTCAGTGCTGACAGTAAGTGTGACGAGCCCTTCTCAGCCAGGGTCGCGTCATGGCATGCGTTTCCATATGGAATACTAAAGACCATTTCTTGCACGTCTTGTAATCCTTCATCCTCTAAGTAACCTTTCAATGATTTGCTAAAGTCACTTCCCACCCCAGTGATGTCGAAGAAGGTTCTCAGCAGTGTCTCGTATTTCTGCATAGCCGGACCATTTGGGGATTCACCAGTGAAATCGGCTTCGATCAGTTCAATCCAACCGCCCGCCTTGATCAGGTTTACAAGTTTGGCCACGCAATCTTTGACGGGGGTCTGCCCCGCCCCAACGAGTGTCAGTCGCTGGTGCACGTAGTCGAAGCTTGATGCCCACTCGCGAGGCCAGTCTTGAGTTATCGATTGAACTTGCAGGGAAACCCCTGGGTGGTCCTCGGGAAAGAAAGCAGCATTGATATCCGTCCCCACGTACGTGTGGGATGTATCAAGGGATTCTTGCAGCTCCCGCAACCACAGGCCTGTTAAACACACCATGAATTAATTTGCTGTTTCTGTTTCTGACTAGGCACTCTAGATACATGATTTTAGAATCGAAACTTACCATCAGCTGTCCCGGAGTCGAGGATGCGAAGATGGTTGGAGAAATCAACCGGTGCTAGTACCAATGTGCCCATAGAAGCTTTCAGTACATCATGTTGATCGGCCAACCTCTGGAGTTCGCCCTCGTTTCCTTCTAGAACATATTGTTCTTGTGCCCCAGGAGTTCCCATGGTGTAAAAGGGTATATGTTAGCAACAGCGGGAACAAGATGTTTCCCGGAATTGACGGGCCGTCTGTTTAGATGCTAAATGACAAGATATAAAGAATATCACCATCGAAATTCAATTTATGACCGGAAGCCGGCAGACAGGCATAAGACCGGATCCCGGGAAATTACTAAATTACGAATGTTCTATAGACTCAATGCCGTTACAAGATTACCTCAATTTGGCATCGACTGCCTTAGTATGAAGGACGTCATAAATATTTTTGAACAAGTGTAGATTCATGAACGAAAACCTTGTTCTTCATTTCCTAGGATCGCCTACCAAATGCCCATTTGCGGTTTCCAGCGTGCCTATTCCATTCTGGAACCATGTCCTTCGATTTTGTACCTAGTCAGGCCATCACAAAAGATGTCGATCTTTATGCCGAAATTACCTCCAATTCTACTCTGGATGTTTTCTCTAAAGTATTGGATTCTCAGGAACTAGTCAGACCGGGAATTCGCATCCATGACAACGGATGCGGAGCTGGCGAAGTTACCTCTGTGATTATGAGTTCCCCCCATTCCGCCGATATATTCATCGAAGCCACCGACATTGATGAATCTTACCTACAGAGGCTCCGGGGTCGTGCCCTCCGGAACAAGTGGCCCGTAAATGTTACCGGCATGAAAGCCGAAGATCTTACATTCGCAAGCGGGAGCTTCGATATCTCGGTTGCGAATTTTCTGCTCTTTATGACACAAGATGATGGAGTTCCGGCACTTCGACACATGCACAGGACGCTGAAGGAGGGCGGCGCTGCGATCTTTACGTCCTGGGCTCACCTGCCACACAGTGAGACGGTCAAGGCCGCGCACCTCGCAACCCGGGGCGTTGATGCACCCCCGCTACGGGAGTACCCACCGCAGTGGAAACAGGGGTCGCACATGGGAAACATCGCGGGTCTCTCGGGATTTGGGAAAGACAAGATCGAACAGAAGTCAGTGAAGGTACACATCAACGTGGAGGACACAGAGCGCCTCGCACAGGTCATGTGGAGCTTTCTTGGACGCCCGGTTTCGGGATGGCTAGAATCAGATGAAGAGAACTGGGACAGGGCAATAGAGACTATCCGGAAGAGTTTCCTCAAAGACAAAGGGTATACGATGTCAGAATCTGGTCAGCTGAAGATTGAGCTAGTGGCTAACGTTGTTATTGCCCGGAAATAGTCACTTGCAAATTCCAACTATTCTCCCTGCGACCAAATTCAACTTCTGTCGCGGCTTGATATCAGAAAATTGCCAAGATACCGTAGAATGATGTTGTAGAATGATGTGGTAGAATGATGTGGTAAAAAGATGTTGTATTGTAAAGATTCTTGTACCCCACTTCTAACTGGTGGAAATCTTGTATATGCTTTTATCCGATTGCACCTGCCTACAGTACCTTAGGTAGGTAGGTACCTAACTTAGCCCGCATTACGAACCCCAATTTCGGGACGCGAGGGTTTGTGTACGTACCTAACCTAACCTATGTACAATTGAACTAACCGCTCAAGTACATCCTGCAGAAGTTCCTATTGGCTGGGCTTATTAAAACGGAAAGTACCTAATTACGCGCCGACTAAAAGACTCCGAAGCAAGACGAACACTTCGGCAGCTAATATTATCGGGCCCCGAACTTCGGGTCCCGATCGCAGTGTTCACTTACGCGACTCTCTAGATGCAAACAATAAGTACCTAGTTAGAAATGTACGGCGTCACGTACCGGAAGGTGATATACAGAGTTAAGATTAGTATCGGTATTACGGATTACACAGAAAAGTAAGGCTGTCCGGCTGGTCTTGGCAAGCCACGTATGAGTAAAGAGGAGCCGCACTGTATTACTTAAGCTATAGCAGCTGATGTTGCTAAAGACATAGTGGTAAGCCACTTAAATTTAGCGTACGAGCCACTATCCAAAGTTCAGCTTAGCAGGTAGTCGATACAGTATTCATAAAAAAGGATGACGTTCGAATACGGTGCTAAGCACCTTTACATGTGCAAGACTTTTGGCCCGGACCTTTGTATATACAAGTTATTACCTACATATGTTGCATTCAATATTATGTGGGTAGTTAATGTACCTTAGGTAGGTAGGTAGGTACATGTAAGGTATTCCAGTTGAACACCAGGGGTGTTATATGTACCCAAGGTAGGCTTAATAAGAACATAGAGCTACCTACCTGCCTTTCCGAAAATGATATATCTTTTGAATTTTCCAAATCATAAGCTTCAGGTAAACCACTTCATCATTATCTAACCGATCCCTTGTAGTTGTGGTAAAATTACTGCTGCCCATACCACAAAATGACAGTTTTTCGAACGTTGACATCCCCTACAACCAATGTGTGGTATCTTGCATACGGCTCAAACTTAAGCTCTACTAAGTTCACCCACGACCGCGGCATAGTCCCTATATCTATAAGGCTTGTGACAGTCCCGGGATGGACATTGTCATTAGATAGTGCTGGGGTGCCATACTCGGAGCCTGCTTTTGCAAGCATATCACCAGTCGATCGGTCAGAGAACGAGAAATATGACCAGCTGGTTGGGACAGCATATGAGCTTACCCCCGGCATGTATACTGAGGTCCTAGCATCAGAGGGTGGAGGGATCGCATATGCAGAAATCGAAGTAAGGGCGCAGGTGCTGTATGACGATAATACGGAGCCTCCTCAAGGAACTATCGCTATCTTGGCCACAAGATCTCTAATAACGTTGCTAAGAAGAGAAGCTAGGCCAAGTATTCGGTATATGGTATTTGAATGGTTCTGCTATACTACATGATGGACTGTACTAATATTGTATCTGCTAGGGTCTCCTCCGTGAGGGTGCTGCTGAATCTTGCATGCCTATCTCGTACCAAAAGTTTTTAGCTCAATTACCAGTATATCATCCACCTAGAAAACCTTTCTGTCGAGTTGGGGCTGCTATATTCCTCGCTTTCTGGGTGCCGGTTATGTCAATAATGGAGAGAGTTACAAAAGCGAGTTTGAAAAATAGAAAGACAGGAACTGCTCCAGATTGGGTAATCATAATGGTGAGAGCCGTGGTATGGGCAATGTGGTCATATCATGATTTTGTGCACGCTCCCATTTGGGGAAGAGGGGACGGGATGGGCAGCGCGTGAATGTATGTTACGCATCTTTACAGCTGTTGGTGTGGATATTATATCGTGTAGATATTCTAAATGATATAAGTCTGAAGGTGATGTAAAGGGTCAAGAATTACGATGAAGTATTCTATCAAACTTGGAATATAGGGAAGGATAAAGAGGCATGTTCCAGATGCCTATATAATGCGCGCCTCCGTTATGATGACATATGTATACAGAACTCAGACTGAAATACCTTGGGAATAAGAGGCATAATCTCTCGTTTTACTGTTGGAAACATGCAAAGTAATCGGACTTCTAAAAGGAACTCTGCTCACGAGTGGCAGGATCAATTCTAAGTCCTATTGAAATAGGCGACTCGGCGTCTCATCTATCTACGTGTGTCCACTCCTTAAATGACTTGCTCTACTTTTCTCTCCTCGATACCAATAAAACCTTTCACTTATAAGACATCTCACTATTGTTATAAAATACCAAGCAGCGGACTTCAATACTCTCCCGGCACTGAGCATCGGTAGCTGCTTCGGGGTTCTCGAAGGCACAATGAGGACACACTGGCTTATTAGCAGGTTACCGCGACAGATACAGTCCTTCGCGTATTCTACTTACTTTCCGCTACACCATCCTTATTGTCCCATATTTTGATGAAGGTTGCTTCATCTGGGGTTTGCTGGTCTAGGTAATACCACTTTTGATCGGCGGAATGGTTCACTGACACCGTCTGTCCTTGAATCTCGAATCGTTCTTTATAGATACTGGTGGGATGTATTTCTGAGTACCTAATGCTCTGGTAGTCCATTACTGCCAATGCCCAGTTTTCAACCGGGCCATTCAACGGACGCCAAACGCTGAAAGGTTTATTAGCAAGGTCTCTATAGTGGGTTGTTCATCTACTCACTTAATAATTTGCGCACGGCCTTGAAGCAATATATCGGCGTCTTCTCCCGCATGACGCCTGATTCTTCCAATTGCGCCTACGGTAGACCTGGAAACCCATAAGCAAAGGAATAGAGCGCTCTTAGCCCTACATACTGATCGCAATGTACCTATACTTTACATTATTTCTTGAAGTTCCATGGCAGGAGGATTTGACTTACCACAGTAGCTGGCTGTTCTCTACCGTTGGGGTTATCCGTTGTAGCAAGCGATGGATCCCGCTTTCGGTAAGTATGATCAAATATAATAACTTTGTTAGCACCGGTCTTCTGCTTGACCATGTCTATAATTTCTGGGTAATATCTGTCTTCTACTAGCCCGTTATCTTTTTTTCTGATTGCGTCTATGACTTTAGCGTCAAAAGGTTTGCAGCTGTGAAAAGCGAATCCATTAGTATCGAGATTGAACTCCCCCTTTTTTGACCTGGCATCGTGGACTAGAACACTGTGCTCTTGATTGGTGAAATTCGTTCTGGGGAATGATGCTTCTGTCTTGATTCTGACGTATGGTCCATCCTTTTTACCGGCCCATGGCTCTAAAAAGGACATGCGGCTTTCAACGATTGCCATTTCGAAATATCACGCAAGTAGTCCGGACGAGCATGGACTTCACAGTCAAATCATAACCCAGAAAAAAGAGAAGAAAAAGGAACATATGATACAGCAGTATCGGGGATCCATCTTACGTCGTAGCCACCCGGGGACCGTTGACATTATTTCGGTATCCATTTTGACCCACTCGGTCCGCACTAAACCCGGGATGCAGACTCGGAACCCGGAGACACCGGAGACACCGGAGACCGGCTCTCTCAAAGTCCTCAACGTCTTTTCGACCGTGATTGAGGGGATCAGAGAGGCTTAGTATGCGCCAGGCAGTCTTCTTCTATTCACCTCAGCAGCTGAAACTCGAGTACTGGCTTTCTAGTCCTCGGACATACATAGCAGATACTCACTCCATCGGCATGTAGGCACAGAGCGACAAAGATGTATGATTGACCATGTAGACGAGGTACCTGTCTATCTCCGACTATGCTCCCCGGAGACTCGACTTTTGCCAGGTAGTATTGCATGAGGCAGCTTTTCTATTATCATCACCCTTTGCTTGGGCGGTCGAAATGACCATTCCTCCTCACGTCTCCTATCCTCTCCTATTCTATTTCCATAGTTAGGATCACATCCGAACTTAGAGCCCATGCCTAATCTCTAAATTTTTTTTTTCTATCATCTCCGATAAACTGTTAGTATTCTAGTTCCAACATAGGTAACTAATAGAAAATTATAGCACTATGGAATCAGTACCCGATCTAGAAAGATCCCCCTTGCTCATATCCCACACTCCTGACACGAGCGATGTAGATCCGTGCGTTCCTACTCCTAGAGTGTCTCCTACGTCTCCCCACTCTACGCCACCACTGAACAAAGTGACCACCAAGGAGCACGTTTATTATGTCCTCCCCATAGCATTTACAGCGGCGTTTGCTATATCCGCCACTTCTGCGTCCACTGTATATGCGTACGCTAGCATCCTATGCACTGATCCAGCCCATTGCGAGGACAACGAGCGAAATCGCTATGCCGGTGCCGTTGCCATTGCGACTACACTATCTAATTCGATCAGCATCGTGGCAATATGCCTTCTTCGAAAGTGGACGAAGACCAATCCAAAATTAGGACTATGTCTATGGTTAACGTGTCGAGGGTTAAGCCTCGTGGTACTGTCGCTTGGAGGTAATATTCCTAATTCAAACTTCGGCCTATCGATGACAATGATTAGAAGACTAACAAATATTGCATAAAGTAATCTTCCGTGATATTTACATCGCAATCGCAGGCCGCATATTTGAAGGTTTAGCGACCGACAATATACTACATTATACCCTAGCTGCTATCTACGTCCGAGCTGAGGATGGGAGTCGATTTCCACGATTGATGGGGACCTCATTAGCGCTATATATGATTGGCATGTCGATAAGCCCAGCGCTTGTCACATTGTTACCACACTTCCTATTCAGCTTTCTATTAGCTTTCGCGTTGCTGGGATCATCACTTTTCTACCTTCTTGCCTTTGTTCCCGGATTGGCTCCGGTAATAGAGAGCAACTATGGAGATCACTCTGAGTCCCATCAAGGGAGAGATGCCGTAGACTCTTTTTCGATTTTCACACCCATCCGATACCTGGTCTATGAACCAACTGCTCTTTTTGCAAGCCTGGCCATCTTCTTCTACAATACCGCACAGGCCTACCTCTTCCCTGCTATCATGGTATATGCGACCTTGAAGTTTGGGTTTACCAGCGTAGAGAACAGCTATATCGTTTCCATAGCTGCAGGTACATCTTCAATTTGCTTATTCACCGTCTTTTATATCATCCCATGCCTACATGTTGTGCTAAGCCGACTTAGAGCGGTAGGGACTGCAGGAAATACTTGTGATTCTGATGTTGAAGGAATTGTCAAGACTAGATCTACGGCCTACATGTTCTATAGCGACATGTTTTACGCGGTTCTATCTATGTCTATACAGGCAGTTACTTTCCCTTCATTCCTAGTGATAAATACCGAATGGCATATATATGGTTTGGTTATTTTGGTTTCTTTGGGGCTGGCTGCTCCCAGTTTCATCAAGAGCTATACGGTCGCAATAGCTAGTTCAAAAGATTCTGCTTTAGCTGGGTTAGCTATAATGGAAAGCCTAGGTGGCTTATTCTCATCTATTATCCTAGGCGTTATACAGAGTTCCGTTGGCCAAAATAGCGTCTTCGTTGTTGCATCAATGTTAGTTGGAACTGCTATATTATGTCTAGTCGGAAGTTACTTTACGAGGAGATGAATAGAACAGATTTGTATATTTCATCCTAGAAGCACATTTGTCTCTCTCCCATGAGTTTTCAATGAATGATCTAGTACAACAGCAAGTCTCTGGAGCCCTTCAGCTAGCTGATCTTCTTGAAGTGCGAAGTTGATTCTCGCCCAGCCTTTCTCGCCCTCAGGAACATGGTATCCTTTTCCTGCAGAGATATTAACCCCGGCAGCTTTGCACCTTATAACAAACTCTGCTTCCTCATCGTCCTGACTAGCATAACAGGCTAGCCTTGCGAACAGGAATGGGCCCATGTTCGCTGGGATGTACTGGATGCCGCGCCTTTTCAACATCGAGGTCACCTTTGCATATGCATCGGCTAGGCGTTGAGAATTCAGTGCTAAGAGGCCTGGAAGCTCCTGTGATGTTAGAAGATGGGTAACTGCAATAGCTGTTAGGGATGACAGCTGAGTATTTGAGACCAATGCCAACCCGGTTACGAGAGGCTTGTTTCGTTGGCTGATGCAGCATCCCTAGTCACAAATCAATACGAGGACGACAACTAGATGGGGAATCAGGGAAGGTGAAAAGCATCTAAGGGAGATAGTTACCATTCGAAGACCACTAGAACCCAGGTCTTTGCTTACGCTCCAAATCGTATGAACAAGTGACAGGTCACAGCCCAAAGCTGCCACATCCAGCTGTAATGCCGATACAAACGGTTCTGGGGTAAGTATATCCGGACTCGAAAATCGAGACAGGGCATATATTTCATCCGAAATAAAATGTATCCTGTGTTTGCTACAGAATCTCAGGATTTCTATAATGAGGCTCTTTGGGTAGCACTTGCCAAACGGATTGTGCGGGTTCGTAAGGAGTAATCCTTTGACTGGGTGGGGAGATTCATAAATGGATTTTTCCAATATTTGTACCAACTTTGGAGCGAAGGCATCGTCGAAGCTTTCCAGTGGGGTGAAGACCGGTTGGACCCCAGACCTAACATTAAGTAGCCAGTCAAAGCCGTCTACGCGATGGTTAATATTGAAACAACTTGAGACAGAGACGCCACACTACTTACTCCAACAGGGAGTCGGTATCAATAAACCGTCTCCCGGTTCACAGATGTTGTAAAGCAAGCCGTCCAGCGAATAGGCCGCGCCAGGGGCGGTCGCAAGGTCCTCTTTTTGTACGGGAATGCACGGCTTGAAGTAAGTGTTGAAGAATTGTGCTAGTGCCTCCAATAGGTCTGGATCACCTGCAAATCCGGTAGAGTACGATAGGTGCTTTGTCCTTATCAGTAGTATACACCTGTTAATGGTCATGGAGTCGTACCCTAGCAGAGAAACTGTCTCCCACGGCCCTCTTGTAAAACTGCACAAGCTCATTTCGGAGAAGCCAATTTTCAGATGTTCCCATGTCGATGTAAGGGGTTTCCTCGCGCTCCGCAATGGCGTTGCTGATTTTTGGAAATATGGCCGCAACATTTGCTGTACCTCGCGCTGAAAGTCCATAATCTTCCATTGCATATAAGGCTTTCAAAAAGATGTTGCTATGTGTCTAGAGCGATATAGAAAATCTCACCATTGTTGAAAGAAAATACAAGATGGAGATAAACTGAAAGCAATAGGGGATCCCGGACCTTATTATAGGGTAGAAGGCGACGAGCCCGGTAGCCGAAATTGCAAGCTGCCAACTAGCACTCGCAGCCCGTTTTCTTCCTCCCTATATTAGCCAATGGTTCATATGTAGCTGGAGGTTACACCTAGCATCAGGTCCTCATACAATATATACTATATCAAGTCAAGTCATATTGGCATAAAAAAGACCCCAGAATTGTATCCATCTTATGAGACTTACTACAGATCGCAATAAATATAAACTACCTTCGCGTAGAAACTAGGTTTCCGAAGCGGAGGCGTATAACGCGCGGCTTATATCAAACGATTTGAGCATTACCCCCTTGTTTAATGGGTTTGATGTTGATGTTGATGTTGATATATATATGTTGAACAAATTGCTATAATACATAAAATTAAACTTGCTAACGGGCTAACCCTAAACATAACCGAAAGGTCAATAGGTAAGGTATCACACTTAAAATACCCTGTATTCTTTTTGTTGGCTCCGACGGAGCAGAGGAATGAAAAGAGCTATACATATAGAAATATAGTGGGTAAGCGCCCCTATATATACATCAGCAATAAAACCGATGTATCTCCCATATCTTGATAAGTATCGTATGCGACATGGTAGAGAAGAGTTTCCTACGTAAACATACATTGTCTCATTCAAGTTGTTGGCCATGTGGGTAAGTACAAAATTATTCTTAACCCTCCCTAGCTGATCTTACGGTTAGCTCTTTGAATCTATATTCGAGATCTGCGTAACAATCTCTCCTGTTCCCATAGACTGTGTTTGTTTGATTCGTAGAAAAAAGGTCTTGGCGGGCACCGGCTAAGTCCTGCAATTTTCCAAGAGCCTCTATTGCCTGTCGAACAATCTTGGTAATGGCTATTTTTTGTGTCCTAGAAGCAGACTGGTCTTCTGATTCAAGGGAAAAGTCACCAACTCCAAGACCCGTGGAGCCCCAGATCAGGCTATGACTCCGCTGACTGTGGTTTTCGTCTATCACGATTGATAGGCAGACTTCCAAAAGCTCTAGAACTTGGTACATGAGTGTAGAAAATAACGTCAGACACCTCGGGTTCTTGGAACTCTGCTGGAGCTCAATTAGATGTGCCACCTTCTCAAGCGTTCCCCGTAAGATCACCAACACAATTTTAAGCACTTTCAACTCTGCCGCAATATAACTTTCTAGCTCGCTTATTATTTTACAACACTCGACACAACACTGACTATCGAGCTGCTTCTGGTGGCGTATTTCGACCGAAGCAGGACGGTGAGTAAGAGGGACTACCTGTTGAACCTGCTCTGCCGAAGAAGATGGCAAGGATCCCTGAGCCATCAAGAATTCTTCGAGACTTCCCTCTAAAGCAACCAGTGGGTATTCCTCATTAGAAGGGAAGTCCATGGTAGCTCCAGGGGAAACAGATGATTCTTCGGTGGAAGCATGAAGATCAACATTTAAATTGGCGGTCTCATCGGTCGTATTAAAGTTCCACCCCGCAGTCCACCCCGTAGAATCATCTTGCCCATGATCGGGAGAAGAATTAACGTCTGATGTAACGGTAATGGGTGTCTCAGACCTATGAGATGCTGTGGCCGGTTTTTGCGATGGCTCTGGTCCCTGGCTATGAAGCTGTTTCTTTTTCGCCCGTATACCTGGGACCTTGCCGACCTTTGACTCCAAGTAAATGCATTGCGCCCCTGTATTACGACAACGCTCACATCCACTCTTCTCCCCTGAGCATTTGACCTATAGTGTTCTCAGTTGTATATTCCCTCGTCAACAATCATTTCAATACTTACCTTTGCTGCACAGCACTGATTACATGCACTGCGGAGTTTGACTGGTGGCACTCGACCAGCGTTCGGGCTTTGTGAACTATATCATGTATCAGCGCGGGATATTGATATCATACGACGATACCTACCTGCGGGGAGAAGGAAGCATTGTATATAGCAGAAAGGGTAATCCAGAGGTGGATGAGAGATAATCAAACGTCAGAAATTTGACGAAACATAAGTGTACAAGGTGCAGGGAATGGACGAAAAGACCTAACATAAGCTCCTGTATTTACCTAGATAATGTCATTCTAGAAGTCAAACAAGCATTCAAGAGGTACCACTTATATTTAATATTGCAACATACTATAGTGTAAACTACCTTTGTAACCCTATCTGTTAGAAAGTACGTGCGTAATCGTTATGGTGATAGGAATCAGCCATGGCGCCTACAGGGAACCATTCGCAACAAATAACGGCTTCAAAACGCGACGGAGGATCGCATGTAACCTACTTCCTAAGATATGTACCTAACACAACATGGGATAAAAATCCTTGAATATGTATCTTTCGATGGTGCCTCATGTGTTGGTCACTTGTAGTGCGCAGCCTGCAGGACTTGTATTACTAATTGGGATTGACCAGTTCTTTAAACAACTGGTATTCAATAGTTGTTCATTAAGCTAGAATTCAACCCAACTTAATCGAACACAAATATGCTGAGGAACAAAGCAACATGAAGAACCCCACCCCCTATCGATCGATACTTAACAAGTTACATCCCCATTAAACACTCTAAAATATTAATACAGAAAAAAAAGATTATATGATATATGAGAAAGAATGCCTTGACATCCGGGGAAATGAAATGCTGCAGATAGGCAACTAACAGGTATCCCCGGCATATGCTGTGTATCATTAAAGTATTAATTAAAAATGACTCGTCATTTTTAAGCACTTTACCTCCAACATGCATAAGGCTTTTGTAATAGCTTTTTGACAGCCTGCCTCGATGCACTGCTACACTGGAAACTTTTTGGTTTTTACGATAAGGCTTGTGCATCTGATGCTATGCACGAACCAGGCACAAGTGAAAGCTCCCCGCTCTTACAAAACAAATAATTGTACTCTAGAAGATGGGAAATATTTATTATATAACTATAAGTTACATAAACCAACGGGTACGGTAAGTTAAATAATACTTGACTTAACCTGATTTAGTTTTAGTAAATAGATTTTATAAGAGATCTGTTTAATTCACATTGAAGTTATTTATATTTGCTTAACAAACAGGTAAAAATGAGGGTATACATAAGGTAAGTACTTATGTAGCTTTAAGTGGTGGGTGCCCAGGTGGTAATAAATGCCCGAGTTTACGAGATATATTGTTTTGCTAACTTCGATTGCTCGAGTTTACGAGGGATATTGTTTTGGGGACCTTTTTTTCGAAAGAGTAAGTTCGTTCGTGCGGCGCTTTTTAAGCGTTTTGATTTGGTGCATTCCCGATATAAGTGGAATTAGTTACGTGCTTTTCCAAGTTCCTACTTTCATCTTTTTCTCGAAATATATACCTATCTTTATAGAAGCCTAGGTTCGAATCCCATACGTTTTCCCCTTTTTTTATTTTTATTTTTTTTGTAAAGGTCGATATTCGAGGTTTCCCGGCAGCACTATATTACCTTCGTAAACTCAGGCTATTGTGGCGCACTGCAGGGGTGTCCTCATGTTTGTGGTGTGAAATTCATATGGCTGGTGTGGCTAAATGCGGCTTTATAAAGGCTCCTAGGTCAGTTCGATATGGCCGATGTGCCTTAGAAGTCAGTTGGCATGATTTCACTTAAAGTCTATGTTTAAAAGCACTAAACGCGAACATTATGTGAAAATCATCTATTGACCTCTTCAGGTATGAGTACCTCTAATGTCTGTAAACAAGTATCAAGCTACCCTTTAAAAAAGTCATAAGTCATGGCCATATGTTAGTACACGCTCTAATACCGCCTTCACCGCTGGTCTTGATATCATTCTGTCCCCCCATGATTTGATATTAGGGTATTTTTCCAAATCCACGTTGAGGAATTTGAACATCCATGGCATAGAAAAAGGAAAATAGGATATATCTGCCACCGTCGGTCTATCGGAGAGAGCGATATAATCTTGGTCAGGGATGTCCAGTCGTCGCTCTAAAATATCCCATTGCTTGACACAGTTCTCGTGTAATCTATCCGTTAGATTCTCATCAGCAAAGAACTGAAGAAAGAAAGAACCCATACAGAGAAGATGGAAGAACGTACTTAGCTACAGTCTTTGGTAGTGCCGTGGGGTTTTGGCGGGTTGGATAACCTTTTAGAAAATATAACCAGTACTTTGCCGTAGGCCTTGAAAAACTATGTGAGTTATCTCCTCGAATATGAGGGCGATTATAAACCTACCCGAGGCCAGCCGTTTGATACGCGGTCCATGATAGTATTGCGGCTTTCTCTGCCGCATTTCTCCCAGCCCAGAAACCATTCTCGTCGTATCTCTCTGAAAGGTACTGCAGGCATGCAGTGCTCTCAAAGACACTGATCTCAGTCTTGGTATCAGGACACCAGTCTTTAATGGCTGGCACGTATCTTTCCGGGTGAATCTGTCTGTACCAATCGGACTTGGTGTCGATTAAGGAGATAACATGATCAATTTGGAGTTCCTCAACTAACATTAACGGTTTCATGTAGTTGATATAATTTGTCGCATCAGCTGGTCACATTCATTAGTATTCTTCTTCTCATGATGATGTCAACCAACCTACCTTTGATGATATATAAAATGATACGGCCATCGTAGGCCAGGTCACCTTGGACCACCTCAAATTTCATCTTCCCTCAACATTCACTTAAGATAGTAGCAGGAATAGTAACGGAGTTTAATAGACTAGTCAGTAGAAAGGACCAAGCCGTTTATTTGGTTGGGCCAGATGTAGATATATATATTGGCTAATATACAATATACCTGGATTACTTCGTGGCCTTGAACCAATCGGAGCCCTCGTCGCATACTTCGTCGGATACCGGGCGAGATCAAACGTTGTCGTGGTGACGGCAACAGTAGCCCTTACGTTGCTTTTACTACTACCCATGCCTCACATACATTTGAGAATAAGGGTTAAGCTTCGAATATATATTTTTACTCGAGCTTGCAAGATTACGGGCAACGATTGAAGTTGTTAAAAGAGATAAAACTATATATATATTAAATATCTTGTTCATTAATATTTGTATATTCGATAAGTCAAACCACCCTTACTGGGGCCACCCTAGTGGGGGCCACCCATTTCCCATACAAAATCAACAACTTCGCATATCTGTATTTAATTCAAGAAAATAGATAAAAATATAAAATCTCTTATTTTTTACTTTTCGATCATTATAATAGCTTATGTACATTTTATCATATTTAAAATCTAATGTTTTGATAGTAAAATAGTAAAGTGTATTTTTAATGTTATTTTTAAAAATTTAAAAATTTTAATTTTATATGGGAATTTCATCAAATTACCATAAAACCTTATAAACGCTTATAACTTCTCAGATAAATAAGTTATATAATTGGCCCTAGATTTAAAAGTTGTATTAAAACGTCTCTTATTTAACTATATAGATTTTATATCTATACCATATTAATTGGTAAAGTTATAAGCAATAATATCCCTTAACAGCTTTACATATAAATTTGTATGTGCAATTGTTAGTGTATATTCTTGTATTCATTTTACCACAGATATTAGCCCTGCCATTTTTTCAAAATTTTATACCTGGTGAGAATCCAATACCGTACTCAAAATCAAAGACGGTATAGTTTTATCTATTTTCTTGAATTAAATACAGATATGCGAAGTTGTTGATTTTGTATGGGAAATGGGTGGCCCCCACTAGGGTGGCCCCAGTAAGGGTGGTTTGACTTATTTCCTTGTCCCAACCCTGGCCTGCAAAGGCTATTGCAATATCGGCAAGTAGAAGAAGACTATTCTTACTTAAAGGCTGGGTACCTCTTCCTACTAATCATTCCTGGACTTAGTTGGAGAATGATGCAGGTACTTGAATACTCTCCCAGTATTGCTGATGATATTTCCGTCGGTGTTAGCCATAACCTGAGATGGCTCTTACACGCTATATTGAAATTGATTGTTAATTTCTGTACATGTACATGCGTGCATTCCAGCGGAGATGATTACGTAAGTCACATACACTACATTAGGTACCTATTTAGGTACACTGCAAGACCAATATAAGCTCTAGGCTAAACAGAGTGGGACATCGGGTACGGCGGAGTACAGTGGAGTATCTTAAGTACCTACCTAGGTATTGTACCTGTTATCACTTGTGCAGCTACTCTGGTACTAAGGAAAAGGGAAAGAGGTACCTACCTAGTACCTAGTACATACCTACCTAGGTACCTAGTGTCCTGTCGCGATCCGAAAATCAATGTTGCGATCAACAATGTCAGCAACTTCTCCCCCTCTTCAACATCGAACACCTAACATCTTGCATCTTGAACTAACACCTCAAACGACTCTGTAATGGGCGGCTGATTTAAGCTACTCGCAGACTCTTACCGCCGTCCAATTATCATTTAGAGTCTAGCTATCATTTTACATAAAACCCCCCTTGTCCTGATAGTCGAAACACGGTTCCCTCCAGGGGTTCGATCCAGACCAGTCTTGGACCCGGACTGTCAAGATTGCGGCTCCTTCAGAAAGCCAAGATGGCTTTGTCTTCTCCTTTATCTACATTTTTATTGGCTTTAGCTGCATTACCATTACCTATGGCTTCCGCACACGATCACAGCTCTACGCATATTGAGGATGGCCAGGCCATTTCGGTTGATCCGATTGTATGTCCTGTCAACTACCTAAAATCTACTCGGCTATGGCGGAAGCGCTGGAAACTGATGGTTCATACAGGACACGACGCTATGGATTCATATCTTCATACAGATGTTTGCTTGGGGCGTCATTTTCCCCTCGGGGATGGTTCTTGGGGTATGCATCACATACACTACACATACACATACACATACACCACTCAAACTCCCCTTGCCCATCGATCTGAATTCTGACTAAATTCTCCATTTTTAGATCGTCAAATCCCGATGGCACGTCCCCGTTCAGGTACTCGGCACAGCGTTAGCAATCGTCGGATATGCCCTAGGTCATATGCACGGCGGCCGCGAGTTTCGGCATTCCAACGTCCACTCCAAGTTCGCATCGCCGATTTCGCTACTACTCTTCTTCCAAATTCTTATGGGCATTTACCTGAAACTACATCTCGAGAAGGGTATAAATGGGAAGATTAGACGGTTCGTGAAGATTGGGCATGGAATAGTTGGTAAGGCATTGCCTGTCCTCTCATGGACGCAGATACTTTTCGGCGGTATTACAGCCCTTGGTTTTTGCCAGGGCGATCACCTCGGCCAATGCCTAGCACATTTTATTATGGGGAGCGCTTTCATCGCTTACGGGATCCTCTTAACGCTGCTATTGCTGGTTGGGCAGCTTTGGCTAAGACGTACTGGACGTTCTCAAGAGTTCTTCGACAGTGCCGTCATCGCTGCTTGGGGAGTAGTTAACACCTTTACCGAACACCGATGGGGAACTGAGTGGGTGAAGAACGACTGGCAGCATACCGCAATGGGTATAATCTGGTGGTCTGCAGGATTGGCTGGGGTTTGGTTGAGCAAAGACGGCGATGGCCGGCCTCAGCGTAATTTCATCCCAGGTTTCGTCCTTTTGATCACCGGATGGGCAATGAGTGCTCATCCCCAAGAGTTGATGATCAGCGCCGAAACCCATAAGATGTTCGGATATACCCTGATGGCGGCTGGTGTCACGCGTATCATTGAGATATCCTTTGTGCTTCGAGATCGACCTGGCTCATCCGAGGATGGTCGCGAAACAACTAGTTTCCAATATGTCCCCGTCTTTGTGAGTCTTCTAATTCAATACAATGGAAGGTTTGCCTTACTAACATGTATTCCAGCTACTTTACGCCTCCGGGGTGTTATTTATGGGTGCTACGGAAGAGCAGATGTTACTAGTCGATTCTTCAGGCATGGACCATGTTGCCTATATCTTAATATTGTATTCGCTCGCCTTCTTACTCTTCCTCTTCGTAAATGTCCTTGTCGGCCTCTACGACCGGAACAGTGCTCCGACCGTTCCTCATAAAGAAGTAGCCAATGGTAGATTAGGGCCCCGAGTAAACGGTAATATACCAGTGAGGGATGCCCAGGAATTTGAGTTGGAAGGTTTAATGAGCGATGACGAGGACGATGGTGCAAGGCGACTCGGAGATGATGACAGCGGCTTGAACAGCCCAAACACTGTTGGCAAAGACAGTAATGAGATTGTACATTGATCATTGTCAGATTCGGTCAAGCAGAAAATCTATACGATAATAATGACGGCTGGCTTAAAAGGAGAGAGATATACCATTCTGGTTATTGCATATGTCACGGGCGTTTGGACGAGTTCTGGGGGGTAGCTCAAACGGATTACATTTAAGTAAAAAAGCCACGCCATTCAAGGTGCTCCTTGTTACCTACTTCATCACTTCTTTTTACTAATACTGTGATTGCAGGACATAAGTGCCTAAGGTAAACATAGGCGGCTAGCTACTTACCTTCGAGGTGGTTATTGGGTGAATTTATATGTTACAAGGGCCTCTTTCATCAGCATCGTCGAGTTTTCCGGAAGCTTCCCCGTTTTCTTTCATATCTTGAAGTACAAACTCTGTCTCCGATCCCTTTCTCAGTAGTACACGTGTCTCAATCGCCACTGCAATGAAAAGCGAAGTGCCGAATGCCATAGTCCCATACCAAACTGCTTTTAACGCTTCTAAATATACACCCAGGACCTCTGACTTCAGAGGGTGCTCAGAACGAAGCTCATGGCGTGTAATGGGCAATAGTGGCCAGTTTGGGGAAGTATGATGCCGGCAACAGCAGAGCGTGGGATGAGTAGGAACATATAAGGCAAGAAATTGACGCCTGTCTGCGTAAGACTCGTTCCGCGGACCGCGAGAAAGTAAACGGGCCAGAAGAAACAGACCCACTGTGGCAACATGGAGGTGATGAAAACCATATAGAACGCAGCAACTGAAGTCCTATCACAAAAGACATGCGGCGGTACGCAGGGATTTGAGTTATTGATAAGACACCCGTACCCGTGGAAACATAACCAACCCACGCAACCCACAACAATAGGGACGATGATTCTCCAAGATGACCACGGATATACTGTTCCACCAAAGGTGAGACCAATGGGGAGAGAGGTAATCGAACCGATGAAGGTAAAGTTACCAATCCACTTGTGTGATTATATCTTTCCACCCAACTTCGGCGTGCTTAAGTCTGAGGAAGAAGAGTTGAACCGGGAGAACTAGGGCGCAGACGAGAAGGTTAAGATAGAAACACCAACTCCAGTCTCTTTCTACAAGAGTGCCGCCAATTACCGGTCCTACAATTGCTCCTGGCGCAGCAATAGACAAGATGATACCAAGGTACGATTGTAAGTCGTCGTTGAACTTATTAAATATCCCTATATAATCTCGATCTCTGGATTTGTTCATAGCCTGCTAATTATCATGTCCATCCCCGTTTGTTTGGTGACCCAGCTACCGTGGACTTTCCATCCCTGATCGGGATGTGCTAACGTGGCATCGTATCTTCGATAAAACTCCACCACCAGCTTACTTATCATCAAGATGGCTATGTTCTTTCCGATGCAAGTATGTGTACCAGCCCCAAACTGTTTGCAAAGGGTCGAGTTAGTTCAACCACATAATGAGTTGGAAAATATAAACATCAGGGCTCGAGGGTATTAGTTTAGGCTTACAGAGAATAAACACCGACTCATCTCTAGGATTTTCTCTTCAGTGGCCTCTATCCACCTCTCAGGTCGAAATTGATCGGCATCCTCCCCATAAACGTCTTTATTATAGTGAAGGACCCAAGCGTTAACACCGACGGTGGTACCTCCGGGGATATGATAACCGTCTACAACAGCTCCTTCTCGCGGTGCTTTACGTTCTATGATCGTACCAGTGTTAGGATGAACGCGTAATGTTTCCTGTATAACGGCGTTTCTTCAAGTAAGGTGGTTAGCATTCCAAAACGTGGTGGGCAGGCGGAAGGTAAAAATGATTAGGCAGCTTACAGATAGGGGAGTTTAGTGACAACGGAGAAAGGGACTATAGAAGAGGTCGAGTATTCGTTACTGGCGGATTTTATTTCGTCTCGGAGCTTGCTCAAGACGCGAGGATTCCGAGCAAGGTGGTACCATATTGCGCGGATGGTGATTGCTAAAACGTCATGTCCTGCCGTGCTGATGATTTGTAAGTACCCTCTACCATAGGAGCGTGCTATATAGTGCGTACAGGTTTATGAATATTGCGGCTGTGAGGTCTCTTATGGAGACTTTGTCTGGTTGCTCCAGATGAAGATCGAGCAGTCTACCCAGCATGTCCGTTTGCGCCTGAGATGACTTCCTCCTAGCCTCTACCTCATTGAGTGTAAACTGGGGTGCATCAATAAGCGCTAGCTCCCGTGTGCCGGTTAAGCGGACTTACTTTTAATACTGGCTCCGCCTCTTCCGCTGGTACGAGCGATCTGAGGAATCCTAAGAGCCATTGGAGGATGGGTGCTTGCGTAAACTGGTCATCTTAGTAAGACGCAATAGCAAGAGGACGGACTACCGCAGACATACCAGTCCTACCATGAAGAATATTTTATCGGAGGACTCGATAGTACCGCCCACGTCTTGGCCCCTCTCTAAAAACCCCAGCTTCTTTGAGACGTTCATTTCGCTGAGGCAGTCGTAGGCAAACAGATGTAACCATACCGACATATCAAGAATTGCAGGTCCATCTCGAGTTTTGTCTGCTAGTTGCCTCATAAATAAGTCAATACAGCTTTCTACCTGGGGTTCAAAGTCCTTGACTGCGGCCTTCGTATATAGTCCCCCTATATTCCTTCTTAGAGTGGCGTGGCGTTGGACGTCTCTAAGCGAGAACAGATTCTCAAGCGGTTCCCCATGATAGATAGGAGCCCCTACTTCGTAAAAGTCCGACTGGTCACCGCAGGTCACGATTAGCTTATGTTGATAAAGGAAGACAAGCGCCCTCTCACCTTTGCAAACGCCTGCCGTGAAGCATGAATTATCTGGAAGGCTTCTGGACTAGCAAATGATACGTGATTGGGGCCAATGCGTACGACGGGGCCGTATTTCTCATGCACGCTCATATTCCAGCCGGGCATATCTTCATAGTAAACGGCGGCAAGTTTCCAGAGATTACTAAAGCTTGCGACAACCGGCCCGGGAATGGAGTTTAGCTGTTTCCTGTACCGCGTATACAGGAGTTGGAAGCAGACGATCAAGACGATCGCCCCGAGGGCAAATGAAACGAATGCCATTTTTCCTATCAAGGCTCGCAGTTAACGTATGCGAGTTCAGAGCTCCTTTAGCGCATCTAGAGACTATTAAATAATACCTACGCGCGGCAGGATTCCTATCCATAGTACGATCTTATATGCCGATTGCCATGATCCTTCGGCGGGATACCTTGTCGCATGTAACCAGGATGCCGAGCATTGCCATATTCACTCTAAACGCGACTGGTAATGGTTGTGGATATCATATGGATTTATTTTTAGCTTCCTTCGCCTGTGGCTCAGCTATTTTGCCCGGTGTCTCCACGTATATGATCTTGAATACACTACCTACCCACCTACCTGACGTAGCAGTAGGAGCCAGGCCTACACAGTAGCGTATCCAGGACCTGTGCCGTAAATAATACCTGATGATGCATATAACTTACCTAGCTCTGCCCCAGCTAGAGGGCGCTACAGGTAAGATGACGGCAATAGTTTTGGCCTTGGGAGACCTACGAATATATTCTACCCATTGTAGTGCAAGTTGACGACTCTTCGCAGCTAAGATTCATCTTCACTATAATGGCTTATATGCATATTTCTATGAGGAGCAGCCCATTAAAGGGGTATATCCATCCATTCCTTTCGTATTTCTTCTACCTTCACAACCTTGTATTACGGATAAACGGTCAAAAGCAGACGCAAATAGTTACGAAACCGTCATATCCGACGACGGCAGCGTTCCGAAGGGTAGACTCAGAAGCTCAACTTGACCTAGATTACCATGCGCGGTACTGGTGGAGATCTTCAGGGTACGCACTGGCTGTTCTGCTCGACAAGGCAGGATACTCTAGCCATGCGCAGTACGACATATTAAAATTCGTCAAGGCGATTACACCCAGCCTAGGCGCTGCTTACGTGCCCGGAAGGCAGCGATGGAAGAGCTTCATGACGGACGATCACAATCCCATAGAGCTGAGCTGGGATTGGCGTACGGGTGGTAAATCGCCCAAGATACGATTTTCTATCGAACCTGTCGGGGTTCACGCGGGCACTCATCTCGATCCCAATAACCAGTACGCTGCCTCTGGGCTCTTAGAGTCAATGCTGCAGCTACTCCCTGAAGCAAACATGGAGTGGCTTGCCCACTTCCGGCTGAGGCTGAGCGGCGAGGAGGCAATGGGTTCGGTAGAAGGTCACCAGTCGAAGGAATTCTATGCCTTTGACTTGGGGGAGGAGGGCGTCATAAGTAAAGCATACTTCTTCCCCGGATTCAAGGCAAAGGCAACACGGCGGTCCAACATTGATGTCATATCCGACACAATCCAGACGGCGCCTGGCAGCTCACCGGAGAAGCTTCAAGCTCTAAAGGTGTTCCAAGAGTACGTCCGTGATCCGTCGAGTCCGCAGCTAGAGATGGATATGCTGGCCATAGACCTCGTGGATCCAGCCGAGTCCCGCTTCAAGATCTACTTTCGAATCCGTGATACCAGCTTCGCATCTGTTAGGACTGCTATGACTTTGGGGGGTCGTGTTCGGATGCCGGACATGGAGCGAGGCCTAGAGGATTTACGGTCGATATACCACGCATTATTGGGCAAGGGTACGAATGAAGATGCTGATGACGTGCAACTCCCCGCTAAGAATCATCGAACGGCTGGAATCCTCTATAATGTGGAGTTCAAATACGGAAGCAAAAGTCCCAAGGTCAAGGCTTACTTGCCTGTCCGGCACTACGCACGAAACGAGGAAGCCATCATGTCGGCGGTTGAGACGCATCTGCGCGGAGCCAGCCCCCTGTCTAAAGTAAACATGGTTAACTATAGGAGTGCTATGGGGACGATATTGTGAGTACCTACCTACCTACCTACCTACCTACCTACATACATACATACATAGTAGCTCGTCGCTTTCTTTTTCCTTTCTAGTTATTCTCTGTTACCCTATCACTAACAATAGCAGCTCCCGAGAAGCGTTAAGGGCACGTAGCGGACTACATACCTATATTGGATGTTCGGTAGAGACAGGTGGCGAGCTACGCCTTGTTTCGTACATCAATCCTCGCCAATTGAAGTTTGCCCATGCGCCTGAGGAGATCTAGGTTGCATGGATGCAGACTGAGTTACCCAATTAAATTATGGAAAATGGGATATTCTATTTTCGTTATCCTTGCAGGGTCTCCATCAGGTACAGGGGCACAGCGGCACAGGCAGACTAACGATGGATTCAACGGCTGATCCAATCCATCCCTGTATCCTGCATACGTAAAACATCCAAGGACAATCCCCTGAGCTCTCAGCCCTATGGGTTTCCATCTGCCGTGTCACCTTCTCTATGTACCTGGTCTTACTATGCATATAGTAACCTTCTCCAGCGTTGTTCAGGGGCCTGACCTACATAGGCCTTTACACGTGGGCTGACATTGTTTTTCCTTCTCGGTTCCGGGCAAGGCAAGGTGTAACGGGTTTAGCTACGGGTTTAGCTACGGGTTTAGCTTTCATGATTCCCCATGTAGATATCTACTTTATCGTGCATTGGTGTATTGGATTTAGGAAGGTGGGATATTATCATACAATTATTATCCAAATTTCCAAACGATGTAACCAGCATCGTTATATAGGTACCTATGCATCTACTCTCCGTTGCAGAATTTTTATGGAACCACGACGCCTGATTAACGACCCGCTTGGATTCCAGGATTCCGAACTATTTTCCTCATACATATACTAGCTCGACTAATGTCATACTATACCTAGTAGATATACTATTAGGATTGTTTACCTTGTTGAATCCTTCTTACGTAGGATATGGATCGTAAGGTGCGCTATCAACATGAATGTAATCCTGTACAGCCGACCTAGTCGGCTTCGTATGATATGTATATCAAATTGCTACATCGCCTTGAGTATTCGTAAGGTTTAATACTACATAACCAACTTGTATAAACTGGTTTGTAAGGGGTGTAAGTAAGTGCCTATTCATTCATCGGATCTAGCCTATACGCGATAATCATGGATCCATTACGCGAGGAGGCCGTCTACAATGAACGCCATGTTAAAATAATATGCGTCGGAGCAGGCGCATCAGGGTTATGCTTGGCATACAAGCTTCAACGGTCGTTCAGATCATATTCTCTAACGGTCTGAAACATGGTGTAAATGCGAGAATTAAATCAAAAGTCTGACACCCTTTTAGATATACGAGAAAAATCCGAGCGTAGGGGGTACATGGTACGAGAACAGGTACCCCGGGTGTGCCTGTGATGTCCCTTCGCACAATTACGTATACTCTTTCGAACAGAAGCCCGACTTTTCCTCCGTTTACGCCGGTTCGGATGAGATCCAGAACTACTTTGAAGAGTTCGTTAATAAGTACGACTTAAATAAACACATTGAGCTATCACATGCCGTCCAGAAGACTACGTGGGTAGAGGATACGGGACGATGGCAAGTCGAAGTCAAGAACTTGAAAACCGGAGAAGTTATCCGCGATTCCTGTCATATCCTGATCCACGCCTGTGGCTACCTCAATAAGCCATCCTGGCCGAAGCTCCCAGGAATCGACGATTATAAAGGTGTTAAGGTCCATAGCGCGAACTATGACAGGAGTATACCACTCGATGGTAAAAACGTGCTGCTCATCGGGGCCGGGTCCTCGGCCGTACAAATACTACCCACGATTCAACCTATCGTCAAGAATGTCACGATCTTCATCAGATCCCCCACGTGGGTACTCCCAGACATTTCTACCGAGGCTGGACAGTTCACTCGAGAGGAGATTGAGAAGTTCAAGAAAGAGCCGGAGACCGTCTTGGAGCTGCGACGAACGAACGAAAGGACTATGAATAGTATTTTCAGTATGTCATCTTTGCATAAATTATATTGCTCGTCAATAACCATAAGTATAGGTCTTTACCTCAAAGGTACAGTGTTGCAGGAGCAATGCGAGACTCTGCTTAGAGGTGAGATGGAGAAGATATTCGATGACGAAGAGTCTCGGAGAAAACTGATACCAAATTTTGCGGTCGGTTGCAAACGAGTGATTCCATCCGGCTTTAGGTATCTTAGGGTAAGTCACGTACTACTCTCTAAGAAGATCCTGCTAAATTTGGTTTTACAAGGCCCTCAAAGAAGAAAACGTCACAGCTGTATACAGCGGTGTTGAATCCTTTACATCATCCGGTGTTGTTAGCAACGAGGGGTCTAGCTACGACGGCGATGTGATAATCTGCGCCACAGGCTTCGACACGTCATATATATCTCATTATCCGATATATGGCCCCGAAGGACGAAACTTGCAAACCGAGTGGTCTGAATCCATCATGGGATACATGGGTGTGGGCGCATCCGAGTTTCCCAACACATTTACACTCCTAGGCCCTTACACACCTGTCTCTAACGGTCCCACACTTATTGCCATCGAAGCCCAAGCAGATTATATTTGCTCGTTCATCGATCGTTACCAAACAGAGCCAATCCACAGTATGGCACCCAAGGTAGCTGCATGTGCCGATTTCAAAGCGCACGTAGCTAGCTTCATGGATAAAGCCGTGTGGACGGATAACTGTCGCAATTCACACAACAACCACAAGGTAGGTGGCCGCGTGCCGACTACCTGGCCCGGAAGCACGCTGCATTACCTTGAGGCGATCCGCGAGCCTCGCTGGGACGACTGGGAGGTCAAGTATGCCGGGAATAGGTTCAGTTGGTTGGGTAACGGGATTTCCCAGACGGAATGGGATCCCACGGCAGATTTGGGATATTACATTCGACAGAGTGACGATGGCATGTGGAATAGTCGGTGGAGGCGCAACGGAGCAATCAATAAGAGCGGAAGTATGCCGCCTAGAATATTACACCGCCAAGCAAAATTGGCCGTCGCAGCTCCGACTGATAAGCCAGAGCCGGAAGAGGCGAAGTCGGTAGTGCAGGCGGCGGCAGAGAGCTCATAGAGAGATATAGTAAATTATAGATTGTTTAGTCGTATACCTATCCTTCTTGTTTCTAGATGCTTTGGCTTCTCTAGTATGAACCTCGCATATCCGGTATCAAATATTAAGTGGCGATGCTTCAGTTAGATCATGGGCCTTAAGCCTAGACTTAGAACTATTTTAAAGGAGTGTTAAGATATCTTCATATTTAGAAGTCCACTCTAGATCAACATCAAGCCAGAGATCTTTATATAACTAGGTACTTATATACTTCTGTATGTTATACATACCAAGGCACCTAACAAAGATGCCGCGATCTCTCAGTCCGCTAAAAGTACCAGAAAGAAAAAGGAAAAGAGAGAAGCCCAATTCCCGCCTGAAATCACATCAGGGATAAGACCGGTCGAAATCCCTTCTAATCTCGATATTCGTCTCTACGCGAATTTCGCTTTTGCTTAGACCCCTCCTGTAAGGATCGTGGGCAAGGTGCGCAGGCGGTATAGTAGGTCGAAGCGGAATCTCAGCTCGGCTCCGTGGACCCAACTCGTCGTCGCCTACGATACTAGCATACTGGCTGTTGTAATACCTGCCCAGGCGCAACTTATCATTTTGGTGCGCGTATGTACCTCCAGCGTTGTCCGATGCATTTAGGACGCGCTTTTTGACGAAATGCGGTAGGCGGGAAAGGAGTGGTCGCAATCCTATCAGACATGCGGCCGAGAAGTACATGCCACATTCGATTGCCGTCCATGAGAATGCCTCATCGGCAACTGTGAGAGGTTAGCAGGCGAGTTAGAAACGAGTCAAAGTCTCCTTACACGTTGGGTCGTTCATAATCACATCCGCATGGGTATAGAATACACTGGTACGCACACATGAGGCTATCATGCCGCTGAAGAATATGTAAGCAGGATGCCGACTCGTGGGGGAAAATCAAGCCGCCACTTACATACTGCCCGTCAGGCAGACAGTTGCGATGCCAGCCTTTCGCCCGACGGAGGCCTTTAATGCCCAGACGGTTCTAATGGGCAGAATCATAATCATGACATCGCCTATGATGTTCGGGAAGTTGGTAAGTTGATACCATAGTATCTGGTTGAAGCACGTGCCGCCCTGGATGCTCTTGTCCCAAGTAAATGCAAGGGGCGTGCATTCGAGCTGGGCAGCGATGATGGTAGCAAGGCAATTCGCGATCAAGAATCCCATGACGCCCCAGCAAGCAGCTCGCGCCCATTTGTCGGTGAAGATGCGTAGATACAAGATGACCACCGAGACTCGCGATAGCATGTTGGATGGTACGTAGAACCAATCCAGGAGATACAGCAACAGGAGATATTTGGTCACCTTGTTGGGATCTTCCATCACCACCGCTACAGTATGTCTACCAAGCCCAGCCTGGATTACCTCGGCTATCATAGAGAAATTAGCATGATAACCGCGAGGCGAAATATGCGTGCAGTTGAGAAAAGAGCAGAGTTCTCAACTTACCATAGAGGCTACCACATAATGCTAGTAATAATATATAAGCCGGGATTAATACATGGTCGTCCCATCCTCGCTGTGCTGTTGTCAAGCTTCTTGCCCAAAGTCGTAGCCCAAAAAGGACTGTGGTTATGACGAGAATAGTGGTGACGGCAGCAATCACTCGCCCGCCGTGGTCCTCTTCCAGATACCCAGGTGGAAACTGGTCTGGCGATGGTGGTGGGGCCGCCATATTTGATGTTACCTAGTCCTAGAAGGCTCTCGATTGCGTTTTTAATTTGTTGGTTGTTGGTGATGACACAACAGCTTCGTTGGAAGTTGTGTAAGGCTTCTAGTGTTTTTCGGCCAACTACCGTAACACCTGTACGTCTTAAAAAGATTAATGGGCTTGCTGACAGACGTTTACTGGTAGGCCGATGGCTTGGTTAATAGGTACACGACTACACGTAGGTATAGTAAAGAACGGCAGAACAGGCCCCAAGGAGGGGAGGACGGATCGAGATCGCGTAAGCTACGCTGAAGCATTTAAATGACTAAATCATATTCAAGATGACAACCACCCAGGAACATCTAAGAACATCGAAGACCATCTAAGCCATCCTTCCATGTCCTCTTCGCGTTAGATGATACGATTGCAACGTCACAAAGTTAATCCTTCCGATGCGGTGATGCAGGTCAGCTAGACTCCTCCAATGCCTCTAAGGCGCGCATATGATAGTGAATCCTTCGAGCGTGATAATGCTACTCAGCGTTGCAGCGCTTATAGCCAGTGGGGGCTCAAAATCGCTAAAATTAGGCTGGAGATGGAGACGAGTCAAAGAAGGAAAGTCTAGAGTAAAGTGGCGAATACAGGGGCGTGGACATGGACACGGACAGGGGGGACGTGGAGACAAAACGTGGTTTTCCTATTATAGCTCAACTATCATTATTTATTTAAAGATGATAAATGTAAGAATAAACGATTGAGTAACTCGTTTTAACTGGATCATGGGAATTCCATTCTAATGAACAAGTTCCTCTAATAATGAGATAACTATTAAATGTATAATGAAATCGACTCAAAGGTAGATAGGTAATTTAAGTACCTTAAGTAAAGAAATATAAGAAAATATAAGCCACCTACCCACTATATTGTTCAAGTCAGCCCAATAAAGCATGATGCCCGTACCCGGCACAGCACCTCATCATCCTTGATGCATGTGCCGGACCCCTCGATCTATGTATCATAGCTGCACCATAGCTGCGCCGCCAGATGCTGCCGAGCGGTCCCCCGGAAAGGAAGAGCATATGATATACAATATTTCCCAAACAAGGAGTCGTTAAAAGCGTTGCAATTGCACACCAAAATGTCACAGGTTCTTCTCCTGCCTCTCGCTATCGCTCCCCCTTTTCCAACTCCTATCCTTTCTTCCTTGTGTTCTTAGAGTAAAAGAACTGGCAATATCCAGGGTATTAGCTTGATAACGAACCCTTTCTAGCAGGCGAGGACTCAACCACCATATCCGTGGTAAAGAGCCTAGTATATCTAAACTACCTATATATCAGATATATACTCCAAGTGCGAGATAAGACACGATGGCAGCGACGATTCTTATCACGGGGTCTACTGGCCTGATCGGATTTCGCATCCTTCTCGCCGCTCTCGCCGCCGGCCACAATGTGCGTTATACGGTTAGATCGGAAGACAAAGCCAAGGTAGTCTCTTCAAACCCTGCTGTTCAGAGACTCGCGCCTGGTGAACGTCTCTCTCCGGCCATCATACCTGACTTCACTGTCGAAGGTGCCTTTGATTCGGCCCTGCAAGGTGTCACACACATCATCCACGCCGGCTCGCCCGTACCCTTACCGAGCTACGAGCCCGCAACGGAGATATTCCAGCCGACGATAAAAATATCTTCGGGCTTGCTTTCATCCGCTCTCAAAACACCCAGCGTGAAGCGCGTCATCATAACTTCGTCTATCGTCGCGAATCTCGGCGCCGTGCCGCCTCCCGCCGCCGTCTCGGCGAAAACGCGCGTTCCGCTGCCCGACCCCGTTCCCGCCACTTTCGACAACGTCTTTGAAGCATACGTGCTGGGCAAGATAGTCGAGATACATAACTCGGACGAGTTCGTCAAGACGCATAATCCCCATTTCACCGTATCCCATGTGGTGCCCGGATACGTCTTCGGCCGTAACGAGCTAGCCCTCGACGCCACTATGATGCAGACGCAGAACAGCTCTAACAACTTCCTGATGATGGGCATGGTGGGTGGAGCGTTGCCATTCCCGATCCATGGCGGGTTTGCGCACATCGACGATGTAGCGGACGCCCACCTACGCGTGGCGTTCCTCGACCTACAACCAGATGGACCCAAGGACTTTGGTATTGCGACAAAGGTAGACTACGGAACAATCTTTGATCACGTCGCAAAGGCATTCCCCAAGGCTGTTGCAGAGGGGGTCTTCAAGAAGGGTACAGTTCCGACGTTGCCTGTTGAATATGACTCTAGCGATGTAGAGAAGTTGCTAGGCGGGAAATTGAGAACATTCGAGAGTGCGGTGGTCGACGTCGCTGCCCAATTCCTTGAGACGCTGGGTAAGGAAAAGGCGTGATGCGCGAAATTATACTCTGGGTGGGAAAACAATGGAGTAGAGGCTGGACATAGCTGACGTTCGACCGGGCTTGAGCACAATTCAAAGAATATTTAGAAATACAAACACTCTTGATGTACATTATACTAACTCCTAGTAAGTATTTATTCTTGTAAGGAGATCCCCTTTCCGTAATTACAGTCGTCATTCGGAAAGCAGTTGCCAAGAAGAAGGGAACTGCCGATCTACTCTCTTTAAGTACGCCATAGCCGATATTCCGTAACACCCTCTATGCATAACTAGCCCATAAGCTTGACTCAATGTCTTTCGATATTGCCGTATGGGTCAATAAATGTTGCATATGGCTTCATAGTAAGCGTCAGGGCTAGCATATCGCTAATAAGAAGCCGAAGAAACATAGCAGCCGTACATTGGAGGCTAAAGACCTGGTAGTCCCTCATCGAACGGAATGAAAGAAAGGTGTCAACGACGTATTGGAGATCCAACTCCGCTGTAGGCCAAAACCTAGCACTCGTGTTTTGGGGATTCGAAAGCTAGACATCCAGTGGTGTTTCGATGATGGTCGTGTCCCAACACGCAAGCTGCGTCTCTATTCGGACTAATAGTGTTTTGATTTCGTTATGCAGATTAATTAGAGTCCTTCCGCTATCACTGTCTCTGTGAGAAGCTGCCCTAGACATATTCGCAAGCAATTAATCATATTTAGAAGCAACAATAGCCGTTGAAGCGATGTCCATTATTAGGTAGCCCAGTGGATCACGGAAGTCATTTCGATCGGATGCTTAACTTCATGCTGTGCCGTTCTTACTTCCAGCGTAAATCCAGAGTGGATAAGAGGCTGGACTTGTCTCGAAGGGTCGGAAAGAAAGGTAGGTCGTCTCCATGAAAGTGTTTACAAAATCTATCACATCTCAGCTCTGGTACTCAACTGAAAGTGACTTGAGGGATATTATTATGAACAATCGTGAAGCTGCTAACAGCCTCAGGTTATCTGCCGAGTAGGCGTGCTCAGTACCTCTGGACATAATGGCAGCGACCAGGCCTCCGGATATGATTTTGCCACATATTTGAACAAGGAAACATTTCTAGCTTTGATAAAATTAGAATAATTATCGAGGTTAGGGATACAGGGGACTGCCCATACTTCCCAACATGCCGTCATAATAAAGAAGAAGACGAGATGCTGTCAATCGCCCTCTGAGAGGTCTCAAAACCCCGAGTTATCATCATGTAACTCTGCGGACTCGGCTGACATAGACCTAAAAGCTATCCCATATCTTTTGACGCTCTGTTGTGTCGAGATTAGATCGGCGTTGGCTCTTCCAAAGCGAGCCTCAACAATAGCGTGAACGGCGAGTACCACGGGTCTGCTTGGTGACAAGCGGTGTATCGTATATATATAAGTTTGACAAAGGGGGATCAAAGCATAATGATAAAATAGATCGAACATTAGATGAGGGCCGCCCAGGACAGCCGGTCCAAATTCTGAGAGGAAAAAGGCGATGTACAATGGCCATCGGTCTATGTTAGGACCTTTCTGGGGACGAACATTTGAATGCGTTATAGGAACATCAGGAGACTAAGCCTCTAACTCTAGAGGTTCACGTTCCTCTATCCTGGCTAGTAGTTTATTTTTTCGTTTCGAGGCCGTGACCCTCGGGAGCTCGCCATTCATCACTTAGGAACACGATATCCCGTCTCCGATATCCTCGACAGATCTGTTTTCTCTTCTCGCAGTTTCTGCAAGTTGGCTGTCCTCCATCTAGAGGTCTGTGTTAGCGGTGAAAGCAATGCCGAGTTACATAGAATAAAAACGAACTGCGACGCGTCTTACGAGAGATACAAGACAAACCTTAGAACAGGAGACAGAAGGTAAAGATGGGCCAGCTCCACAAGTAGGTACCTATGTTTATGACATGACTAACTAGTCCCTGGAGGTTATTATGCGATACGAGAGGCATTGAACGGTAAACCATTGTCGTAGATTACGAGACAGCTAGAATAAGGGAGTAAGAATCGTCGTTGAAGAAGAAAAGATACCTCTTTCACCAATCAAAAATGCTCAGATTGGTGGTTCTAATCCCAATTTAGTAGGCTCTGCGAATCTTGTTAGGCTTCTCTTTTTATGTGCTTGGTCAGGTTCCCATTCCACTTATAAGATCCATAAAGCTATCGCTCTCTTCATCTTACGCAACATATAAAATATATGCCTGAAAATATTTTTTCTATTCTATCTGTTCTTTGAATGCATTCCTTGTTTTTCCTCGATATTCTACGATTTACTACGATTCGCTACCATCTCACTTTCAACCACGAAACGTGGCATTAGAAGAGTAGCCGTCCAAGTTACGGATAACCCAGATCAATATACAGAAAAGGGACACGAACAAGACCATAACAAGGCCACTCGTACCGAGAAGCCCTTTCCGTTGGCAAATATCGTAGCCGTCGGCGTAGGTTTATGGTTTGCGGTGTTCTTAGTTTCATTGGTATGACCCTGCTTGACTACCAGTTCTCTCCATGCAACTTCTTTAGTAGACTAACTATGGTGAAATGTTTAATATCAGACAATAGTAGCCAATGCCACACCCATCATCTCGGACGGCTTCCAGAAGCTATCTGATGTGGGTTGGTACGGTAGCGGTACGTCTATCAAATTCTTGGCTTATACATGTAATATCTTGAAATACTAAATACGGGAAACTAGGATATCTCTTAACTACGGCGACTTTCTAGCTCTTCTATGGAAGATTCTGTGCGAATTTATTTATTAAATACACCTTTATAGCACCAGGTTATTCGCGGTGTCAGTGTCATCGGTGCTGGGGTCGGACTACCTCCATTCGTCTTGGGAGTAGTTACCATGGCTATGATTTCGGGAGCGTTGGTCTCTAAGTCCGGATACTGTAAGTCATAGGCATATTATCCTCAACATTGAATTATATTATCTGGGAATTAACTCTTGTTAGATGCTCCGATGATGATACCTGCCTCTATTATTACTCCAGTCAGAGCAGGCCTTCTGACTACTTGGACCGTGGATGCGACCTTCTCTCAGTGGATTGGTTACCAGGTGCTGTTAGGGATGGGTTTAGGCTTGGGCCAGAAACAACTCTATATGGTAATTCAAACAGTCCTACAAAACTGTCTCTCCAAGTCAAAAGTTCCTAGGCTCCTTAGTGCGTTTAAGATGTTCTACGATCGTAGTCATGGCACACTCTCATGCCTTTCTAAGTCAGCCGGTCGGCATATATACCCCTCCATCTAAATTCATTTCCGCAAATGCCAGCGACCACACAGAAAGAGAATCAGCTTTGCGAAGATGTGACTCCAGCCAGAGTACGATATGGGTAGAAGATTCCAAACAATCCAGCAGTTACTTTCTATAACTCATATACATCCTATATCTCTTTCTGATGGTGATAGAAGATGATAGAAATATAAATTATTCTCCTTGGACTGCGCACGGGCCATATACCGCAAGGATCCTGAAAAGGAGCCTAAAGCCTTAGGTTAGGTTAGTTTATTTACCTTAGGTGAGAGGTAAATCGTGTTCTGTAATCCGACATATTCGAAAAGTGTAAGATAGTTTTCCTAAAGGCCGTTACGACAAGTTACTTGCTTATAGACCTTGATGATCTTCCATCCTTTATCCCTCACACCATGGCCCTTCACCCACTTTGCAGAGTGGTTATCCATCAGGAAGAGGACTAGAGGAACCTCATCGTATCTCTAGTCAAGAGTTTAACACCATTCCCACGCTTATTCTAAGAAACTCGTGTATCTTGCTAAACATCTTGGTATTCATAAGTTATGGCGACTCTAGTTGTAACAATGCACAAATTTAGTTAACTTGCCCCTTATCCGCGCTCTCCTACTCCCCCCCCCGGCCGACATCTGTTCGTATATATCGTCTCACATATCTCTTTGATTCCTATCACAGGCACCCGGTGAAGCAGTTGACTTGACTGAATATATAATTTTGTTATCGATATACGAGGTAGCTATAAACATTTGGTGTTAGCTCGGAAGATCCCGGTCTGAGAAATACGGGAATATGCGAACTAATGCATTACCATCACTAACTATCACGACCAATAGCTACTCTTTCAATGATTGACGGAGTAATAGACGCGAAGAATTTCGATTGATAGGCACCGTAGTATCAATATCCCAAACCGGAAAGTCGTTACAATGAGGTTACATAATTTACGAGGAGCCGCAAGGTTCAACTATAGACATCTCGTGAAGAGTCTTGGCATAGGTTATATACGAGAAATTCCAACCTGAGAAGAGAATAGCCGTTGATTTGTGGGGAATTATTCTCGGTCCTTCGCACGGAACAAGGACATCCTCCGCTTACCCATATCTATACCATGAAGGCCGGGGCCCCGGTAAATTCTCAATTGACGGAGGGATGCTAAGAATCTACTAAGAATCTATAGTCGTTCGATCTTGAGGTACGATTCAGGAACTCAGGTTAAATAGCTCTTCGTGGGCAGGTTTCTCTGTAATGTTACCCCTTTTGTTTGTCATGTCACAGCAGGATAACCGATATTCTCAGTCCTAGTCGCAATGAGAGTCCAACCCGCATTGGCGACCCTTCTCTGGGCCCAAACATTCATTGCTGGTGCCGTCGCGTCCCTTGACGGAAGTGCATTATCTGATGACTCTATTGTACCAGGGTCGTACATTGTCGAATTCGATGACAATGAGGGTCCAGATGTATTATATCAAGCCCTCGAAGCTGACGGTGTTGAGGTGGAGCACCGGATGGATTTAAAATTCCAGCTCTTCAAAGGTGCATCGTTCCACCTCAAGAGTGATGTTGCAGACATCGAAGCCGATAAGATACAAATCGCCTCAAAACCTCGAGTCAAGAACGTCTGGCCAGTTCGAAAAATCTCATTTCCAAAGCCTGACACAACGTTAACCGGAAGCAGCCTGACGGAGTTCCTCCGACGTGTTAAACGACGAGAAATCGAGAATGAAGTATTCACTCCGCACCTCATGACTCAGGTTGACAAGCTCCTCGCCGAAGGCTACACAGGTAAAGGTTTACGAATCGGGTTGGTGGATACGGGCGTCGACTATAAGCACCCAGCCCTCGGCGGCTGTTTTGGCGAAGGATGTCTCGTTGAGTACGGCTACGACTTTAATGGAGATAACAATACGTCGCCCGTCCCAATTCCGGATCCGGACCCGTACGACGGCTGCGTCGGACATGGGACTCACGTTGCGGGAATAATTGCTGCTCAGCTTAATGAGCACAACTTTACAGGGGCTGCGCCTGGAGTCAAGCTTGGCATGTATAAGGCGACAGGCTGTGGAGGGCAGACAACTAACGAGATACTGATTGCTGGATTCAACGCCGCATTCGAGGCCAAAAGTGACATCATCTCTTGCTCGGCCGGTGACGATTCAGGTTGGGCTTCAGACCCCTGGGCTATTGTCGCTTCGCGTATCGCTGCTGCTGGTGTTCCTGTTGTTGTGGCTCCGGGAAATTCGGGAAATTTGGGCCTGTGGTACCCGTCTACGCCGGCATCCGGTGTCAATGTCACGGCCGTTGGCTCCGTTGAGAATACCGTTCTCCCGATGCTACTAAACGAAGCTACCTTCACCGTTGGTAATTCGACTCTATCCGAACGTTTCGGCCTCAGGGTTGGAACCCCTTCTTATCAAGCAAATATCACTTTACGATTATGGCCTGTAAGCAACAATACAGCTTCGGAAACAGACGCGTGCCAGCCACTGCCTGACGACACTCCAGACCTATCCAATACGGTTGCTTTACTTCGCATGCCAACTTCAGGTTCGGGATGCACCGCGGAAATGCAGGCTACGAATCTTGCGGCGAAGGGGTGCCAGTATTTATTATGGTATAGCCAGTCAAATAGGTAAGCACATGGGCTTTGAACTCCGAACCTTTCCCTCAGTAGAGTTACTTACAAGTGAATCATAACTAGGGAAGTTCCAGGCATGTATACCTCTAATAAATCCATAAAGGGTGCCGGGTCTATAATCTCTAGTCAAGGCGCCGAATTTATAACGCTACTAAATGAAGGGAAAGATGTCGTTGTAAACATCACCAACTCGGCGTCTGCAGGGATATTCGTCCAAGACCTGGATGACCCGGTCACTGGTGGATATACGAGCAGATCAAGTAGTTGGGGTCCAACTCAGGAGGTCCAAGTCAAACCTCAGATCACAACACCGGGTGGCAACATCCTGTCGACTTATCCATTAGCCTTGGGTGGCTACGCTGTTCTATCGGGAACATCAATGGCGACTCCTCTGCTAGCGGCCATCTTTGCACTTATCTCCGAAGCCCGCGGGACCAAAGATCCTCAAATCCTCCGTAGTTTAGTTTCTGCTACCGCGAAGCCCAAAGTCTGGTTTGACGGCGAGACCGCGCATGACAACATCCTCGCCCCAGTCGCACAACAAGGAGCGGGCATGGTTCAGGCGTGGGATGCTGCACATACATATACGATCCTCAGCGAAAGCAGCATTTCGTTCAACGACAGCGACCACTTCGTTGGCGAGAGGACTTTTACGATCCAGAATACCGCCAGCGAAGATGTGACATATGTTCTTGGGCACACAAAAGCTTTAACAGTGTACACCTTTGCGGATAATTCCGGTCCCGTCCTTAAAAGCACTACATTTCCAAATCCCTCGGCAGACGATTGGGCTGAAGTGAAGTTCGCCTCTGACGAGATCACCGTGCCTGCGGGTGGAACTTCTGAGGTCACGGTTATACTCTCACCGCCGCAGAATCTCAATGTAACATTGCTACCTGTTTACAGCGGCTATATAACCATCAATAGCACTAAATCAGAGTCATTAGTGCTGCCATATTTAGGTGTCGCCGGTAGCCTATACAATACTCCCGTCGTTCAGCCTGGCTATGACGGAGGAGTCTACCTCACCAACACCGACGGTCACTTCAATATTCCGGTTGCCGCAAATACCACGTTTACAATTAATCGCCCCGGGAGTAACGATAGCTCCAGTGGTATCATCTACCCGAAGCTCGTAGTATGGCCCACCCTAGGCCTGCCAGCACTCCGCGCCGATGTCGTAGCGGTAACTGCCACCGACCTGCCGACGACTAAGTGGAAAGGCTACGAAACTATTGGTTCTCTGCCAGGTTACCCATTATATCTGGTGCCCCGGAATGGAGGAGGAACCGTTGTCACTGGTGTATTGGAGGACGGAACCGTCATCCCAGAAGGCACATATACATTCATCGCTAGTGCTGTCAAAGTATATGGCGACGCCACAAAAGAGGATGACTGGGATGTCGTTGAAACGGTGCCTTTTACACTCAAGTATAAGTCATAAGACATCTCGGCGCGATAAGTCATTCATTATTCGTAGTCGACTATTGGCATTGATCATACGACTACCGCTAACCAGCTATCTCGAAACTGGTATAAAGTATGCCAGTAGAGGAATATGCTTTATAATATAATACTAATGAATTGATTTCTTGAGCATAAAGTGCAAAGACCCTAACCTAAGGCTTAATCTTGTTCAGCTTCATCACCAGGTGATTGTTTATTGGTGGAAATTTATCACTACCAAGATCTATATTCCCACGTTTACCTTCAGCGTGCCCCTGCAGCTTTCAGTTTAACCCCTGAATACGTAGCAGTGCAGCTGTACAGAGAAGCGCGAATGTAACATTCCAAGCCTGATTCTAAATTCATCCAGAGCCAACGCAAGCAATGTAGGGTCCGTCACTAAATCAAGCCAATGTCTCGTTTATATGCTCGACGTATCCAAATAGCCTAATAGTTGCTCAGGGTATAAAAATGATTGACACGACCAAGTAGTATATTTTCCATCAGCATAATGGCTTCTTATTTCGGAAATTCGATACTCTTCCTCGCTGCGATCCAAAGCGCGATCGCAGCGGTGACTTTTACGGTCCCCAAGCAAGCACACACAGGGGGGTATAGCTACGCGCCTCTAGACCCTGCACCAGTTGGTATATCGTAAGTTGTGGAAAAACAGAAACGTAGCTTGGTTATGAGGTACTCACCAGTACCCCTATTAGTTTCGAGTTCTTTGCTTTTCCGTCTTATTTTTCCAATGTGAGCGCCACCAACCAGTGTCTTTCTAATTGGAAAGACTTGACGGGAGTTTGGCCACCGATACGCATTGGAGGAACCACGCAGGACAGAGCCCAATATGACTCCCAAACCTCGGCCTACGTCGTGTATAGTGTTTCCAATCCAGCTGACGCGCCTGCAAGTTTGACATTCGGCTCGAGCTTCTTGACTCTAGCAGGATCCTACGCGGGAAGCGTGGTAGTGGGGTTAAATAGGGGTAAAAACAATATCCAGAACACGATTAATGCAGCAAAGATTGCAATATCTGAGGTGAAGAACTTGCTTGCCATCGAACTGGGTAATGAGCCAGAGTGTATGTTCACGTACCGCGACTCGATCTATTCAATAATTTATCACCAAAGCTGATCCCCTCTTAGACTATTCCAGGAATGGCCAACCTATTGCTTCTGGCGGCTGGTCTCCGGCTATCGATGCCGCCTCGCAGAATAATTGGGCATTATCAGTCGGGTCAGCCGTCCAGAAATCGCCAATCATCCAAGCCGGCAACTCTAACGATTCTCCCCCAACGTGGGGTGCGGCAGAATTGATCGCAACAGAAAACGCGACCGTCAAGAGCTATGTTAAGACATATGCCCATCACAACTATCCGGGAGGGAGCGTGGACTCGCTCATGAGCCATAAAAGTATCTCCAGCAATTTGCACGTCTTCGACGCCGACGTGGCTGCCGCGTTGAAAGAGGGCAAACCATATGTTTTCGGCGAGACCAACTCAGGTATTTATTATCCCACTCTCCAACGTCATTTCGTACGATACTAATGAAACTTGTCGTAGTATCCGGAGGAGGAGCTGCTGGGGTATCGCCCACCTTCGGAGCAGCGCTATGGACCATGGATTATGTTCTCCGTGCCAGTTACAGTAATATATCAAGGACGTACTTCCACCACGGAACTGTTGGCAATTGCCAATACTGCTTTTGGGGAAGATATAGCATGGGGGCGCCTTACTATGGTGCGTACGCGGCAACCGCGTTATTGGCAAAGGCCTCTTATCTCACAGCTCTTGACGACGGGTCCAGCAATTACGCAGCATATGTGTCATTCAGCTCCGACGGCACGCCTCTACGAGCGCTTCTATACAACTCTGATTACTTTAGTGGGAGCGGTAACCGTTCTAGCCAATCATTTAGCATTAGCGGTCTATCGGGAAGCTCGCTAAAGGTCAAAAGATTAACGGCAGAGAGTGCCATGTCCAGAGTGGATCAAGGTGGTAAGGTCACTTACGGAGGACAGACGTTCACTGACGGCAGCTGCAAAGTTGCCGGGACTGAGAGCACCGAGGCTTTGTCTGTTTCCAATGGGCAAGCAACCATCACGTTACAAGCTAGCGAGGCCGTGTTAATATATTTACAATGAGTTGGCTTATATCATGTAGATTAGGCGGTTTCATAGCAGTTCAAGGAGATATGTTGTAGCCTGAGCCATAAGGGGCTAGATGTTCTATAACTTCTCTACCACTATGTCCCGGTTCATTGTGTGGGATACGCTCAGTAGGAATAAACTAGAGTTGTAATAAGTTGATCATACACACTTAGTACTCCGTGTAGCTTTCTTAATCTGACCTCTTTACCCTTGCATAGATCTCGAATACATGCTAGTGCTACGTACAGCTATGTGCTCGTGGCTTACAATGTACAAGACGTTTAAAAGCGTTCCTTGTCTTTGATTGGGATGTCTGAGCCCGTTGTCTTCTTGTACTGGTCACGAATATAGTCGGAGATCTGCTCATCCTTGGCTTGCTCAACAGCACTCTCGTTACTCTGGTCTCCTTGACCTAGTACGTGCTGTTGTACCCAATCAATTCCTATATGTGACATATGTCAGGTATGAGGCAAGATCCAGGTAAACATTTAAATGCGAGGAAATGACAGGCCAGGCGATTATAAACTCGCTTACCTTTATCGAGGGCGTCTTCACTCTTTTCGCTGTCTTTACCACCACCGGCTACGGAGTTGAGCTTGTCCATGAAACCGGTGTTGGACTTCTGCTGCCCATTCTCCGGGGTTTTCTCATCGTTTTCGCCCTTGCTACCTGCGATCTTATTGATGAAATCCATTATGAAAGTAATGAACTGAAGGTAATGAACTTTAGGCTCAAAGATAGAGGTCTTCGCAGAGACAAGTTACGACTCTTATTAAAATAAACTAAATTTATTTTTATTTCAAGATTAAAAGAAGAGAGAGGTTGACAGGTACTCAGTCCAAGGTAAATCAAGAAATATATATCAGATTGGGTATGACAACGTAAGTGGCGTTAGGAAGAGAGTGATGTCACGGGGTCCAAAAACAAGGGGAGAAGATTCTTGGCAGCTTCATTCAATCGCACTAGGAATAGTCGATTTAGCAATTCGATTTAATAATTCGATTTAATAATTCGACAAAGTTATACCAGTTTGTTAGGTAGGTACCTAGGTACCTTAGATAATGTCCGTGCAGCAAACAACCTACCTAGGTACATAGGTAGGTACATACAATACATAGGTACATACAATACATAGGTACATACAATACATAGGTACATACAATACATAGGTACATACAATACATAGGTACATACCCCTCATAACATGGACCCTTTTGGGGTAAATCATCTACCCCGCTGCGGCTGAGGTAAGTGTACACATACGGGCTCCTATCGACATATCCATATCACACCTAATATATTTACTTCCTTACAACATTACAACATGCATACATACATACATACCTACATGTATTGTCTGCAATAATAATAACCTGAAATGGCTTAAAGAACATACAAGTGCTAATTTATAGCCTATTACCTACCGCATGGAAAAGGGTGTAAACTTGTAAACATGCCCAACATACCTAGGTACATACCTCATATATCCCTCTTCAACACAGTACAATTAAAATGCATACCTGATAACATAAATTCAAACAGTCTTTAGGTGGACAAACACCATACTTACCTACGGTGCACGCGGGGCAACACAAATACGTGCGTCACATAGTAGTCACATAGGTCCAGTACCTCGTGGAAGGCATCCCAAGTCTGTAGCATCTGTAGCATCTGTAGCAACACGTGGGTGGATGACTCGAGCTCTTGTTTTATTATTTTATTATAATTTTTTTTTTTTTTACTTTTTTTTAATTCGATAAATAAATACAAATGACTTTGTGAACACTGCATCTTCATGCTTTCACATCCCTTCTCTTCTTACAGCCGAAGCCTTATTCTTTACTTTAGGTACTTTTCCCCGTTCGAGTTTTTACATTTCAAAAAGTACTTAACCTACAGCCTTACGGTTTGACTCCTCTCCCTGCTGTTTCTAGGGGAACCTTGGAACTGTAGGATGGTGCTAAAGGTATGTACACATGATCAACTGGACTGGAGCTGAGTTGTTTTATTCTTTGCCGTCCAATAGATGGAATATGTTGATTTACACGCTCACAGGCTACACTGTACCCCGCCTAGAAGGACCAAGTTCAGTGCGAGAATCATAAAGTACCTATAACTAGTCTTAAACACGAAGGGTAGAAAGAAGTCGACGGGTACCGTTTACATTAACTCACGCATTTTCACGTACCAGCAAGCGAGCAAGCAAGCATCTTCTTGTTTGTTAGGTACTAACACGCGTTATCTTACTCGGACAGCTTAATTGTGTGTTCTGCCTCTCCTCGGCCACAATATTTAACACGGTCGGTGTCTGTGCCTGGCTTGTGCCTGGCCTGTGCCTTGAGATACCGCAAAAAGGCCGTCACATCAAACCGAACAAACCTCCCCGTTTACCAGCAACCAAACCATATCCTTCCTTAGGTATTAATATTACCTACGTGACCAGCTGGTAACGCAGATGCGGATACTTGCATTCTCCAACTGAATGAATCCCGTTACGGCTTAACGTTCACACTGAACATATTCGTAATGGCTCCTAACTTAAAAGATATCAAGGATATCTCTGCCCGGATCAGCTGTTTCGGGCGAAACCCCAAAGGCCAAGGTTCGACTGACAACGGAGAGCCGTCTCAGGTCCCCAATTCAACTATGGCGAAACCATCGTCAAATACAATCCAACCCAAATCGCATGGGCCACGCAACCAACCGCTTCCAATGTTTCCTAAAAAAGATGACAACAACTTGCCGCTGTCGTCTCAGATTCCATTTGTCCCTGAAACCGTACCGGCAGCCTCCAGCAAGCCTTTCACACAGTTCCTGAATCCATATGTTGTTGCACATCCACCCGCAAGTGGAATTTCATATCAGGCAATGTCGCCAGGCAACCCCTCGGCGGGCAAGAAGTCAACAAATAAACCAACCTTTGGAAGTCCCTTCGCTCAAATCAACCCATCCAGCAGCATACACCTCCACAAGGGTCATAGCTCTACGGCATCGCACGACCATTCTGGATCATCTCAAGGACCGGGCACGTCGGCTAAATATCAGGCGTCTATCTCATGGTTTCCACAATACCCAGAGATCCATCCGCATCTGCACACACAGCCTGCTCCCACCTTAGCCTCCCACGATCCCATCGATCCGCCATGGGGTCATCCATCATATTTCGCAGAGCCTTTACCTATGCACCATCTGCAGCCTCTTCCTCTAGGTATCCATCCAGCAGAGCCCCTAGCTGGCCACCCACAGCCTCTCCATTTAGGAGCCGGGTCCAAACAAACTCCAACGTTGAACAACCAACCTGACTTAGCCTTTGGCCAGCAAATGTGGAATAGCTATTATCTCAGTCAATTTGACACTACGCCGGAGTACTTTTCAGTTAACGATTTTGAGATGTTCTCTCCTTTTCTGCAACCAGGTCAGGCACCTCAAAGCGACAAGATGGAAATAGACGGCATAAGCCTTGAGGACAGCACCGAGGACAGCAACGAGGATGGCACCGAGTCAGCGGACCTAGAGCAAGCTCCCGAAAATACAGCCATGATCGAAAAAACTCTGGCTGACTTGAAGCCCTTAGGATTGTTCGTCCTAGGGCTCCTTAATCATGTCTGCGCCGGATGTCATAAAAAGAAAGCCATGGGGCCTGAAGATGTTGTGAATATGACGGCAACATGGACTAGTGGTAATGGTGAGTTTTGCTTATACAATGGTATTTCTTTTACTCCAGTCTCTCGTGCCAATATTTCCCTTTGTTATCTATGGCACATCAGTGTGAATAGTGTACAAGGTACTCTATCTATTACAGAGTTATGACCTTTCTCTTCGAGATGACACTCTCAATGCATTAGTCTCTATTCTAACGCGACGCAGGGAAAGTTAGCCTTGGTCTGAAATGTCAAGAAAAGTATTGCCAAGTAGTCACATGTCTCGGTTGTAGGAAAGCAATTCCTTTCACTATGAAAAACGGGTCAGACGTTACCCTCAACGTTGCCGGATCAAATGCCACCGTGCAGTGGTGCTGCGATGATGGCAGACTAGCAGCAATCTGGGCTCTGGCTTGCGGTTGGAAAGTCACAAAGTCGAAGTCTCGAACTGGTTATATGCTCACAAAGGTTCGAGGAAAGGTCAAGATCAAGGAAGCTTCAGTGCTCGACAAGCTACGAGGACCTCACCCGCCGGCCCCTGGTAAAGGAGTCGGTTACGGCGACGGAAGTGTTCCTCATGCTTACTTCTTTGGTCAGTATACACATCACCCTAAGCGTCCGATGCCAAAACAGTCCACAGACACTAAAGAGGACCTTGTGCACGAAATTCATTTCCGGCTCTTAGCTCTCCTGCTCCCATCCTGCAAGAGAGCAGCATCGTTCGACACTTCACCGCCTAGCCTTTTATCACACATAGTCTCGCGCAGCCCCTTACTAGAAAGCTCTGCAACAATGCTCAGCAACAGCTCTATTGCCGAAATATCATCTAGAAGTCAACTTCACGATTCAGTATTGGACTTCTTCGATGCTTTAGGAAGCCATCCAGCAACTGCAGACTTAGTATACACTGACCGCAACATATATTACGAAAATGGGGGCTATCTTCTGGAGGCCTCGCTTAGCCCCGAGAAGAGCAAGGGTAGAATTGTCCCGAGGGACACGGGGAAGTCTCTGATGGAATTGCTAGGGAGCATGGCGGCCCAATTGGAGACTCTCCTCCGGTATGTCCAGGGAAACCCTGCAGAGTTCCAGAACTCAGAAGGACAGAAGTTACTAAAGCTTAGCCAACGTGCAAGCAAGGTATCTACTCGACATATCGCAAACATGCAACAACTCCAAACAACCATGGATATTACTGAAGACAAGTCGGATATCAACTTTTCCGAATGGCACCGCGAAAACTGTGTCAGAGAAGTCCCCGACGACGCCGTCTTGCGTAATTTTGCCTATGCGCGGGAGGCAAACAGAGAACCTCCTTTATTGTCAGGAGCACGTGGGCGTATGAAGAGATTGATCACAGAGATTACTACACTTCTAAGCTCACTACCAGAAGGCATCTTCATATGCCACGGATCTTCCCGGCTTGATATCATGAAAGTCTTGATCATAGGTCCTCGGGATACGCCCTACGAGCACGGCCTGTTCGAGTTTGACTTGTACCTCCCGATAGACTATCCTAAATCTCCACCAAGGATGCTTTTCAAGACCCCGAACAGCAGCAGAACGCGCTTCAACCCAAATTTATACCAAGATGGCAAAAGTAAGTGGTACTCCCAAACAATGCAGACTTGCACTCGAAATCGACATGAATACAAATGCTTGCGGAGATAATTCGCGACCAGACAGTTGCTAACGTTCGATATTAACAGTATGCCTTTCCTTACTCGGTACGTGGCCTGGGGAGCCTTGGAGAGGAGATCAATCTACTCTGCTCCAGGTGCTCGTCAGCATACAGGCCATGATTTTCTGCGGAGAGCCGTGGTACAACGAGCCAGGTCGGGAGGGCTGCAAAGACAAGACGCAGTCGGACAGCTACAATAGCCATGTTCGAAGCATGACAATGCAGTATGCTCTGCTACCCTGGATCAAGGCAGTCAATGCGAAGGATGCAACCCAAGACGCAGCCTCCGGACCCAGTACGATGTCACTGTGGAAGGAGACAGCCCGGCTATACCTACGCGCAAACGCGAAGGACATGTTAAATGGAATTAAGGGTGTATCGAAGTTGAATATCTTTAATCTACCAGATGCATCGAAAGCCCTCAAGACCGCACTCAAGGCTGGCGGTTATTTGGATTAAAAAATCCAAGGATATCACCACGGGGAGGCGAGCGATTATAGGGTGAAGGAAGGGTCTCGGGGAATGGTTTAATAAGGTAAAACCAGGCAGGCTTTTGGTGTTGACCCAACAGCCACATATACAGGCACGAAGGCCTGGCCCTGCTAGCAGGTAGAGCACTGAGATTTCAGGCTCCTTCAGGAGTCAACCAGTTGAGTGACACTGGAAGCTAAGTCAACGCGATGAGGATGCAGAAACCGATGGGTACCTAGGCATGGCAAGTTTTGCTTACCTGCTTTTCATTCAGACACAGATCAGCACAGATCAGCACAGATCAAGTACAGATCAAGTACATGTGATAATTATACCTTCTAGCTGCGTAGCTTTGTAGATTAGGTAGCTGTTAAATTGCATTCAGCTCAAGATAATCAAGGAGATGTATCAAACTTAAACAATCCAACAACATCAATGTAACAGTGCGATTCCGAGATAAATAACGTGATTTCTTTCCGGGTATCCTTGATGCCATCAAAGATAAGCACCTAGGAGGTAACTGATGAAGTATTGGTAGATAGGGGTTAGACAATAACACGTCCAGGATAACCTTACCCTCTATACAGGTAGCCTCTGCCTTGGTACGCACTACACATGCGCCTATAAATGAATTATTCGTTGACACTATCTTGGGTCTCCCAACAAGTGCTCATGCTGTAAAACTCGGATTCCGATCCCCAATACGGATATGAGTTTCATTGACCGTCACCAAATGGATAGTTGAATTTGAGCAGGCCGATTAATCCACCAACCCACCCGTCATCATCCTCCGCAATCCCATCTCTGTCGCCGTCGCCCTTGATAGGGGACCTGATGACACTAGGCACCCCTCCAGCCCAGCTGCCGCTAGAGGTACGGCCAACAGTCTCACCTTCAACGCGGATCTCCATACCAACGGTCACAGCAGCCCTTCGCTTGCCATCGATGCTGACTTCAAGTTCGCGCCCGCGATTTTTCTCGCTTAGCTTAAGAACTACCTTGGTATTCAAGGGGAGGCCAAGTGGCCGAAAGCTGAGACTGCGTGCGCATATTGGAGTGATCAACAGCGTCTTGACCAAGGGGTGCATAATACTACCACCAGCGGATAACGAGTAGGCCGTGGACCCCGTCGGCGTACTTATTAAGATTCCATCGGCTACCGCCTCCGTCAGGAAGTGATTATTCACATAGACGTCGATAATGGCAAGGTGCGTGTTTGGACCACGATGGATAACAAGTTCGTTTACAGCATGAAATGGTCGCGACCCGGCTTGTCCCCCATTCTTCCCTGCAAGATTTAAATCGATAGGTGTCCCCGACGTGGACTGCTGCGGCTCAGCGATCGGGGTAGGTATGAGTTGCTCGTTTATGTTAATACCCGCGGCGTCATAAACTCCAACCTTTAACCGGTGGCGCAGAAGAATTTTGCTGGACCGAGTAAGACCCATGCTCTTTCCACGGAGGCCTTCCCAGTTACTGTGAAGACGGCCTTCGTCCCCATCAGGCCGGCCGTTGATAGCAAACTGTGTATGAGGACCTTGCAGGTCGGATACACCAACACGGCTTCCGCTCATGTATACTTCACGCCAAGCGCGTTTAAATTCCTCAAACTTCCACTCGCCTAGAAAGCCCAGCGATCCCATGCTAAAGGATAAGATGGGAGGCACGGAGGCATGTAGACTGAAAAGGCTAGCTGCGCGTAGAATGGTTCCATCGCCACCCAGGGTGGTCACGAGATCAATCTTGCGAGGAAACAAGCTTGGATCAGAGGCGTATATAGGAAAAGACAGGGACTCGTGCATAGTCGAGGCGATTCGGCGTTCGAACACGAGATTCAGATCGGGGTATTCGCTGTGAATATGATTCGCAAATGAGATAGCAGAAGCAGTCACCTTAGGAGCATGTAGCTTTGGAATGATCAGGATATTCCGCGGCGGTTCTGGCCATTGCAAAGATAGCAGAGAAGAGGTTGAACTCTCCTTATACGCGGGCAGAATGCGCTCGGGAAGTACAGAGGCATCGAGGATCTCTCGGCGGCAGGAGGTGAGAGAAAAACATCTCACACCCTGACAGCGTTGTACGAGCAGACCTTGACGGAGACGGGAAAGGCTCCGTCTGAACATCATCTTCAAGTTTGATTTTTGCCTAGACCGAGGACTGAAGACTCATCTACCAATTCACCCCATGATCGAGCAGCCGAGACCCCCTTCCTTCTCAAGATATATCTTATAGTGGTAATGCAAGCAATAGACGTGCGATTATACCATCTCAAGTTTTAATCGTTGTAGCACTTATTAGTATCGTTATGGTTGTCGTCGTTATGTAGGTACCTATGTAATGATGTATGTAATTGTAATTAGTTGCGTACAAAAAAAAGAAGAACAATAATTAAAAGAATGGGGAAGGCCGAATACAGAACAGTTTATTCTGCCAAGTTTCGCACGGTATCTCAATGTTCGATATTCAATATTACATACATACCTACTTCGTACTTCGTACACCGTACACCGTACACAATAAATATATCGATATAAATATATTGATATATCCAGTACAGATCAACGCCAAAACAGGTACGGGATACTTCGTACGTAAAATGGAACCATTCGACCCGCCCGCTAATAGTTAAAATAGGAAACTTTAACAGTTGACCAGTTGAAGCAAAGCATCGTGAAAGCATCACGCAACATGTAAGCTCTTATTATGTCTCTATGTAGCAAGCAGTTCTTATATGACGCAAGATCACTAGGTTAGATCGTCTCATTTTACTGGTATGTTTTCGTAAGTTTACGGCGTAATATAGGTAGGTAGTTAATAGATTTTCAGCCTTTGTATAAGTATTGTAGGTAGAATTTATTTTTACTTAAATTACTCGATTCTCCCAAAGTTACCTAAGATGTTATATCCTCGGAAGGTATTTATTTAATTAATTTATTCATCTTCTTGGAACTAAGACATACCTAAGTAAACACTACGTAAACATCAACCATACGTACCTTAGATACCAATATAAATCTTCAAAAAGGGGAACATCATGGCCAACTCAACCACCAACCTGCCGCTCAACGTCGGCGTCGTCGGCTACGGGTAAGACGTTTTACTCATCTCATATATCTTATATCCCGTTAGTATCCTATAAGCTCACTCACTCACTCACTTACCTACCTCCCCAGGTTATCCGCTACCATCTTCCACATCCCATTCATCACGACCACCTCAACCCTAAAACTTCATTCCATCCTGCAGCGCAATCCCAGCCAGTCTGGAAAGTCGGCCCCGCGTGATCATCCCGGCGTGAAGCATTTCACCTCTCTCGACCAATTTCTCGCCGACGCGGATCTCGACGTGGCCGTCATCACCACTCCCCCCGAGACGCACTTCTCGTTTGCCCAGCAGGCCCTGCAAGCAGGAAAGCATGTCCTCGTAGAGAAGCCCTTCGTCCCGAGCGTGTCCGAGGCCGATGCCCTGATCAAACTCGCCAGAGAAAAGGGTCGATTGATCTGCGTGTACCAGAACCGCAGATGGGATAGCGACTTTCTAACAGTGCGGAAGCTATTGGCCGATGGCACGCTAGGTCGAATCGTCGAATTCGAGACGCACTTTGATCGCTTCCGGCTGGAGAAGCCTTCCACCTGGAAGGGCACGCTCGGCATGGATCAAGGCGGCTCGGCGCTCTACGACCTAGGCACCCATCTGATCGACCAGGCATACGTGCTATTCGGGATGCCACGGAGCGTTTTCGGTATCCTAGCCAGCCAGCGGGACGGCCTCTTGTTGGGCCCGCAGAACCCAGATCTAGAGCCCGACAGCGTTACCGCACAGCTATTCTACGACGACGGCCTAGTCGTTTTCGTGCGTATCGCCAGCGTGAGCGTCGAGACTCGACAACCGAGATTCTGGATCAGAGGTACCAAAGGTAGCTACCGCAAGGAGGGTCTCGATACCCAAGAGCCTCAGCTCCGGTCCGGCTTGAAGACAGACGACGCTAATTTTGGACGAGAAAGCCCGGAGTGGAATGGAAAACTTACTCTTGTCGGTGACGACGGTAGTTTTCGTGTGCAAGACTGTCCGAACGTGGAGCCTGAAACCTACAGCAAGCTTTTTGAGCTCTTTGGCGAGGCCCTTGTTCGAAATCGCCAAGAAGATTTGCCAGTTCCGGCATCGCAAGCGAGAGATGTCCTACAAATCATTGAGGCAACTAAAGAAAGTGCGAGAAGCCAGCGCCAGATTCAACTTTCTCAGTGAAACGTCTCTCCCGCGATTCTTTCTTCAATAGTATCGAACCAGTTTTTATATGCTGCCTCTGTCGCCTTGTTCAGGGGTTGAGTCCCAAAGAGCCTCATACATCATGGTACAAATAGCCTACTATCATTTTAGGACCTCCATATCTCCCCCAGAGCCCAAGTCACACCCTTTCTTTATAGAGGGAAGATGATATTATATTCGATGCATCATCTCAGCGTCCGAGGAGCCTCATACGCCACGACTCAATGCTTCAGAGAGCATCATATACATCCTGTAGCACATGTTCTTTCAAGAACGCAAGTATATCATCAATTCTCACGATCAATAATCACCGTTTCTGAAACCTGCTCTATCAACTCACCTGTGATTTACGTGAAAGCTGTTTCGCTTATTCCGGCCTTTCCGTCGACTGCCCAGGGCGTACGTTTTATGTGATCGTCGACATACGTACACAAATCCTCATGTTTCCTAGGTACCCACGATAATAGAGGGAAGTATAATAAATAGAGAGGATGTATAATATTCACCACCTACTTCCTAAAAAAGATCATACCCCAACCCATTAATCCACACGGGTTAGAATATCAGGCTATCAAAAGTTTAGAGCTATGCATTCGCCAACCCAATCCGAAACTCCCATCCCCTATGTTACATGTTCTTCATGGTATCATTGTATGTCGTCGCTGGTATCTAACGATAATTCTCTTCATCTCTCTCACCATCACTTATGCTACACCCGCACAGATTATCTATTAGCAAGCAAGGGCCTGCTGTCGGTCGACTAACTACGTGCGAGGGTACGTAGAGTTCTTAAAAAGAAACTAAATACCAACCCAAACGAACCAAGCATGACGAAAATTTTGCCGAATTCCCACCAATACTGAGTTCGAACTTCTGTCTCGATATGACCCTTAATGCCGGCCGCATTTTCCGGAAATCGGCCTGTAGAAACATACTGCTCGAGAAGAGCATCCTTCTCATACCATCGCTCACGAAGCCACTTATCGAAATCCTCCTGGTTGTCCAGAGGCATATCTGCTAGGGCAAACCGCCTCCAATAAAAATTGACCGATTTAGGAGGCCGCCCCTGAAAGTAGGTACTCGATAGGGTGAAATAGTTTTCCCCATATTTCCCTCGGCTAAGTGGCATGTTAGTTACTCAGTTACTCGAGGCCATAAGAAAAGTACTAGATATAGCAAAGGGTACCACATACGGAACACCTTCGTAGGCTACAGTACAATCGTACACGTAGTCCACGGTCCCCTTAAGTTCGTTAAGGCAAAAAAACATGCCGGTACTTCGAGGTAACATCAAATGCTCCGTATCTTTCAGTCCCGACTTGGCGGCCCACTGAGCTGATTTGACTCGGCCGTTTGAAGATAAATTAGTCCCTTCAGGGAAAAGAAGTAACCACATCGGGTTCAGATAGCTTTCGCCATCAGGGTCCGTGTGCTTGGTTTTTAGCTTCCTAAGCCTGTGGGCCAGACGGGGTTGATCGACGGCCATCTTGCGCGACATAAAAATGAAGCCGAGAAACATGCAGCCCGGTCCAAGGATGGGAATCCGCTTCAAAGACTCTTTTAGGATGATGTAGATGTGTCCGTGCATGTGAGGGTTGTTCGTATATCCAACCCACCATAGATATAGCCAGTCGGTATAAATCTGCGATAAAACGTACTTGTCAGCCATTCACGTTCTTTGGCGCAGGCCATCAATCTGGTTCCAGACCTGGTGGTTCGCGATCATAACCAGGCGCTCCGGAAAAGCGCATTGGACCCTGCCATCGGGCGCCAAGCTAAGCTGCCCGGCAACAGAAGAATCACCGCTCATTCTTATCACCGTAGGCGCCCACCACTGGGTCATGGTAGTTATCAATAGGCCGAAAGATGCCTTAGTCAAGGACATATACGCATAGTAGAGGTCGCGGTTGGCGTAGTATAATGGGGAACCGATGATCTGAGTAAGGTGTATGCTATATACATATCAGAAAGATTCCTCTTTCTACCTAGACCATACGATTGGGGGGGGGGGAGCATACCTCAAGCAGCCACTTGCGAAATAAACGAAGACAGAGACAGCACGCAGGAACGCCCTGAAGCGACCGTACTTAGCCTTGCCTGCAGGGTGAGCGGTGTTCGAATCTAGGGTCGGTCCGGAAACGCCGGCCGCTGATTTCGGGTTCGAGGCATCGTCGGGTAATGGTGGACGTCGCCGTAGCTCCGCGGAGTTCATGGTGATAAAGCGCGACAGCATATGGAAGTAGAGAAGAGGCCAATAGTATATGAATAGTATATGGAAGAAAGAAGTCGTTGGGGAGGATAACGAAGGGCGTAGGACTTGGGTAGGCTGACAATGGCACTAGATGGTAGGACCTCAAACGCGGCGGTCGACTGTCACGAGCAAACGTGTATAGGGACGTGTGTAGGGTCGTGTGTAGAGTCGCATCGACATCCTAGGAAAGTAGAAGTCTAGTTAGATTATAGCCGAGGCGATGAGTATGTATGTGCATAGACACAAGAGAAAGGAAGTGGATAAAGATGGCTAGCGGCAAGGCGGGGAGGTTAGAATAGTCGACATTCTTAGGATCTATTTCAGACTGGAGACTGGAGACTGGAGACTGGAGACTGGAGACTGAAGACTTTGTGCGGTTTACGGAATAGAAGAAGATGGAATACGTGTGTGTATATCTACCTACCTACCTCTACCCAGGTAGATAGATGTATATATATATAGGTAGGTAGGCATGGTATGGTATGGTACTTACCGGCAATTCCGAGGAATAAATGATGCGGTATCAGACTCCGAGGTCCATGTTGTGTTGGAATTATCGCAAGTATTCTGCCACTATGTACCTAGGTAGTGTATGTGAATGAATACACGAAGTGGGCTGGTGGGTTTATAACAAAAGCATCGTGGCTTAAGAGGTGGGTAGCATTCGCACTAAGAGAGGAAGATTTGACTGGCTGGACTGGTTGAGTTTAATTGAATTTAGGTCACGTAGGCAGATATGTTAGGTACCTCCTAAGGTAGTGGTAAGTAATAGGTGGTAGGCGGTTGCCGTTGCGGTTACCTGAGGTACCTATGTGGTATGTAAGTCTACGATTAGGCTGACAATGACGACACGTGCCTGTGGTTCGTTTAAGGCAGGTCTATGTAAGTCTGCAATTCTTTAAGCGCACATGTGACGGGAGCATGTGAATAATACCTACATGTACCTAGGTATGTAGCACAGCCTGCCCTAAGGTTAGGTACAATATGTACCTAACCTATATTCTTCCAGGGTTGCCTAGTGCGGGTCATCAGACCAATAGGTTGCCTACCAATTATTAATTGGGCCTAGGCATGCAACTAGGAAACGAGCCACAAGCAACTGTGGCTACATATATAAGGTATGTATGTAGGTAACCTGGTACCTATTACCTAGGAGGTCACATCAATGGTTATTGGACCTTGGTTGGTACAACATAGGTAGCTTGTGGTAAGGTTCTATACCTAGGTATACATGTACCATAAATGCATGTAAGCTACCTATATGACACAATGACCACTGCTCACTTCCTAGCTTTTCCTCCGAGTCCGCTCAGCAACGGACCCGAGGACTCACGATCCCGTGACATTCTCATATTCTTCATCCCCGGGAACCCGGGACTCATTGACTACTATGAGCCCTTCCTATCAACTCTTCGGGAACTCCTAGACGAGGCGAAATCGCTTGAGCACAAACGCTTTCACATCTACGGCCAGAATCTAGCCGGATTCCTTGACGACGATCACGAACCCTTCACTTCGCAGAGGACACCATATAACCTCCAAGACCAGATCCAGCATACACTTGCAGCCTTAAAGAGGCTACGCGTCGACTCAGGACTACGCAAAGGTCTTCCATACGACGAGGTTCTGCTCATTGGACATTCTGTAGGCAGTTATATTGCCCTCGAGCTCTTTCATCAGCTCTTACGCAACCCGCATTTAGCTCCGCATTTAAATCTTGGTTCCGGAGTCCTCCTGTTCCCGACTATCCACCACATATCAAACTCCCCAAGCGGGAAGAAACTTGACTTACTACGCCGAACGCCCATACTAGGCGACAATGCCTACCGGATCGCGCAGGCATTCCTGCGCCTGTTCCCCGAAGGCGCCCTCCGGTGGATCGTGCGCAGTGTGATGGGGTTCCCTGCTCACGGAGCAGAAGTAACAACGCGTTGGCTTAAGAGCCGGGACGGGGTGTGGCAGGCGCTGCATATGGGCATGGATGAAATGCAAGTCATCGGAGAGGACCACTGGGATGAAGAATTGTGGGAAATTACTCACGAAGCAGAGGCGCACGACAAAGTCATACCGAAATTCTTTTTCTTCTTTGGCAAGCATGACCATTGGGTCGCAAATCACTACAGGGATGATTTCATCCAGAAGAGGCAGAAGCAAGTCGAACGCACAAGACTCATAGTAGATGAAGGAAACATCCCTCATGCGTTTTGTATAAGTAAGCAAATACAACTCAACTCGGTACGAAGAAAGGAACTAAAACAAAACATAGGACATAGTGAAGTCGTTGCTGAAAAAGTAAGTTTATGGGTTAACCAGATATACAGTCCTAGCTAGGAAGGAGAACTAGATACGACAACGACATAACACACCATTGTTAGAAATGATACTCTATTAAGCACCTAAGACCAGTCTCCACGAAGCATGCATACGGCAATGAAAAGCCTTCTTTAATATAAACAAAGTCTTAAATACTTCACATCTGCCACGACAAAAGACCAAACGGCAATAAGCTTACACCAAACATAGTCCTCAACGATGCTATAGAGGATAACACTTAATATAAGGGGCCCCCCCATACACCAAACGTTCGTATCAAAATATCTACAATATACTAACTCATGAATATTGATAGTTGCAATTAGCTATTCTGTGAGTCTAATACGGAAAAAAAGCATGGCATCCCTCAATGCCATACAACGTAGCCACAACGTATAAATCTCTTTGATGAAAACAACAGCTCGGCCGAATTACGCCAGAATACAGGGACAGGAAATACTATATAAAAAGCCATATCCAACCGTGTGATATTAACTCCTTTATAGCATAACCATACCAGCACCAACGCCCATGGCCACCAACACATACAGGCTAATGACCATATCACCCATGGTCATAAGAGGAGTCATACGAACGGATCCAGGTGCAGCAGCGTTCTCAGTGCTCTCACCAGTGGAAGAGCTGCTAGTGGAACCCGCGGTAGCAGTAGCAGCAACGGCGATAGCAGAGCTAGCCTTGGACAAAGATGCCTCACACCTAATATATATTAGCTTATCGGCACGGATATGATACCGGATCTTTACTTACGTAGAGTCTGTAGAGCCAGAAACGATCTGTGCGGCACCCTTGAAGCTGCAAGCAGTGGACGCGCTGTTCTGGTTGGTGTAGTAAGCATTGAGGACGTGTCCGAGCTGCTCCTTGGCATTGCACATGCCGTAAGGGCCGTAAACACCGCTCTCAGGATCATGCTTAATACCGGCACAAGCAGCCGCGTCGTTCGCGCAGATATAACCGAAGATGTCACCGAAGTCCTTCTCGTCAAGATCATCGGAAGGTACGCAAGAGAGTGACTTGTACATGCAGTCGCAAAGGGAGCTGTCAGGAGTAGGAGGAAGAGCCTCTGCGGCCTTCCAGTTCTTGGAGATCCCTGGGCATGCGGCAGGAGAGTTGGTGGGGTTAAAAGCAGCCATGGATGTAGACGAAGGCTTGACTTCAGCAAGCTTCGACTGCAAAACCTTGTAGTTCTTCATGGGAGTGGCAGTGTCGCCCTTAACATTAACCAAACCTAACACATATTAGATACTGCAGACAGAACAAGTTATTTAATAACTTACCATAGTCATTCTCTTCTTCGTGGAACATGTAGACGATACCGCCGCTGAAGACACCGGTCATTTGGCTAGAGTAGATGGCAGTGGTATCATCCCAGAGACGGCCTTCGGCACCGTTAACGGTGTTGCAACCATACTCGGCGAAGAAGACGGGAACAGAGAAGTTGGAGAAGAACTTGACCTGGACATCATATCCAGACTCGGTGAAACTGCTCTTGCCGCACCAGGAGTAGATGTTGTAACCCCAGAAATCAATGGCACTGTCCTGGTCACCACAGTTGAAATATTGGGCCATGTTAGCACGAATATCAGCGTCGTCGTTCGCGGCATAGCCAACACCCATCCATCGTCCACCCTTGGCTGTCTTGTCAGCGATGTACTTCTTAACATCTCGGGTAGCAGCCTTGACGTAGGCCGAAGCACCGGCTGTAATGATCCAAATTAGCATCATCTAAATTTACGAACAGATCCATATACTATAACACTCTAACTTACTGTTGGTGTTGTTGTTGGTAACCTCATTTCCGGAGAAGAAACCAATGACGTTGTCGTACTTCCCAAGGTTATCGACGACACCCTTGTAGCGATCGAACAACTCGACATTCCAAGTGGGAGATTCACGGTTGATGGAAAGAGCTGGTTCACCCAAATCGGCAACAACATAGATACCGGCCTTCTCTAGCAGAGCCATACACGCGCTGTGGTCGGCTGTAGGGTCGATAGCGTATGTTCGGATGGTGTTCACTCCCAACTTCTCAAGTAACGGCACATCACGCTGGCAAGTCTTCTCGTTGGCCAGAGGATCCACGTACTTAGTCTTGGAGTCTGTGCTGCCGCCGGGCCCGCCACCGGCCTCTTGTTGGTAGGCAACACCCTTGATAAAAAACTGGTCGCCTTTCTTGGTGAAGAATTTGTTTCCCTATCCAGACCAGACATGTTAGTCATTTTACTCTTAATAAGCCAGACTGCCGGTGGTTCCTAAGGAACAAGGAACAATAGTGTTATACATACCTTCATGATGATGGGGTCCAGGGCAGCAGTATTGCTGGCAAGCAGCAATGATGCTGTAAGAGCTGAACGTAAGAAACCCATCTTGACCTGCTAATTATTTCTCGATCTCCGGGATCCCGTGTTACGCTGATGTCTTTTATGACACTTAATGAATGACGTAGAGATAACCTCGGTATATAAGCCTTCCTGCTCTATTGCTTCTCTTTTTCTTCTAGTAATGGACTGAACAATGCAATAAGGAGTGTACGAATAGCGCGTCAATGAATGTGCGTAGTTGGAATAAACGGATACCTCTTATCCTTCGCGTGCCGATTAATTACAAAGGCTAGAAAAATGAGAGAAAACTGTTAGAGACAGAGACAGAGACAGAGGGAGGGAGTAAGAGAGAAAAGATGTGGCATAAAAATGAAAGGCCTGGTCTCGTAAAAAAGGGAAGAGAAGCAAAAAAATAGTACGAAATATCAGTAAAGGAGAAGGGGACCCCGGTTCAACAGGAGAGATTAAAACTGGTTCTAGCCAACGGGGGTATTCAGTTGATTGGATCTGATTGGATCTGATTGGCTGGGACCACAGTTAAAAAGACCGATGTAGATTAGTGAAATACTGGGGCTTTTGCGGGTAGATGGACAGATGAACAGGGGGGGTACAGCTACATACCTAAAGGGGGAGGATACAGGGAATTTCTCCTGAATCCAGATATACCTATTTTTGACCAAGCTTACTTTATACGAGGCATGTTATATTCCTTTTCAACCCTTTGAGGCTTCTCGTGAGAATCCCTCTCGAAGCGCCAGAATATTTAATGTCGATATTTAATGTATTCAGTACGTCGTCCCCAATACGGGTACCAATATCTGTATATATGCGCCTAGGTACCTATGTAAGGTATCTATGTATATGTATCTCATATAAGTACATGTCATACATGTCATATTGACTAAAACGCCTATTAGATTGGCGCTACTGTGCATTCTACATAGTACATATCGCGTTGTACCTGTCGATCTTAGGGGAACTGCTATGTAGAACTGTTCAACCAATTACCTAACCACGACCCGTCTTCACTGTACCTAACACTACCGTACCTACCGTACTATGTACCTAGTCGGCAGTATGCCAAGAGTCAAAATGGGTCCTGATGGTTTGCTAGCCCCATCTCCAAGCGAGGCGCAGCGGCAAGTAGTGAGACATTTTGGACATTAACACCTAGGTACTTATTTTGTTCAACTCGGGTTCTGTTATTAGCTAACCTTGGGTACATATTTTACCTATTTTGCCACTTGCTTCCCTCGCGAATGTCTTTGTCTTACATACTTGTTCAACCAAATCCTACTTGTATAAATCCTCTGCTGTCTGCTGTCTGCTGTCTACGAAATACGGAATTCGGAATACCATAAGAATATAAGTGAGAATAGGTATCAACCAACAAACAAGCCAACCGGAGATAATTATTAATAACATACTTGCGTCTAACAGTCTTTCCTAACCCAGCATTACATTGATTAATTACTCAAACAGCCAAGCTTTATCATTCCTTGCGCCGATTCTCCAGTTATATTTAAATATGTACAATACATACGTCCAAGAGGTAGGCTATGTCAGGTACTTTGCTGGGCAATTCGTCACGTCAGTCATTAGCTGCTTTTATCTCTTCTTGGTAACGAACAACACGAGATGATAGCGATCTTCCACGATTTGCATTTCTCCTTTTTATCTCGTTCGTATGATCGTCCACTCACTCCCCTTCTACTCTGTTACTAGTAAACGCGCAAATACTCAGATATCATGTATTGTACATATCGTAAAGTCCATAGGGGAAACCGATAGGCAGTGCATAGGTATGCCAAGTCTAGGATTGTTTCGAGATGGTATCGGTCCAAGCCTTTCCCCTTTGTCTTTCTACCTTTTTGTCTTTCTGTCCTTGTACGAAGTGGTGTCCCTCTGCATAAGAAAGGCTATGCCAGTTGGAATCGTCCGTTTCTGTGACCTCGTATGTAAGAACGAGGCAGAAATATTATTCGAGAAAAGATAGGAAGAAAAAAAGTGGTAACTACACCTAACAACATAACTATTAATAGCTGTTGGTATAGGTATAGTAATCCGTAGTAGTAGTAGTAGTAGTAGTAGGTAATCTTACTGTCACTACCCGCTCACTCTATGACATAAGAGGCCGAGGCCGTTACTCATACAATCTCGTCGCCAATAGATTAATACCTATTGCACTGCCCCGATAAATGTTTTCCGGGATTTCATTCCGTACGCGGCAAGATCTTCGACCACAACCGCGCTCCGAAGCCGAACAGCAATCATCACGTCTTGTTACATCTTACACGGCTACGCCTCCGTTCTAGCTATTGTGGAACCGCCGATGATCATTTACATACACGTAGGTAGGTATATAAATTTTCAGTTGAAGCCGGTAAGCTGTGATATCCCGTCCCCTGGTCGCATTAAAATGACTACTCATCTTCATCTCGGTGATACAGCTAACCTAGTATCTATCTACCTCATAACCCACACCCAATTTGCTTGACTTGATGACCCAGCATGTTTTATTATCCCTTGATCCCCAGCTCGTCGTATCGTGATAAATCTTGAAATCACTAAGTTACATACGTCTTAAAATTGGATCGGTTGCTCTCATGATTAGTTATAATGCGCTGTAGCTACCCGTTATAAGAACGAATCTTACCGCAGTGTCATGGTCAAGTTAATCACCACGCCCTAAACGTTCACTTGCTAACTCTGCAATTTCTATATGATTATCTACCTGCCTCGTAAGATAAGTGCTTGTCAGTCAATAGATTGATAATAACAACTACGATTCTCTCTAGGTTATTCTGCACGACTTTGCCCAAGTACAATATACAAACGGGGCCGAACGAACAGGTGATGAGATATAAATTCTACGAAGAACAGTTAATACTTTAGTAAAAGTTACAAGATCCATTATCAATATGAAATTGGTAACAAAAGCAGTAATGTGACTAGAAGACGTATCTGTATTTACAACAGACCGGTTCAACAACGTTATCTTTTCGACGGTGTATGTCATAAACCATAATCATGGTCAAATTGTGTCATTAGCAAGATGACCCAACGTAAATTTTAGAAGATCCTCTATGATTATGAATCACCCGAGACGCCAGCTAGCTGAAATATCTTCCTGCGTACTTCGACCCAGAGTCGCTCCCGTCGTCGAAATTATCATCATCGGCGACGAACGCTGCTGTCCCGTTAGAGTACTTGCACTCTATATACTCGGGCATCGGCATTATGGGATAGTATCTATCCATCACTTTCTTAGCTCTTTCTCCAAAGGCGGCGTCCCACGGCATGCTCATCGAAGGAGGGATGGGCCAGCCTAGTTGAGTATTGCGTAGCCATAGTCGCACTAGATGTCTTGATGAAGTATTACTATCTAGGTACGACTCTCTACCATGTAGAAGGGCAAGGTTATTGATAAATATAAGGTCGCCGGGCTGGGTATCAAGCTGTATCTGGTGCTTCTGTGCTGTCTCTTCGAGCACTACGAGTGCCTCCTGTTGCTCTGGCGTAAGATTCGGGATCGAGCCGTTGCGAATTAAGGGATGCGGTCCTATACGAGAGGGATCCATCGAAGTTAATAGGTTCCCGGCATGGTACTCTATTAAGGGGCATAGAACAAATGGGGGCTCTCTTCTAGAACTCCTTAAGTGATGTCAGCCATGCTTGTCTTCCTATTTACAGGTATAGATTCTAGCATCTGCTTACGTTTGAATTGGCCAGTTGTGCTTCGCCAGGGCATGGAGGACCCAAGGCTTCGTCTGTACCAGGTCATTGTAAACGGCCGCTATGGACGCTACGCAGGTACGCCCACCCTCATCGGCTCGGTCTCGGACTTGGATGGATAGGATTTCGCATCCCATATCATTATGGAATGGCTAAGAATGTCAGCTTGGGTTGCAAATTGCCTTTGCATCTCCTAACGAGGCGAATTAGTTACATACCAAGCTATAGTTGGTATGTATCCCGTGGCGTTTCTCCTTAGGTACCGTCCAGGTCTTGGACTCGGTAACATGGGCTTTCCCTATGGATTAGCAAGCGGCAGGAACAAACAAGATGCATATAAACTTACATAACATATCGCCTTTAGCATTTTGAAGGCCTCTTTCGTCTCCAATATAGCTTGCAATCGCGAGAAAGAGGACAATATTATCCTCGATAGTATAGTTATCAGGGTTTAGTCCACGAATGATACATAACCCGCAACCACGGTGAACTTCGAAAGCACATTTTTCAAGCCTATCTTGAAGGCTTGGAAGAGGGAAGCACTCCCGCGTTACCTCATCGCCATCCAGCTCGAGTTCTATGCAGATCCTAGTTAAATTACGTAGAGTAGGGACGCGAAGTTTGGTAGGAGCTTACCATGGGACGACTCTAAAGTCCCCCTTATTGCCGCTACATCGGGGCCATCTAGGGTAAGTGTATGTGGCTGTATTTTGTTAGGATCTAATCCAGACCACTTCGTTGGTCCGTGGATAGAGGGTGGAAACCCCCTGGGTGGATGGGAGATGCCGTCTTGCTGCCGGGACAAAACATCCGCGACAAGACCATGGCCCTCGCGATGCATCCAAGGCTGCAGGCTGACGGCGTTTTCAGCGGTGTGCGGGACTGTGTCATTTGTCATTTTCATTCGTGTAATTGTGCGTTTAAAGGAGCTTGAAGATTTATTTTTGAGGATGAGAAACCGCCATCACTTTGGCGACTTATAGTGGCATCTACTTAAGGCGTTTTCTTTTGAATACCAGTTATAACGACTGACTCAACTATGACACAAATCTGTGCTCTATGCTACTTATCATTGGCTCGGACCAACTCCTCTTTTCCTGGAATAAAAAATAGGGCATTTAGACTTGAGCTACAAACCGAGAAACTAATCGCATTAACCTTACACGAGACCCCCTAATGGCCATATCAGAGAGACGACAATAGATGTGGTAACACTATAAGAGACACGGGGAGTTTTTGTGGTCTCATCCGGCCGGATTCCCGGAAAGAAACTGTATCACTGTAAAGGTAGACTGCCATTCCTCTGAGAAGGGAGGGCCATCGCCGCGGCAAGCGGGATGGTGGGTATAGTGAAGCCTAATACCAGAGTTGAAGAACGGGTTGGTATTTTCACAAGGAAAAAGAAAAAGAAAAAAGAAAAAAGAAAAAGGGAGAGAGAAAGCCGCCAGAAGCTTCGTTACTAATCTCCTAGCCCGTTATCGAGTAGGTAACGTCTCGTGTGATGTGCGCCAGAGCCGCCCGAATTTACAGTCTGCCAATTCCCTTATCCCAACGAAGACGAAGGTTCTAATGGTGTATGGGCTACAACGGGTATGGGTCATGGCTACGGAACATTGGCATCTTTAAGTTATTAAGAGACAGCATCAAGTTCATGTAGCACGATAGTCCCGCTTGATGTCGTGAGCAACCGCTTCCCCGGGGGTACACTCCCGCGTTTTCCCCCACGAACCCTAAGAGACATTGTGCCTGACGTGGCGGCCGGGAAAAACGGAAAAGGTGCCCTTGCTGTAAGGCGAGACTAAGATGGCGCAAAGACTTTTCCGTAAAGGCTCTATTTATTGGTAACGCACCTCTCGGAAGAGTTTCCAAAGGGAGCGTCTAGTAGGACCACTAATGGCGATTGGTCCTTGTTTTTTTTTTCCCTTTTGTTAATCGCATATGAGGCTGTCGTCGAAGAAAAATTGTGGTCCAGCATTTTGACGAGCAGGGATTGAGACCGGCGAGGAAACACATATGGCACCTAAGCGTGGATTTCTAGGATCGCGTAACTGTGGCATAAGACGGCGACAAGTCCGCACGAATCATTACAAGGTAAGAGGATGAAGATGAAGATAGTTTTAACTATATGACCGGTTTGGATTTCTATATCTACCTATCTACCTTGGGTGGTACTTACCTAGGTAGCCGGTTGTAAGTGGAATATAAGTTATGTAGTAGTTCTATGATGATGACCCGCAAAACTCGACCGGCGGCTGTCGAGAAGTCAGGCTGGAGGCCTTCATGCAGGTCTTAATCCTCATCCTTGTCATTATTCCTTATGTAATGTGCAGTCCAAGACAGCATTGCAGCATGCCATATGCTGTACGGGAAGACTCCGGGCTGGCCCTGCATTTATTACCTCTCCGTCTACTTCTGTCATGTGTGCTAGCCGTTTATAATGTTGCAAGTGTAGACATATTTGTTAATCATATACATATTAAATATATACACACGCATAGAGGCTGCTATGAACGTATATGATAATTATAATGATAACAATACTGATAACAATACTGATAACAATACTGATAACAATACTGATAACAATACTGATAATAATACTGATAATAACAATAGACAGTTGAGGTGTCAGAGGATAATGGTCTTAATCTTTTAATAATCTTTTTTCCCCCTGCCGACTCGAAAAGCTGCGTATATGTAGTAGTAAGTGTCATTAAGTAACCTAGTGGCTTGACCTCTTTGTGTTTACTTTATTTTTGCTTTTATCTTGTTGGTCTCGGTGTGATGCGAATAATTCGTTAGTCTCTACAATCAGACCGCTCCAACGGCCATTGAGGGGTCGACTCTCTGGTCGGGCGTCGTGTATATACCATAAACATACAGGCAAATGCGTAAGCTTACTTCTTTACAACGTCTTGCCACAGATCACCATCACACAGCTTTTAGAGCTCATCGCGGGGAGAGCTTTGCATAACGTTCCGGCTTGATGATCGTCCAAAAGTACCTAGTTATCTCGGTTTTTTCTTTCTTTCTTTCTTTTTTTTTTTTTTTCATCCGGCGAGAAACTCCTGAATTTGAGATACCCCGTCGTGCCGCGTGCCGCGTGCTGCGTGCTGCGTGCTGCATCCATCCTGCCCTGCCACGAGAACCAAGCTGACCGGGGGAAAACTCGTACCTATATTGCGTATTACGAGACCAGCCGTTGCCCACTCATGGTTCCTTGCTACACAGCAATTTTCGCCGGTTTCGAATTTAGAAGAATTGAGAACAAAGATTAGCAACCCCCCCTGCGCCACTTTGCTATTCTTCACCGGCCGACGACGGTGAATGTGACGTACAGCGTACAGCGTACAGCGAGTCTTTGAGTAACCGGCAGTTTTGATACACGCACACGCGCACACGCGCACACATGCACACGCCCTGGCGTCAGGATCATTGTCGTTGTTAGCTAAGAAATGAGATTAGATCGCTTAGATAGAGAGAGAGCTCATGATGGATGGAACTGCTGTTTCCGTGGTCCAACCTGTTCCCACACTTGTAAACTCCCCTTCAGTCCACCGTTCGACCTCTACCGGGGTTACGCCAATTGATCAGACGTCATGGAAACCTAAGAAACGGTCTCGGATCACATCCTCCCCATCACCAACCAACTATAACCCCAGTCCTACTCCCCCTTCTTCACGAATCACGAAAACCAATAACTCTAAGCAATATGGGTCCAAGCCGTCACCCTCACCCTCACTCTCACTCTCACCCTCACCCTCATCGCTGACTAAACCGTCACCCAAGAGACGAAGAACAGCTGCCGGTGTTGTGACTTCAGTTGCCGCCGCCGTCACCGCAACATCAGACGATCTTAGGCACCACCCTCCTGATACTAACTGGGGCTATTCTATTCCGTCGGGGCCTCTTAATTACGGCATAGAACCCATCATATCAAATGCAACGAGGGATCACTTCAGCCTGTCCCCTACTACCCTCACACAGGAGCAAGGTCTGGAAGGTTATAACTGGAATGGCAATAATTCAGCCCAGTTGACCTCAAGTAGCAGCAGCCTGCCCTCAGTATCCTCCCCGTTACTCCCTTATCTAACTACACAAGAACCTGCATCGTACAATAATTTTCCGCGAAGCTATTTAGCAGATTACACAGGTTTAACCACGCCCAGCTATCCTGTCTATTCTTTCCTCCCCCCTTGGAACCCGGTGAAGACGCCAGGCATGCTCGTCGAATATCGACCACGTCTTGATGGTGGCTCCTCTATTCCGGAGCGACGGCCACCCGGGTCTAGCCCCTTAATCCCGGAGGAGCGTGATGAAAAGAGTCTGATCGAGCCTATAGATGAAGGGTGGATAGATTTGGGGTTATCGGTAAAGAAGGACAGTGCTAGCCATCACGACGGTTCCCCACAGGTTTCCGACCTCTCAGGTAAAAGCACTCCCATACTCGAGGAGGAAGAAAAAGAAGAAGAAAAAGAAGAGGAGGAAGAATTGTGGGAAAGTGTTATCGAAGACGACGCTGCCATTGATGGAAACTGCCCAGTGTCTCACCCCGAGAGGCGTTCCCAGTCACACCTGAGTGATCAGAACCGTAAGGAGACGGGAAGCACCCGAAAGTTAAAGGTAGATTCTTTTCTCAAACCACCCCTTTCTTACACACCGTACTATGGTAGCGTCTTGCCATTAGCTGACGTGTTTACGGGCCTGCATTCGATGTCGTATGCAGAAAATAAAAGTAGGTGGGCCAACCATTAATGCTGCGAGGTATTATCTACTCACACCTATCCCAGTGCAAGGCAGATCCGAAAAACCCGCGAGGGGTTGATTGCTTGACCTGCCGTAACATCAAATTGGACTCTAAGAAAGTGATCCATAGACTACCATGTCTGCGATGGAAGCTTGCCGATGTTGCCCTTTTCCGCGAGGGTGGTCTTGATTTGACAAAACGATGGAGTGGAACCAGGATGAAAGATCTTGGACCGCGAGACTGGGTTAACAGCAACGACGTCCGCACGATTAAGATGATCATGGGAAGCCGTCATCCGATGGTGTTGAGGGTCAAGAAGTTCACGCCTATCGATGGAGACGTAATTTGCAAATACTGGGTTGATAAGAAGGGGGAGAAACAAAAAATCGACATCGAACCTTATGCCCTCGCAAGCATCTGGGAAACTGCTAAAAGATACGAGGAATACATATATGACTATGCGCACCCGGCCGTACGAGAGTACTCTCAAGATCGTCAGGTCGATACTTTGGTGCGAAGGACTTACCGGGCGGCGTAAGTAAACAATTCCCCAGTGTCTAGTCAATTTCACTTTCCACTGTTGTGAATCCCGTCAAATTGAACAAATCTGACAATGTGTTTTCACAGGATAGAATACGCCCAGAAGTGTAAAGTGAGATTACACACCCGAGTCGCGTAACATTCTACTAAGGAGCTGCTCTTAGAATACCTCGGTTGAATCGGGATCAGAAAATATGAAGAATGCAGTTCTACTCGAACAGTATTTTTACTTATGGTTCGCAACTCGTTAGTAGCTTGTGGATGATCTCTCTCTGCGCCTGATGAGATGGCTGACTTGGATGAGCAGGAAATACCCTAAGATCGGCCTTCATCGTGGGAGAAGAAACGCTGGATATGAAGGCAATAGACAACCCCGAATGTCCATACCATGGGACGATATCAATACCGCGGATGATCCCGGCACAGTTCGACTCCCTCGGACAGCGGGTACTTGTACAATTAAGAAAGTTTGTACTCGAGGGCTTATGGAGGGTAATGGCGGGCAAGAATCCGCACCACTTTTACTTTGTTTACCTGATCGTGTTCATGCTTCTCCACGAAGTTTCCTTCACCTCTGCCGATAGGCTGCGTCGGGCTAAGGACAATAAATATACTGTGAGTGCTGAGAAGCGATGGCAGCTCATGACCGGCTTGGCTAATGTAATGTGTAGGAATACCGGTACGATCTGGCCAAGTTTGTGGAAGGGCTCCAAGAGGGGGCGAATAATATCCTTAGCCATTGGCACTACTATAAACGAGACGTGAACACATTGATGACGGAAATGGAATCCGAGGACCGGAAGAACACGGTCTGGGGAACTTTGAATCCCGGCGAGGTGAAACTACTGATCGAAACGCGCGAGGCCTATGGAAAAGGTGAGCATCTTGGCCTCCTAGTGATTTAAGTACCTACACCTTGGTGCTGACTGACGAATGATATACAGTGGCAGGGAAGAAGTTGGAATGGGAGCACGACCTTTACTTTGTGTCGCAGATGTTTGAAGAAAACTGGCATCCACGTAAGACGTTTAGCCGGTAGAAATGGGAGGACATGCACCTACACTTATATATACCTCAGGTATTGTATTGATGCGTTCTCGAAGCCAGGGGGGGACAAATGTGACGATAGTTGCTCCCAGCATAATAATCCGTGCTTCAGCATGGACTTGAGTAGCTGAGGTTTCCACGAATCATACATACGATATTGACTGCATGTCTTGAATAAGTCTGAACATCTTCTTACGACTAAGAGATGTATTACGGTTAACATGTTAAGAAGGAAAATGTAGAAGAAAAGGTGCAGCTTTTCAATTACTTAAATGCGGTCTGCAGCTTGTATGTAAGGGTACCTAGGTACCTAGCAAGCCACGTTTCCATGCCACAGCATGTATGTACAATTGTACAACCTTACAGGTACCTAGGTACACTGGGTAACCTAGTAGAATGGAAGGCTCTTATCTTGCCAAGTGGCCTCCTATCAATACATCTGTGTAGCACCTGCAGCGACAAAGTCGCCAGATCGCATTTAAGAATTAAGAATTAAGAATTAAGAATTAGGAATATCGCCAATTCGTCGTTGTCTCTACCCAACCGACAGCTGCTACCTTTTAGCAATTCGCGATCCGAATTAGAGAGTTCTACAATTTACTTTCATATTTCATATTTCATATTTCATATCTCCTACTTCGTGCTACTTCGTACCGAATAACAAGTCCAACCTCGATTCTTTATTGGTAATCCGATAGTCGCACCGCCAACATGTCTTCGGAGCTCGAAACTTTCACCATGCTGCCCTTGCAGATCGATCCTCAGACCAAGGCACTAACAGCGACGTCCAGCTCGCGCGCTCTACAATCCGAGCTGGCTTCGCTCAACGCCCTGCACCGCTCTCTCCTCGCGCTCGATACGCCGAACCAAGTGCCTCCCCCGCCACTCCCCGTCAACCCGAAGCGGTCGGCCAACGTCAGTAAACTACGAGATAGCGGTAACGCCGAATACCGTAAGGGAAAGCACGCCGACGCCGTCAAATTCTACACCTTGGGTTTGCAAATGGCACTGACGCGGCCGCTGTGGGAGCCCCAGCAGCTGGTGCGCGAGGAGGTCGCTGCTCTCTACGCCAACCGCGCTCAAGCTCACATGGGCCTGCAGAACTGGGCCGAGGGCGCCTCCGACGCCGAGGCCAGCGTTGAGGCTAAGCGAGTCGGTAACTCGAAGGCCTGGTGGAGGCGGGGCAAGTGTCTAATGGAGATGGGACGGCTGATCGAGGCCAAGGAATGGGTTAATAAGGGCTTGGAGATGGAAGGCGACGAGGGCGAGCTGGTCGCCTTATTAAAGGACATTAACGTAAAATTAGGAGAGAAGAGTAATTCTTAAAGTGTACGCAGGCATTGCTTTTCTTTTCGAGTTTTACGTTCCGATATCAGGTATTCACTCTAAAGGCGTTTAGGGAGTTGGTTGGTTGGTACGTGTAGGCTATGTATATATCATTCCTTCAGACTTTGTTATATCGTCCCTCATTGACCTTGAACTTGGTTGAACCTTGTCGATACCTGAAGGGCCGATACCTGAAGGACTAAATCACACAAGAGCCGGGGAAAGGGGTATATTTGACATGCAAGTGGATTGCCTGCTGAAATACGGATAAAATATGCCAGTCTCTAGCTTGTATCTCCCTTTCCACCCTCTTCCACGATTTACCCCTATGCATGCTTGTTAACCACCTAGTGGTGGCTGCAACCCAGGGAGATGATTCCCGTGACTTCTGATATTGCCTTTTAATATCGAGTTCCAGCCGAACCTCCTAGATACGCCTCGTCTATCGTATCCGTCATAGACAACTGGTAGGCTGACTTGGAACTGTGAAAGGACGTAATCCTGTCGCAACCTCCATTCTTCTTAGGCCAGATACTGGATCAGCCTGCGTGTCCGGACTCGTAGGCAAAGATTTGAATAAAAATGATATATCGGCCCCCCGAATTTATCCTTGAGACCGACCAACAATGAGATAAAACGTCAACATTAAAGAAAAAAAAAACAGGAAATGTTTTAGAGCTGTAGCTGTCGCTCGCCTGGTATCATCCTCCAATGTTGTTTAATTACTTGCTTCTCATTTCGGGTTGTTTCGTTTCCTTCCCGATTTACAGTAGCCTTAATGTTGCTTTTCCGGATCCTTCTCACGGACGCTTCGGTTCCTTGGCCTCATGACGGCGTCTTGACTAGTCATACGACGCTCAAGCGCACGGTCGAGCTTAGCACCGAGGGCGAGCTTGTTAAGGTTGGCCGACTTCTCTTCAGATAGGACGACACGCTGGCTTGACAGAGCCCTATTTTCCATGCGCGCGAGCCCGGTTTCGATCTCGCGAATCTCAGCGTGTGCCGAATCGGTCGTTCGTACTGTTGCCGTCAATGACGGCGCTGTGCTATATGTGCTGTAACGCATAGATGCGCGGGGAGAGCCGATCTATATTTTGAATGGCGTGTCAGCTCTTTATGTCTCCGGATTATTTTGTCAAATTAATAGATTAGGCTGGCAAAACACGAGCCAAGTAAGATTAGAACGAGGTTAAAGAGAGTAAAGGGGAAAAAAAGAAGAAAAAAAAGAAAAGATAAAAGCTTTTATTACGTACTGTAGAAGGCGCCATGATAGGGCGCGATGAATCTAACGAAGTAGGCATTGTTTCTGCGAGGTCTACCTTGGGTATGTAGGTATGTATATACTAAATAAATAAATATTGATTTTTCTTTGTGGTGGGTTGGTTACGACAGGCAGGTTTTTATGACAGATTTAACTGTAAATGCTGATTGAAAAGTAGTGTTCGTCTAGGAGTAGTGGCAGAGTAGAGTATTAGTGGCAGAGCAGTTGGGTAATAGAATGATAAAGTCGTGAGTAGTAAAGTGGTAATAGTAGTAATGGTGTGGTGGATTCCAAGTTCGAAACGGCGCTATGCAGGGATGGGACGGACGAAGACGGGATTGAATCGATGTGAATGATCTGATGCTTCTCAATTGAGCAGTGGGCTGTAAGTGGGAAAAATAGATTGGTTACCTTAGGTAGGTAGGTATGCAACTATTAGAATGTAAATATCAAATATTACACGATAGAACTTAGAAACAGTTACGAATAAACCAAAAATAAAAAGGGGGTGCTAAGCAGTAATAAAATAAAAACATATGTACCTAACTTATGTAGACAAACACACACACAAAAAAAAAAAAAGGGGGGGGGGGGGGGATGAAGATGATGATGGTGTGTTAGGTACCTGTGTTAGTCGTGGGAGCTGTGGGAATGTCACTATGAAAGTGCTATGTTAGGTTAAATTGTATTACCAGCTTAAGGAACCCTGCGAGGCAAGCTGATAGATCATCGTAAAGCGATCTGAGCGGTATTATATCATAATAATAATAATAATAACAATCGTAACGCCTTACATCATAATAACTAACCCGTAAAGACTTAATAGGTATATACCAGTTAGTTGATGTAAACCTAGGCGTATTGCATTGACTAATTTTATTATCTACTACCTACCTGCCTAACTTCTTATAGTGATTTGAATAAAATCTAGTTACCATCTCTATGTGAGCTTTGTATCCCGTCTTCTGGCCTGTCTCGCTAAGAGTAACGGCGGCCACATGGCTCTGAGCCCGCCGCTCGGCCACATGGATGCAGCATGCAGTCAGCTACCAGCCAGCCAGGGAGGCTCACCGGTTTATGAATAACGAATAAGAAAATACTTATGAGAGTAGTAGTTTCAAGTATGCCATGGCCTTGCGTGCCGTTTTTTTCTACATGCCTATGAACATATATGTAGGTATTCTTGCCACAATACACAAATACATACACAGAAAGGGAAGTTCAGATAAAATCGTACCTGGTCGACTCCGCCAAGGCCTCTCTTGAGCTCGGATTCTGCTGATCATGCAACATGACGACTGCGCTATTAGATCCTGCGGTTACTGCTACACGCGTGGAAACATGGTACCTACCCTTGAACTACCTAAGTACCCATTACTTATACCCAGAATATTAACTATCGCCACGAGTCATTTTATAGTGAGGTAGATATCTAGGTTACATAGTAATATATGTATCTAATAGGTTAGTTATTTACCAGGTAGTTATACTAACTACCTATATTATCGAACAGCCAAGGCAGATTTATAGCCTTGACGCCCGGACGTATTTCTTGCTTGGCAACCCGTGTCTACAAGGTTCTTCCCCCCTCGTTATCTTTTGTTGGCGAGGAAGTTCCCTGGAGATTAGCACGTGGCCTAATGATCATCATGTCGATCTGCCAAGGGATCCCGTTTCTCTACCTAGCCTAGCTGCCTACCTAGGTAATGAAGGACCTCCATCGACCTAGACTCTAACCGACGACAATTCGAGGGGTAGCAGGCACTATCCCAATCCTAATTGAGGGGGCCCTATCGCGGGATAGGTGATGATATGCGACTTGCGTTCTCACAACGGAAACAATACCGAATATGTAATGTATCACACTTGCAGACACATGCAGGGAGAGTTATCACTTCGTCAACCCGCCAACCAGGCTTAAGGAATAGCCATTTTTCGCTATCAAAAGTTTGGATCGTTGCTAATTGCAAAACATACCGGCCAAGGGATCCTTGTCTGGTCCAGCCTATCTCACAGCTTTCGTCAGACCTGCATGTTGCGCACGTGGCGGTAAGGTAAGCTGAATGTAACCCTGGGGTATTATTGACAGCCCCCGGATGGCAAGGGTATTTTATACACATCGAGTAATAGGAGACGAGGTATGCAACGATATTTCATTTCATATTACTTGTAGGACAGCCTGACAGCCTCTCTTACACTCACCCGCTTCCAACAATGCCTCGACCCGCCATGTCTGTTAACTAACATCCGTAATGCATTGAAGATATTGAAGATTGAGCATACCTGTGAAGTAGTCAGCTCTGCCGCGAGACCCAAACCATATATATTATTCGGTTATTCATATTAAGCTCCTCCCAACCGGTGGCTGAGATCTACATAGTAGAGAGCGAAGCTGTAATTCTTAATTGAACCGCCGCCAAACGTACCCTGTTTGCTGAGCACCTATCTAGGTACCTGTTAAGGTAAGGCGGAATGTTCGTGCGGGCAATGTGATTTCTTGTCCGATGCTAGATATTGCGTTCTGGCTCATTTTCTCATCCTCCGGACATTTGCCTCTACATTACAGAAATCAACAAGCTTTCACACTTCATAATAGACCCGAGTAGCTGGTAACAGCCCCAGTTTCATCTGGTCTCACTCTGCTACCAGTAAATCGGTTACAGTCAGTGGCAACCCGCTACTTGGAGCGAATGAGGACTTCCCTTTATCAAAGACGAATTACTGTCTCAGCTGGTGGGTATTAAACGAAGGGTAGTACTCATGTTGAAACCGATACGGGTTCCTTGGCCATACCCAGTTCAAATTAGCGAGAATCGAGGACAGTGCAGTGGCAATCCCATCTCGTATAGAACGGGGTAATGCTGGGAAGAAGTTGACCGGGTATGCTACTGACATCTCTCTACGAACGGGACACTCTAAAAGGCGAGGGTAGCAAAAGGACATGATACATTTTGGGATCGCCAAAGCGACGAGTTCAACCTCCATCATTATACCATCACTGACTAATCGTATGTCCAGCACGACTCTTGCTAAAGTCCGAGAGCGGCAAGGCATCAACCGATCAAGCGTGCTAGTAAGATGAAGTAATGTATAGGGTACGTTCCACAGATATCCCCTTCTCTCCGCATGTATACTATGGATACAACGCAGCCCTATATGAGTGTACTATCTTTTAACAACGTTTCCATCCGTAACTGACTGTTATACCGAGTGAGTGTGGCCTACTGTCAACCCCAAAAGCCAGTAGAGACTATGGTCCTTTTCTTTCCTCATTGGTATAGATTCGCGTATACAGTTCAATGATGGATGCGGCCCTTGTTGTGTGATTTCTTCTTCCCGTTCGTTATTTTTGGCTTCTTCGAATATTCAGCGCTCGTGTCGTGGCTTAGTCGACGGGATCCTCGAGAGTTTGAAGTTGTTGACGAAGTGGCTGGTTCGTTTTCATCTGACACGGCGGGACGACTCATGTTGTTGTGGCTGAAGTCGTACGCTGTCCCTCGCTTGTGTACGGAGCCTCGCGCGGTATGGTGAGCCTTGCGGCTACTCTTCCCTTTTCGAACTTCGGCGAACGATATTTCCGGACTCACGCCTCGCGACGTCGCTATGAATAGTCAGGAGGATCTATTCCCATGTGCATAGCGGTGTAGTTCATACCCTCACAGGATGGGCTGCATGAGCTGCAGCAACCATGCCCACAAGGCATTTCCATCTCCTCAACTTTTCTTGTTAGGGGATTCCAGTCCGTCCTGCGGCTTAATGAGGTGCACCACCCCTGAGTATTGGGACCTTTCCCGCAGACGCAGCAAATCCAGCTCCCCATTAGGGCCTTGAAGTTGCAGTTCTGCAGGGGACAGTCGACGTTGGTTGGCTGCGGTGTTGAGTAGATCGGGTTCGAGCAGGGTGTCTCATATCCCGTGTCCAGATCGAACATGGCTTCCGGACAGTACAGCCATTTGACCGATGTGTGAGAGCAGGGATGGTAGTGAGGGTGTCCGTGGCACATTTTCGCCGGTTTTTGGTACAAAGATTTAAATATGACGGCACACGACTACGAGGTTAGTGTTTTGCCGAAGAGGACGAATTGGTCGATCCCAACCCAAGTCCCGGACATCTTCAACCTCTTATATATGCTTACCTGTACTCGTAGGAACCTATGTATTTCTCCGGGAGCGACGTGAGTACTACTGGTAGCCTGTTGGGTCCTTTTCCTCCCACGCACAAGTTCCAGCCTCGATCATCCTTGTGTCGATAATGAGGAAGACACACATCCCCCCCTATCTGGTGCGTCACAAGCAGGACGCCCCAACTCTGCAACACGTCGAGTGAAAAAGATTTCCGGGGGTAAGGATCAGCAGCTCTCTCCTTCGTATTGGCGAGCGTGTTCCCTCGACCCAGGAGCGATGGCAGCGACCTGGGCGAGGTACAGATCTTTGTCTCGGGTAGCAGTGTGAATTAGTGCGACTATGACGCCCCCAGCAGCAGCCTACAGTCCAATCGCGATATTCGCGCTCCTACTAGGTCAGCCCATCTATGCTTATTCTTCCTCCCCCTTAGCCGGACTCACTATTGGTTACTTGACACACATGTGCATCATGTACGACACCGTATATTGCCGAGCGGGTGGGCCTGAGTGGGTATAGATCTCACACGATCTGGGTGACCCAGCTAATTGCTTTTCACGACTGAGACCCGGAAGGTGTTCTAGTTACTGTGGCGTCATGTACGGCTCTGCGATCGACTAGAAACCAGGGAGCCGGATTAGGTTGGCCGAGGATCATTACTTTTTTCGCTTGCTAGCCGGCAATCTTCCACTCTACCACTTCCTAAATAGACCTTCTCTTTAACTTTCAACTCCTTTCCGGATCGATATTTTTAGTTCTATTAAACCCGCTGGGGATACGGTACTCAAGGCCATCGTGAGCTATGAACCACATATCCGTTACATTCTAACGCTCAGGTCCCCCTTTTTTTCTTTTCTTTCCTGTACAGCTCTTGGAGTGTGATGTTATTGCTTTTAAATTACCTTCCCATTCTGTTCTCTGTGGCTCCCGTAACGAAGTATTAATCTTTCATTCAGGTCCGCCACATTTAATCATCGTATCTTACACAGCTTCAATGAAGATATGCCGAAACTAATCCACGAATTGAACTCGCCCTTTTATGCAAAGGTGGCCTCCCCCTATTCGTAGAGCTGAATATCGAGGCCTGATTCCCAAACAGTGAACATTTCCTTCCAAGATTCGCTAATACACATGTTTTCTTTTATTGCTGTAGCTCTCCTCCCTGCTAAGCCTCAGTAGCCGCTTCACATGTTTCACAGCAAATATGCCCACAGCGATACTCCTGTCTATCAATAATCATCACGCAACTACAACGACCTAAGGCAACGTTAGAAACCGCGGAAAGCCTTGATTCTTGATTGGAATTATGATATCGACTTGCCTTGGTCATTCCACTCCTTACCACACCAACAACAGTTCCAATAGCCTCCTCGTTCCTCGAACGGACAGTTTGTCAAAGGGCATGTAGCCTGTGCCCCAAACTGTGGTGGGGGTGGCCAGGGCACGGCATTTCGAATGACCCTGTTACAGGTCCTCCGTTCCTTGCGTGACTGTCGAGATGGCGAGGGGGCATCCGAGCAGTAGAGGGTTCGGGTAACGACGTGCTCGCACCGGAGCGTATAGGCTGTTTCGGTACACATGGTATGATTATGTGGCTTCTTGGAAGGAATCTTCGGATACTAGACAGAAAGAGGAGAATGTAGTAGAACTAGGTCATGTTGTTTACATCAAATCTTGCTTGGTACTTGGGCGGCCGGCACATGCGTGGTTCTTATCTTCTGGGACTACCTGTGCTTCGCCCTAGTTTTTGCGTAGTGTACGATGGAACGTGCCTGATTCTCGTTGTATCTGCTTCTCAGAATATACATGTAGATCGGTCGAGGCTTATTTGCAGACGTCGGCGACCAAATCTAGGGTACCCATCTATTCTATGAGTCTGGAATTATTGAACTAAAACCCACGTGTAAATTGCGATCATTGCTGATAGCGTTGTGTGCTCGCCTACCGTAGTCGAATCACGTCCCGACACTCTGGTCCACGCGGCGGATGATCCAGAGACCTGGGTGAAGCAACCATCCGCGCGGTACCAATATCCAGGGGCGCTTGGGGTACACGCAAGATGATGTACGATCGCTCGGGAAGCCACATTTGTGTGGAAAGATAGATTACTTCTAGAAAAGCAAAAATATTCTTCAAGGGGCTCTACAAGGCGAGCGCAACTATCAAAAGCTGTCATACATAAGATCAAGCTACCACGTGGCGAAGTCGCCGATCTCGTAATGAGAACCCAATAATGCAACCAATATAATCTAGCATAACTTCCCAAATTCGACACGGGTCTCACTCTCCTAGCTCTTAGTATTGAGGAGGCTCGTCTTGGATTTTCTATCCCGACTTCTCAATAAGAAGGGGGGGGGGGGGAAGGAATCAAAGAGATCTCCGTAAGTGATGGAGGGGATACCGCAAGAAGGTTATACCAAGCAAAACGACAGGCTCTCTGTCCGAGTCATCAAACCCCCCTTTGAACGCATACCCTCTATCCATGATCTGGACGGCAGTTCTGACATATGGAATGATAGCAAAGAGCATCTGGGATCTTCTTCATTGGGCGGATGCACCATCTAAGAGTATTTCCTCCGCGATTACACTGGCAGCAAATCCAATACCCACCGACATCCTCCAGCCTGCAGCTGCCACTGCTGCATTTTTGCGAGATGAGACAACCTCCAGTAGCGCAAGGGTTATTGTAGTCCAGACCCTCAATGGAGCTGTACTCTGGGGCGTAAGCGAGTGCCTCGCATGGTTGTTGAACCCACCGCTCGCTATTTTCGACATTGCTAGCGCCAACAGAACTCGGGGGGCTCAAACTCAAGGTAACGGGTGCCGAATTTGGACAGAAAGAGTAATGTACCGCGTACTCGATGTCCCGGGTGCAAGGGGCCAAGTGGTGATAGTGGAGGTAATGATATGTACACATATTTTCTTCCTGGAGTACTTAACGTCAATCTCAGCTCAGATCAACGTACAGATATCTTAGACCACGAGTAAAGACCGGGTTAAAAAAAAAGGCTCCCTTTAGGACCAATTCTCGGTCCTTTGGCGATTGAAACTATTGCATGACACAAAATGCGATTTGGATACTGGGACGCTCTGGGCCAGTCTTTGAGGCTCTTAGCGTCGAAATAAGATGTTAAGAATTATAAAATCATGATATGGATTAACAGGAGGCTTTATGATACACAAAGACGACGGCTTGCCTCAGTGGCTTGCCCTGCGTAGATCTCTTAACAATGAGGAATAAGGAGAATATGATAAGCGTAATGAAGGGGTTGGGTAGCTAGGACCTCATCATGGCCATCAAGGAGGTTTTATAAGACTGTATGGCTTTAAGTTGATATCTGGGTACTTGACCTGGCTTCTTGTAGGTTGGATTGCTCTCGAAGGCTGACCTGTTCGTGTACCCATTTCGGCCTCAGACGAGGAAACTCTCAGACTTCCCATATAGTAGCCAAGGCCGATATCATCCCATACGATGATATTCACATGATACATTCTTAAAACTCCCACGCTATCTGAAAAACTGTCAACCATTGTCCAACACACTGTTTCTGGCAGCAGCATAATATACACACGGGGTAGTTTCTCATGGGTGCTCGCAATAAGGAGTAGCTACTATTATAGACATGAAGCCCGAGACAAACGTAAGACATTCATAGATTGTGATCCGGAAGCGTCTACGAAATGAAGATAAAAATAAATTTCTTTAGATATCGGCTACCATGTCTCCGATCTCGAACTTATTGGACCATCTAACAAGGTATTGTTGATAAATAAATCAGCGAGACGACATTGCGAGAAATATGTTCTGAATCGCTCCGGTAAAAGCTTCAACCTTAGGCGAAGAATTTAAAAGAACATGCCTTGGGTAGGTAGGTAGATTTACCAAGATGGGAGGTCCATCTCATAAGATCCAAGGAAGTAGGAAAGTAGTTATTTATGTAATACTTACTGTCTTGCTTCACTAGCTGAGTCATAAATGATTAGTGGTACTGGAATCTTTGTAGCCACCGAGCATTCCGTATTCCGAATTGTATGTGTTGCTATAACCTGAAGATAAGTGATATAGTGGCCCCTTGCGACCAACTTAAGCTATATTCAAGTGAACACATTAACGTGAAACACCGCAGTATCTCGCCGTGATCATGGAATGGTTACACGTTGTTATCTACCACTGACATGTCCTGGAAACGCCATGTATGATAGATATTGCGTTTTATATTGAGTTCTATCATACAATGCTTGAAGCCGCGAGCCATGTTACGACCGCGTGACCCTATTTCAGTTATATAGCACGACAATTCAGTGACAGAGTTTATGGCCTCGTCTGGTCACGGAACTGGCGTGGTTTTGGATAGATTTTCTGTCGTGAATGCTTCCTTTTCTAGTCCTGTATTAGGTAGTTATATACAGGGAACAAATACTAGTCTAACAACTGGCAAATTACAAACCACGTAGGGGTCTTCCATGATCATGTTATAGATTTAGCCATAACAGATGCTGCATTTTAACCATTAGCCCCGTCCTTGTCTTGATGCCGAATCTCAGTCGGTATCAGGGGCAGACCGTAGGTACCTATTGTATACCTAATGTATATGACAACGGGTCTATGCCTCTACCTAATCTTTGCATCCCCAGTCCCCATGTTAATTATACAATGCCGAAAATAGGCGTCGCGTGTAGCAAAGACTTGTAAAATGTAGACCATGATGTCGCGTCTATAGATTCAAGCCTTAGAACACATTCCCCTTGGATCGCTTCTCAACCGCTTCAAGCTTCTTAACATTAATGTTCCTCCAGACAATAACACAGATGATTGTCAGAGGGATAAGTGCAGAGCCGACGATGACCATCTTCCTCATCACATCGCCATATGCTTCAATGACGGCGTCTCGAATTGGTGTACCGATTGGATACTCCATTTGCTTAGTGATATCTCCGTAAATCTCAGCAGTCATATTCTTGCTATCCTCGGGGAGGAATTCGTATAGCTTGACTGGAAGAATATTCGTCCAAAGGCCACCCGCCACAGCGTAACCAACAGAAGAGCCAACGGAGCCAAATAGACCGTAAATAGCAAGGGCAACAGCAACATCTTGGTGCCTAACGGATGCCATGGCAATAAGCTGAGACATCTGATTAATTACTCCCGCGCCGAAGCCGACAAGTACTTGGCACATGGCGAGATAGCCGACCTGAGCGCCAGGAACTCTGAAATATATGATCAGAGCGGTACCTAATAAATATATGGGGATAGCGACCAGAGCAGGATATTTGACGTGACCGGTGTAGCGAATATATCTGAAGATGATGCCATTAGCAGGCTTCTTGTCAACTGGGGGCTCTGGCGCTCTTACAAGGCGATGAATGGGCCAGTGAAGTAGGAAGTAAGAGAGTAAGCATTGAGCACGTAATTCGCGATGCTGATACTGAGGCCTTGGACGACCTGGAGGTAAGAGCTGTAATAAGCATCCCATATACTGCACTAAGCGTTAGCATCGAGTTGATCGAGTTAGTTAATCGGACAAGAATAAAGAGGAAACTAACAAAGTGGTCAAAAAAACCATGAAATACGACAGTACAGCACCCAAGAAGGTTCTGTCCTTTAGAAAATCAAAAGGGAAGAACTTGACACGAGCGAAAAATCTCTCCCAAACCGCGAATGTGGCGAGACTGACCACTCCCATCACAATCATGACAATCACGCTTGCACTCTGCCACGAGTGTGAGGCCGAGCTCACAAGACTAAATGGGAGGAGGATGAGTGTGAATCCTGCTGAAACTAGAATTGCGCCCATAACTGTATAAGACACAGTCAGTTAATAGTGAACATATTTCTTCCTAAATCCCTATGTGACTTACCATCAAACTCGATGACATAATGTATAGTAGATTGTATCGGCGTGCGACCTGATTTCGGACGCAGCAGGCCTAACTTCTTTGCTTTCCGTTCGTGATAGTAAAGGATAGCAACCACTGGTAGAGATACCACGAGTAAGATAATGGTGAAGGCACCGAATGCCCATCTGAAGTTGACCTCGGTGTAGAATAGCTCGGCAATTCGAGGGCCAGCAAAAGTAGTCGCAAGGTTAGGAGTCGAGTTGAGCGCGAAGATAAACATTCGGTTCTTTAATGTAGTAATGTCGGCCACGAAGACATCGATAACAAAACCAAGAGCTACGCTGCCGACCCAGGCGAAAACCTGGGCTGCGGCATATGTCTCAACATTCTGGCAGGTTGCCTTCATGATCATGCCGACAGTGATTAGAAGTAATGACCCGACAAAACCCTCCATACGTCCCCTAATATCGATAAGTTTGCCGAGGCTAAGTGTGACGACGCCGCCAATCACTCTGGCAGCGATGTTGATGACCGCTAGTAGGCCGTGCCTGGAGAAGGAGGACGTGACATATGGAGATAGGGAACTATCGATAGATGAGAGCAGCGCGGACACGAAGGACACAAGCCAAAGGCTATAATTGTTAGAGGTCAATTATACGGGTTTTGTGTAAACATTAATAGCTTACAGGGCGAAAGTAGACCATAAAGATTTGCCCGACCAGACGGTAGTGATAGCTTCGACCCGTTTGACACCATCTTGTACATGCGCAGAGTCGTTGTCTGACTCGGTCTTGGAGCCTTCGGGTACCTCAGTCGCAGGTTGGACCGGAAAAGGGACTTTCTCGATATCGTGACCGGTAGAGACATGCGCCTCAGCAGGAGAGACGGTTGACATTGTAAGCCTTGCTGTTGTAAATCGTAATCGTGCGTACCTATCTATCTTCCTATCCAAATCATAGGCGTAGGGAGAAGGGGGTTTAGATTAAGAGGAGAGGCTGGCCAGTGGCATTTATCAAGTACGTAGTTAGGGATTAATACAAACTACGATTATACAGATCTTGTAACACGGTATAATTTTACCCCTACTTGCCTCGGGTTTAGAATCCCTACTTACGTAGATCTCAGCTGGAAGACCAACACATGATGTTAGGCTTTACAAGTAGCCCTGTTACCCTGTTGCCCTGTTAGCGATGGCTGGCAGCCGAGGAACGGATCCGAACGACAACATTGTCGAAGACGCTTCCCCCCAAAAAGCAATAAAGCCGGCGGACAAATAAATATCTTGGCACCTTCCGAGATCTTCCTACTTGTCTGCTTGTCCCCAACAATGGAGAACTGCAAATTTTATCAGATGATCTGATAAGATGATGGAGTGGGGGTCTTCCCGTGGTCTTTGTGTGAGGCTAGTAGGAGAATCCTTGCTACATGCGAGAGCAAGCGGCGTCTTAACTGTCTGTGACCTATCACAGTTAACATCTGGTCTGTGCCTTGCTTCGTATATACTACGTAGTATTATCTACCCGCCGCTCCACGTTGCTTCGACGCCGTAGCCACGCCGGATGGGACTCGGTCTTACAGTAGTATTTACACCTTTACTTACAGTTTACACTCTATTTTCCTGGATTGTGTTAGTACCTATCTTGGCATTAGTCATAATTGGCATTGAATATCAAATATCAAGTTTGCTTCGTTTGATATTTATACGAGGGAGTCCTTGCCGAAATTTGAGCGAGTATTATGCCTTTGAACAGTGAGGGATGCAGTCGAGGGGTTTACCTATTCATTGTAATACTTAGACTGATCGAATAGGCTTTTAAAACCATGGAACCGGAGGGTTTTGGAAGCATTTACGCCTATTAAATATTTATACTTGGTCATTCTGCATTGAGATTTGTGTATGTTCTCACACTTATAAGACGGTATCGCGGCGAGAAGAAGTAGGTTAACGCCCGTGGGAGACGTGTTTTATTATGGATGAATTAAACGAACCTTTAAGTTATATCTTTACTATTAAAAAGATATTAGTAAATCACCTCATTTGGAAGTGCTGACTATTTTTACCGATCCGTCTTTTATATTAGAAGGGAACATATTAGAAGGGAACATATCAGAAGGGAACATTACCTCAGCCTTATGCCGAGCAAATACTTATGTAAATACCTACTAAGGTACTTGCCTATGAATACATACATGTAGGTACCTACCTACCTATGTACCTAGGTACCCCCGCCAGGATGCCCCTCCAAGATGCCCCGCCATTGACTTTAACTCTATGCTGCGTGTTATAAGTGACATAATGCTCAATATTTCTGAGGCGCGCTCAAGATACCTATCAACTTATTCCATTTTCAAAATGGAGTTTGACACCAAGACTCGTAAGCATATCCATCCATTCCTTTCTCTTGTACGCTCCTCCTATATTATACAATACTCTATTATACAATACTCTATAACTAACCTTCTCCATCCTCCATCAGCTCCATATTTAACGAGCGACAAGTCCTCTTTCGCCTACATATCCGCTCGAGATCGATGGCCTGTTATAATAGTCAGTTTATAAAAACAGGAACATATTTGCTATCGGCGATACTTGACTAATTTCACGCTGTTCAGACTCAAGCTATTGACGATTTGTATCGTTCGGTATCTGAGTGTGAAGAATCCGAAAAGCAGAACGAGGGCAAGAAAATCATAGAAGAGCTTGCGCGCCTCAAATACGAACTCCAACACGACCGACAGCTCACGTACGTTCCAACGCGCGCAAGCGTACCAATTAATCAAGAAGAAATCATGTTAACTCGCGACTTAGACCGATAAGAGATGATGGCGCTGCCGATGTAGCCATATATAACCGTGAGTTGGAGCAGTTAGGGACACCTAGCTGGTTCAACATCCCTTGGCTATTCTCCGAATGCTATCTTTATAGGTACTAGAACGTATAATGATTATGCTTATGCCCCTAGAGACTCGTGGCAGACGACGCTGACGGGAAACATAGACGTCTTAACACGTCCTTCAGCCTTTCTAAGCACTGGAAGACCTATGATGTATTCTACCGACAGAAGATTAAGACCTTCCGATCGTCTCGGCCCGCTGTTCTCGAGCTTGCCGCTCGGTACAAGGACTTGGTAACGCAGATAAGACATGACGGGAACTCGACTAGCGCTGAGCACGACGAGGCCGAAAAGATTCTGTTCTTTGAGATGTGCGAGATCTGCTTATGGGGTAACGCCACGGATTTATCTCTCCTGACAAGTCTCACTTACGAGGATATCCAGAAGCTACAAGGATCTGAGGCTAGAAAGGCTTCTGAGAAGAACATCCTCATCAACGACTTAGGTGCGACGTATGATATGTTGAAAAAGGCCAAGTCCGAAGGAAAAAAGGAGCGCCGCGTAGACATTGTGCTAGATAACGCCGGGTTTGAACTATACGTCGATCTTATCCTCGCTGGCTTCCTGTTGTCGTCGGGACTAGCTACGCTCGTTGTCCTTCATCCAAAGTCAATTCCCTGGTTTGTATCGGACGTTTTACCAGCAGACTTTGCTGCTCTCCTTAATGCGCTGGTAAACCCCAAGCAATTCTACGAAACCCCATCCGACGACGATAAGCTGCAGGATAGAACACCTCCTGCCCTCTCCAACAAAGATATTACGGACCTTGGTTTCCTCTTCCAGGAATGGTCTCAAATGTACGCCGAGGGGCAGCTTATTCTTAGGCCAAACCGCTTCTGGACTTACCCGGGTAGTTATTGGAGACTACCGTCGGTCGAGAAGAGTCTACACGAAGATTTGAAGAGCAGCGAGTTGGTTATATTCAAGGGCGACTTGAACTACCGCAAGCTAACTGGCGATGTAAGTATACCTGCTCCTTTGCTAATTAACCACTTAGGCGTACTGATTTAACATAGGCCACGTGGGATCCGTCAACCCCTTTCACTAAAGCTATTGGACCTCTCGGTCCCGGCTCGGGGGTTAATGTACTTGCTCTCCGAACGTGCAAAGCTGATGTCGTCGTCGGGCTCAAGCCCGGGCAGGACGAAGAACTCCGGACTACGGAGGGCGGCGGTGGAGATAGCGGTGCCAGGAAATGGGCGTGGAGTGGTAAGTGGGCTGTTGTGTCTTTTTCGGAAGGGAAATAAATATCCAATGGTTATGTCAAGGGTGTAGATCAACTTTAGACTTGATAGATTACGTCTTCGCTGGTCTTGGTTAAGTTGCTAGGATTCCGTCGTCGTAAAATATGTATAATGCCTTCAACCTTTAAGATAAGTAGCAAGATGCTTGGATAATAAAGTGATATCTGGTACATTGCTGTGGGCCACGAACGATATATCCGGGACAAGGGAGCCGCGTTCGCTGACAAGATCAAGTTAGGCCGTAATGTATACCAATAATATCGTATTTCAATACCGATGGTTACGTGTGCTAGAAACAGGTCCATCTCAACAATCCTTGACTGGTCGTCAGCCGCCTCCTTTGCATATTACCACGGGTATCTGTACCAAAACCAAACGCCAACGCAAACACACATAACAATGATCTATCAATCGTCGTTGACACAAGGTGTAGTCGGCCCATGCAATTCTAGACCCAAAATCTGAGTTTCAGCAGTGCCACGGTGCCCTGGTGTATCATAAACCAGCCAACCTCCATTGCCATCCATATAACCTCGCCGGCAATCTATTCCTTGACCTCGACCACCTCGGCCTTGATGTCCAAGTCGGCGCCAGTATCGTTCTTCCGATCGAAGATGATCCTTTTCTCGCAGCTGTCGCGTGCCACTATTCTGCCGTGTCCATCAACGCTGAACGGTAGCCTATTGTAGGCCCAACGGCCAGCGAAGAAGGTGGCGGCCGCCCATGCCCATAGTAATAGAGCGATGGTGAAGGTGAGGCAGAGAGTCGGCACAAGAAAAAGTGTGGCAACACCGATCCAAAAGAGCGAGAACAGGACGGCGGAGATCAAAGAGACAGCGATAGTTGTCGCGGCAAAGCCTGCAAAGAGGAGCAGAGGAGCGAGGCAGAGGGCAAATTGAAAGGCGACAAAAGACTAAGGGGTGGTATGAGAAGGTCAATGGAATTATTTATAAGTTAATAGGTGCTTGGATGAAGCTTACAAATAGAATAGGCTTCTCGGTTGATAAGTTGTAAATCCAGTCGTAGGCCTTCTGTCGTGTAGGCGGGCTCACGACTCGGTCGACATGACGTTGGCCGTAGGCGAGCAAATCGCTGGCCCTGGCCTTAGCGCTCGAGGAGACGTCGTCGACTGCCATTGCGGAGGAGCTGTGGGCAATACAGAGTGGATAATAAATAGTTCTTGGTTACGAAGGGCGATGGCTAGAAGATTACACGAATTGGATAGCTTGGAGGATTTGGATTGGATTGGAAGATAGAAGATGGGAGATGGAAGATGGAAGATGGAAAGTAAGAGACTTTGCAATGGTGAGCTTAGGGGGTTGGAAAGTTAACGATGGGTTTGATATTTGATAGTTGGGATAACTTGTCTAATAGAGATAACTTATTGCGACTGCGTCTTTGGGAACATAGCATACAAGACAAGATAAGGAGGAGAAAATAAGACGGAGGTAGAGAAGAGACCAAGGGAACCAAGGGCCAGGAGATATTAAGACTAAGCCATAAGATGATGGGAAGCACCTGCCAGGGAGATATGTAGATGTACCTAGGTTAAGGGAAATGTTTAAATTTTCGAGTGCTAAGTATTATTATACCCAAGTCGCGCTTACCTTGGACCTTACAATTCAACATACGTGATGGCGCGTTGAAGTACGCAAATGTGACAATGTAGAAGTAACTAATGGTGGTTAATAGTGAAGTAAGAGTCTACCTAAAGGTAAAGAATGACGTTGTATACCTAACCTAGGTAGGTAGGTACCTATGATTACATAGTATTTCTAAGGTTAGGTAGCACTGGTTAGCTAAAAGTAGCAGGAAACTTTAGCTCGGAAGCTCGGATCGTAGGCGGATCGTACCCACTAACACTTCTAGAATTACTTAAGATGGGACCTTGACCGCACAGCCCGCCATCTTGGTTGCGCCTTGCGGGCCGTTCCTCGGCATCCAAGTCACCTTCATATTCTATGCTTCATATTCTATGACTTCCGCCAAAGTGTCAAGCTCCTAGTAGTTGTTGTCTTTGTCCTTACCGGAAATAATAGAAGAAATTACATAACTTAAGTATGTACCTAACCTAAGGAATGACGAGCACCAAGAGCTACATCTCTTAGGTACATAGCGATTTAGATTATAAGGTAAAAATTATTAGACATAACATACCAGAGACAAGGCGAATATAACTAAAACATGCAAAAACAACCTTGAGGCATAGCTAAAGGAGTAATTCAATTCATGTAATTTGTTTCATGCAAGCGTAGCGCACCCTAACCGAGAACCCCTTCCCCCCCCCCCCCCCCCCGACGCCTAATTCCATATGCAAGTCTGTGAAGACATTTCTGACTACTGAGTACACCTAATTTAACCCTATTCTGTTGCTAATATTCGAGGATCCCATGCGGGTTAACATAAGAGGTCTCGAATAGAAAGATGAGCCAGTATATGATAACAGTAAAGCGAGATTTGGCCATGCGTATCGTCGAACCGTCTTGTTGCACTTAAGGTTCTCCTAACAATCGAGCTGTGATATCACCCATGTACGCTTCCTCCAGCTCATAATCTTGACCGTCAAGTCTGTCGATACCAACAAATTGGAAAGCCTCCACAACCCGCTCGATATCAAAACCCATGCTGACGAATCTATCAATGAGATCTTTGTTGTAGCCCTGGTATCTACATGGCCGATTAGCTAACTAGTTGTCACAATGGCTATCATATATTTATTAGGATCGTACCTGCTGTCATCGACCTGCTGCGGCGCGATGGTGGTTCGCGGCTGGACGTATTGGTATTTGGGATTTGGAGGGGCACGAGCGTGGCGTACAGCCCAGTCATGCGCCTTATTGTTGAAAGCTTCTCTGTCGTTTATCATCATCTTGGCTACTTCGGCGTCTTGCGGGTCCTTGGGTTCGGGGCTTTCGAAGAGGCCCTGCAAGGAGAGAAGGGTGGACTTTATAGTGAGGACGGGAGACCAGGCGGAGCTTATAGTGTCTAAACAGATGGCACCCTGAGCGTTCAATCTATTAGCAAAACTAGCCCCTTTGGTAGGCACGGGGAGCACCATAACACATCTAAATGTCCAAGAAAACCTACGGTTTGACTGCTAATATTTGGATGCCAGACTTTGGTGTCGAACTTCATAATAGGAGGGCGAAAGGGATATTCGTTGGGGATTTTGACGTCCACGATGAACCTCCCACCCTCGTAAGGAGTGCCTGGAGGACCAGGTATCCGAGCCTTGAGGTGCGTAAAGTCATCGTCACCGTCGGCAGGCATAGCAGTGATACCGGATAAATCAGCATCGGCCTTTATGTCGGAGAGCTCTTTAGCTACCCTGCGCATCCTGCTCGTTGCCATGTTTGTCTAGTCTCTGGTGTCGCTGAATTGAGGGTATTAAATAGAAAATAAAAGGAAAATAAAAGGAATCGCGCTCCAGCAACTATCGGCTAAGAATATGATATGGTAAACTTGTCGCCAAAGCAGCCAAGAGGCTGATGGAGATACGGACGAAAGGGTTATGGAAAGAAGAATGATGAGGAATAGGCTAGAAGCAAGCCAAGAGAACGCTTTGCTCTATTTACTACCTAACCTAGGTAGTTATTGAAAACCAAATACCAAATATAAGGACTTAGTTATTGGATATAAGACAGTGCAGGCTGCAAGCGAAATAAAAAGGTTGCAGAACCTGACTGTCCTGACTGTGACAGCTCAGAACGCATGGGACTGTCAATATTCATGGAAGAGTTGAAAATGGGAAGGAATAAGTTGGAGACAAAACTGATAAGTTACGACGAGTTACGGCGAGTTACGAAGAGGAGTTGCAAGGTACATGTATGCAGAACCCCGCGACCCCCCGGCCGCAACTGCTTTTCGCCTAGGTAACCTTTGAGGTCATACATGTATAACCTAGTCATGTACTTGATATCTAAATTATGCATATATTAGGTATTTCTGCCCGTATGTACTGCCAGACCAGGCGCATGGCGGGGTTACACATGCATCCCTTAGGTACCTATGTACTTCGTATATTCCGGTCCCAGAGTTATTGCATTCAATCTCATTGGACAAATTATAATTTCAGATTTCTAACCCCACCATCTATACTTTTCGCTATTACTAGGTAGGTAACCTAGTCTCTTACGTATTTGCATTGCATCTTTCTTTCTACTTAATAAATATACAAGATAAATATTTTTACCCTATTTTATTCTACCTACCTTCTCAATATACTGACAGCAGCTTATATACCTAGGTACGGAATCGTCATATGCGAGTTCCAACATGGCGACGACCACGATAACAGCAACTGTCCGGAAAAAGGATACCAACCTCCCACCAGAGAACGAGCGATTCTTGCGCTGCTGCGCCGATATTGCCAACGCCCTTATCGAAGACCACGAAGCCACCAAAGATCCCAAGAATCCTAAGCGAGATATCAACCTCAACAGCTTGCGCTCCAAATTCTCTAGAAAACACAAAATCGCCAGCATGCCCCCGCTCACTGCCATCATCGCCGCCGTCCCCGAACACTACAAGAAATATATCCTGCCAAAACTGATCGCAAAGCCTATTCGTATGCCGCTATTATATAAGACATTTAAGAAATGCTATTTCCATTCCTACTAACTGATACTAACTGATGTCTAGGCACTTCCTCCGGAATCGCCGTTGTCGCTGTTATGTGTAAGCCGCACAGATGCCCTCACATCGCCTACACGGGCAATATTTGCGTCTACTGCCCAGGTGGACCCGACTCCGACTTCGAATATAGTACCCAGTCCTATACGGGATACGAACCTACGTCCATGCGCGCTATTCGCGCCCGATACGACCCTTTCGAACAAGCTCGTGGCCGTGTTGACCAGCTCAAGTCTCTCGGGCACTCGGTTGACAAGGTCGAATATATTATCATGGGTGGTACATTCATGTCATTGCCCGTGCCGTACCGAGAAGAGTTCATTTCGCAGTTGCATAATGCTCTGAGCGGTTATCAAACGACAAACGTAGACGAGGCGGTTGAGGCTGGTGAGATGAGCAATGTCAAATGCGTCGGCATTACCATCGAGACTCGACCGGACTACTGTTTGCAGCCACACCTAACGGATATGCTCCGCTACGGATGTACGCGCCTAGAGGTCGGGGTTCAATCGTTGTATGAGGATGTCGCGCGAGATACCAACAGAGGGCACACCGTGGCAGCGGTCGCGGAAACGTTCTGTCTTGCTAAAGACGCCGGGTTTAAAGTTGTCTCGCATATGATGCCCGACTTACCGAATGTGGGCATGGAGCGCGATCTAGATCAATTTCGAGAGTATTTCGAGAATCCAGCGTTCCGGACCGATGGCTTAAAGATCTATCCAACGCTCGTTATTCGTGGCACGGGGCTTTACGAGTTATGGCGCACAGGCCGTTACCAGAATTATACCCCTAACGATTTAATCGACATTGTTGCTAGGATCCTAGCACTGGTGCCGCCGTGGACTAGAATTTATCGGGTTCAGAGGGACATTCCAATGCCGCTGGTCACTTCGGGTGTTGAAAATGGAAATCTCCGGGAATTGGCGCTTGCTCGGATGAAGGATTTCGGTACAACGTGTCGTGATGTAAGAACCCGCGAGGTCGGCATTAACGAAGTCAAACACAAGATTCGGCCGAATCAGATCGAACTCATTCGTCGGGATTATACAGCCAATGGTGGGTGGGAGACCTTCCTAGCCTATGAAGACCCCAAGCAGGATATCTTGGTCGCATTGCTTCGTTTGCGCAAATGCACCGAAAAGTACACCTACCGTGATGAATTAACTGGCCAGCAAACCAGTCTGGTCAGGGAGCTTCATGTCTACGGAACTGCCGTTCCAGTACACGCTAGAGATCCCAAAAAGTTCCAACATCAAGGCTTCGGTACCCTCCTGATGGAAGAGGCGGAACGCATCGCGCGTGATGAACACGGAAGCGATAAGATCAGCGTTATCAGTGGTGTCGGGGTGAGAAGCTATTATAGAAAGCTTGGGTATTGGTTGGACGGGCCCTACATGAGTAAATGGCTTGATGGTCGTCCGCAAAAGCCGTCTTGAACATAAGCGCGGAACGAATATACCAACACGCTATCTGCAGGGCCCTGGGAACAAGAGTACGGAACAGGGGGTTCCAAGAAGCTCATAAATTACTTGCCACACGGCCCCTAGCATCTGCCTAACGTACAACCATCAAGAGTCGGAGTCACCTCGTCTCAGCCTTTCTACTCGCAGATTTGCCAAGTGTTCATCAAGATACTAAGTCACCAGAAGCCATATGAGAGAACCCATACCAAACCTTCCAGCATGCAGCACTTGAAGCTATATTTTAGAAGAATCCCACGACGCAATACTAGCTAACTAAGCAAAGAATCTAAAGCCGAGTCTTTGTTCTGATTATGACTTGAGACAGTTACCATCTCCACACTTTAATCTTTCGTGTTAAAACTTCCCGCCCGTTATTGGGGGTATACGAGCCAACCTTCATGTTCCAACATGCTCTACGGTAGCCTCGACCTCTTCCGTCATCAAATCCTTTACGCCTTTCAACAAAGCCACAGCCACGATAGCTAGCACAACAAATGGAATCACGCTAGCCCACGCCAGTCGATAAGCATGAGCGTATTGCCACCGGCTGGCCTCAACGGCTGCAGCCCAGACCGCAGGTGTTGCCGTGTCGACTTCTAACCCTATCTGCCCGGCGGCCAGCGCTTCCAGCAAAGCTGGCACGCTGTCTGTAGCAAGACCTGCATCTACAGCTGCGCTTTCAACACCTGCAGCGTAATGGCTAGCAAGCTGGCCATTGATAATGGCGTTTAGAACAGCAGACCCGAAGGCGCCGCCAATAGCGCGTGCAGAAAAAGCGAGACCCGTCGCTGTCGATAAGAAAGCATGCGGTGCCGTGAACTGGATACAGGCTACGAGGAGCGTTAGGGGTCCTGCTTGACCAATGCCAGCAAGCACATTGAAGCCGAGTTGCGCAGAGCTCCACGAAGGCCGGATAGTGGCATAGCAGATAGTTCTATTCCACGTGTGGTTATCAGTCCGCCGTCTTACTACCTTGATAGCTCCAAAACGCGATACGAGTTTAACTTACACGATGAGAAATATTGTAAAAGTAACGAGGAGGGGCGCTTTTAAGTCCTTGAATCTAGTCGCATACCATGTAATAGGCACGGAGGCAAACAAAACAGGGAGCTGGTAGCTGAGTTGTCGGACCGAGATTCGCCAGGCATTATTTTCGAATCCCAAGTTAAGCGCGATCTGAGGTACGACGGAGTTCACGGCGCTGTAAAAGATCCAGCCTTCAACCGCAAAGGCGAAGATCGAGTAGACGAAGTTAGCATTCTTCCGAAAGAAAACGTGGGCAATGAGACCATCGGGTCGTCCTCTCCATTCTAGTATCGTTAGCTAACTCATTATACATTGTCAAGACTCGGTCCCGTCACATGTTATATCGTGAGAGACTAGAGACTAATTGTCTACTCACCGTAAAGAGCAAAGCTAAGTAGCAGCACCAGGCCCAAGCCGACTGGGACCGCGACGTGAGGATTTGACCAAGCGTAGGCTCCTCCGGCCCAATCAAGTCCGAGTAACATGAGAGTTGCGCTGCCGACGAAGAGTACAGATCCAATAGGATCGCAAGCCCATATATAGTCCCGCAGCGACATCTTAGGGTATTCAATATGCTTTGGTGGCCAATAGAGACAGAAGAGCCCTAGTGCGGTAATGCCGTGAAAGGCGGCTTGCATCCAGAATATGTATCTCCATCCGCCAGCATCGACATTAGTTACTGCGCCAGCACCGAGTGAACCGATCCTATCCTCATTTGCTTAGCCTTGAAAGTGACGATATATGGACAGAGGGAGGGCAGCAGGACTAGTGAATACTTACAATCCGCCTACAGCACCTCCGATGAAAGCGAAGCCATTAGCTAGAGGGCGGAATTTCAAAGGCAATATCTCGGAAGGTATCGCCTGTACGACAGATATCGTAGCTAACGTGGTCCCAATGAGAATGCCGCCGCCGACAAGCATGCTCATCGAAGTTGCCTTGGCAGACACAACGGCGCCCACAAATGCAATGAGTGGCGGCACTGTCGCGAGGAATTTCCTATCTAATACATCTGATAAACGGCCAACTATAGGCGATAGTACGGATTGCATGAGAAGGGGACCCTAGAGTCTCTTAATCAGCTATACCACTTATTAGGAGAATGCAGTAGTGGATAGGTACCTGGATGACCCAGCCGGCTATCGAAGCGTCCCCTAGATCGCGGACTATAAACGCAATGACTGAGCCTGCTGCCACTACTACGAATACTTGGGCCATGATGCTGTTCGGTGTGATTAGCGACGGGGTCACAGATGAGCGAATATGCCATCGAACTTACGCAAAACAGGTTATAAACACTACCAGCTACATATCGAAGCAAATTGTCAACACACATAGTTCAGCACAACGCAAAATCAGTATGATTCATACCCATGATCTCCAGCTCAGGTGAATGTTGTTGGCTTCATAGTTTGCCCCTTGATCGATCGGGACTACTTCAAGTTCCTCGTGCATCCCTGACTTCTGATCCTCCAAAGATGCAGCTTGCTTCTCCGCGTCCGCAGGCATGGTCATAGTCGTAAACAAAATACGGTTCCCGAAGGAAAGAAACCAGTGGACTTAAATGAGCAATGATCAATCTTTGACGTTTGAATGTTTCCTGTTTATAAAGTATGTCATAAGAATCACACGAATAGCAGTACTCATTCTTATCCAGGCATCATGATTGATATATGTACCACTGGCACGCTGTAGGCCATTCATGTCCTGCAGGCGTAGGTAATATTAACCCCATTAATCTATTCTACATTTGTAGACGGCCAGGCATTCATGTCCCAAATCTGGACATAGTACACCAACTAACAATAACGATCGTCCAACCATTTTTGGAGGATCAATGCGGAGACCCCAGATTCTACGCGGCAGTTATAATGCTTCATGGACAGCTGGGATACCATGCGGGGTTGCGTCCAGAACTTTGGGGCTCTCTTCGTATTGATACCAATAACCTCGGCGTAGAGCCAATGGCATTTCATAGATTGCAGGGGAAAAGGCAGGGGAAAGCTTGTACCTAATGTTATTCAATCACGGTCTCAATACTGTACAAACTGACCTTTGTGTTCTTAGATAGATACACTTACCTCGGGTAGGTTGCGTACAAATTCGGTAGATTTCTTACAACTTGCTTCAACTTGGCTATATTGTGAGCCTCACGATAATAATCACATCTGTGAAGTGAAGAAAGCACCTGGTCAATCTATGGGAGACCATACTGATAAACACTGGAAAGCGGCAGGTTCAATCTAATAAACCAACAGTCTTTAGTTATCTCATATAAAAAGTTAAGGTGGGACTAGAATAAAAGCACTTCCTAAAAGTTAGAAAGCTCAATTTATGTAGATCAAGCTGAGTCAAATTATATAGATTACCTAGGTACCTATATATATAAAGTAAAGTATGATTTATGTAGCCATCAACTATTCATTATAACATTTATAAGTGATGTGTTCTTTCGTATCTTTTCAACCATAATACTAAGCTGTATTCCTGTAATTATTTTGAAATCATTTTCATAAACATGCCCGTGTCTCGTAGTTGCTCATTTATACACTCCATTAATTTTCGGTAATAGTAGTGGCAGTTTCACTTTACTTTTGCTGTTTTGCAATGAGACAACGAGACGTAAAACACTCAGAGGTATTGAGGCTTCATGATATATATATATAAGGATGATAGGGGGACAGACGCAACAAAAATAAAATGCATTATTCGCCATCCACCCCTCCGTCTATCATAGTTAAGTAAAACACACTCAGGATGTTCTCCTGGCAATAAATGCAGTCCAGCTTACCAACCACCACACATGCTTCGATATCTACCCCCCGTTCGGGAACGGCATTTAATACCCCTGGACTATAGCGATCCACAACACATGAGGCTCGTCGAGGCCTATACCGTATCTAGTGACCCACCCTTTCTACATTTATGTATGAGACAAGCTTCTTATAAAAGATCCCGCTTCACGAAAGCCTCCCTCATTGCGCGGCCTAAGGCGGCAGGAGAGCGTTCTACTACTACACCAGCTGCCTCTAGAGCTTTGATCTTAGAGTCTGCTCCGCCCTTACCACCTGATACAATGGCACCGGCGTGACCCATTCGTCGTCCCGGAGGAGCGCTGATACCGGCAATAAAGCTGACAACAGGCTTGCCACCGTTGACAGTATTATTCGCCTTGAGGAAATCTGCGGCATCCTCTTCGGCTGAACCGCCAATTTCTCCAATCATAATGATACCATCCGTCTCCTCATCCTTCAAGAAGACTTTGAGGCAGTCGATGAAGTTCGTCCCGCTGAAGGGATCGCCACCAATACCAACAACAAGAGATTGACCAAGGCCAGCCTGGGTGGTCTGGTTGACAGCTTCGTAAGTCAAGGTACCGGAGCGGGAGACGATACCGATACGACCACGCTTGTGGATAAAGCCGGGCATGATGCCGATTTTGCACTGGCCTGGAGCAATGATACCGGGGCAATTGGGGCCGACGAGACGAGTCTTGGACTGCGACTTGAGGATATCGGTGATGCGGACCATGTCTAGAAGTCTGTTAGAAAAGGTAAAAGCTTCGAGGCTATATATGGCATATGGCCTGACATACCATGCTGGGGGATGCCCTCGGTGATACAAACGACGAGAGGGATTTCGGCAGAGACAGCCTCCTCGATACCAGCGGCAGCTAGAGGAGGACTAGATACGAACGGCGATTAGCAACTCATACCCGAACCCCATATCTCATACTAGTAACTAGTAACCCGATACTTACGGCACAAATATGGCAGTGGCGGTTGCGCCAGTCTCTTTCACGGCCTCGCCAACATTAGCGAAGACAGGAAGTCCAAGATGTTCCTGGCCGGCTTTCTTGGGGTTTGTGCCTCCAACGACCTTGGTCCCTATCCATAGGTTTCTATTAGATATGTACTCCTCACCCCGTAGAAATTTGCAGCGGGAACGGGGCGCAAAGGATGTAGTTACCATATTCGATAGCCTGCTGGGCGTGGAAACTGTTGGAATCCGAATATCAGCATAAGCCTTTTTTTCTTTCTTTCTATTGCGATGTGTGATATGGCATATTGATGAGATCGAGACGATATAGTCTTCGACGAATAGCCAACTTCAAAAGGACGGAGAGCGCTTACGTTCCCTGCTTTCCGGTAAAGCCCTGGAAGATAACCTTGGTGTCTCCGTTAATGCGCAGGTTCTCGATCGTCTGGGAATAAGGGGAGGTCGTAGAACTGTAGGCTCGTCGGGAGAGCTGGCGCAAGACGGCAGCACCTGGCCGCAAATGTCTCGAGAAAGCTTGCATCCTGCAGCAATTGACCTATGGGAAACTGTAGAGAAGTTTCCGATAGATAAAGAGCTCGAGTGTACGAATGTAGGTACCTACGTAGAGAGGTAGAGAAAAGTCGAAAGTTAGGGAAGAGTTATTTTAGACGATGATTAAGAAAAAAAAGGTTCAAGCTTCAACATCTATCAAAAGCTAAATTGCAACCCGTTGTAATGCCGCAGTTCTTTCCAAATCGACACCGACCCAGTAACTGCACATGCACTGGCCACATGCACCTTTTTTGCTTTGCCTAGGTCCATTACATATTAGGTACTTGGGTACATGTACATTCCGATCTTATCTACGCTTATCAGATATGTACATTACATGTAGCACATGCTATACGGTGTATCTAAGGTACCTAGGTACCTATTTGAATTACTTAAGCTGGCCAAAGCTTTTTATCTCGGCATCGGCATGCACGCGTTTCCTCTTAGGTGCCTGATTTCTAAACTGACCCTCTACCTACATTAGGTATTCCGTACATGTACCTAACAGTACAGGTAAATTAGCGTCAGCGTCAGCGAAGCTTTCGTCTACCTCTTGCCGCCGGAACCCACTCAAACAACTTAAACGTCAACTTTACTACTTCATTCTCTATCCGGCACTGGTATCACCACTACCACCGAATTCAACCATCATCAGCCTTTCGCTTTGTAGCCGTGGTTCTTGTCCATCTATAATTTATTAGTGCCCAGAATAGGGCGCTTTGCATATCACTTTGACCCGCACAGGGCAGTAGCTTGTCAAGATGGTCAGTCTAATATTACTGCTGTTACTTATATATATCTCTTCCTTTTACTGACATGGCGCACGCATTTAGGGTCAGAACCAATCCGGAATGGGTGGTGCCGGCCAGGATGGAAAGGATGATAAGGATAAAAAGGTACGTTGATGGACATCTCATACACCATCATATCAACAGCAGCGTTGTTGCTGTCGGCAGCGAAGCTCCGTCTTCAAACTATTAGTAACTTCTAATTCGTATTTCTTTCTAACTTGCATATTTTCAACAGAAGGAGAAGCCAAAGTACGAACCGCCACCGCGCCCAACCACTCGTATCGGACGTAAGAAGAGAAGGGCTGCTGGTACTTCGGCGGCTGCCAAACTCCCCGCTGTCTACCCGACCAGTCGATGCAAGCTTCGTCTGCTCCGAATGCAACGTATCCATGACCACCTACTACTCGAAGAAGAGTTCGTCGAGAATCAAGAGCGTTTAAGAAAAGCTAAGGCCGCTAAAGACAACACTGGCCCCGCTCCTGATCTCGATGCTCCCGACCGCATGGCCGACGAACGTGGTCGGGTCGACGACATGCGTGGAAGCCCGATGGGTGTCGGTACTCTCGAGGAGATGATTGATGATGACCACGCTATAGTCTCCAGTACCACCGGTCCTGAGTATTACGTCAGTATCATGAGTTTCGTCGACAAGGACTTACTAGAGCCTGGTGCCTCTGTGTTATTGCATCACAAGAGCGTCTCCATCGTGGGTGTGCTTACTGATGATACGGACCCGGCCGTTAATGTCATGAAACTTGACAAGGCACCAACCGAGTCTTATGCCGATATTGGTGGACTAGAGCAGCAGATTCAAGAAGTGAGGGAGTCGGTTGAACTACCACTTCTTCACCCAGAGCTGTACGAGGAGATGGGTATCAAGCCTCCGAAGGGTGTCATACTTTACGGTGCTCCTGGAACCGGCAAGACGCTGTTGGCAAAGGCCGTAGCGAACCAGACTTCAGCCACATTCTTACGCATCGTTGGAAGCGAGCTGATCCAGAAGTATCTGGGTGATGGACCACGACTCGTGCGACAGCTTTTCCAAGTATGATAATAACCATATTGGCCCTCAAGATGGTGTTATGCTAATATTATAATAGGTTGCCGCGGAAAACGCACCTTCTATTGTTTTTATCGACGAGATCGATGCCATTGGTACGAAGCGTTATGATTCAACATCGGGTGGCGAGCGTGAAGTTCAGCGAACTATGTTAGAACTCCTTAACCAACTGGATGGTTTCGACGACCGTGGTGACGTCAAGGTTATCATGGCAACCAACAAGATCGAAACTCTCGACCCGGCCTTGATCCGACCCGGCCGAATTGACCGAAAAATCCTCTTCGAGAATCCAGACCAGAACACGAAGCGCAAGATCTTCAATCTTCATACTAGCAAGATGAGCCTGAACGAAGATGTCGACCTGGATGAGTTCATCAGTCAGAAAGATGATCTATCCGGGGCGGACATCAAGGCCATATGCTCCGAGGCTGGGTTGATGGCTCTACGTGAACGTCGTATGCGCGTGCAGATGGCGGATTTTAGGGCCGCAAGAGAGAGAGTCCTCCGTACTAAACAAGAGGGAGAACCCGAAGGCCTATACTTGTAGTCTATTACGTGTATTGTAGAGTTACGAAAAAGGGGGAGGGGGGGCAGGCTGCGGCAATTGTGCGTTGCCAGCGCTGTAGCGGTTAATATATGATAATAGGAGACCCTACGATTATTACGAATGGTGCCGTGCTTTATTTCGAGTGCTTTATTTCGAGTGCCCTACAATTGGTGCTCTTTAACTTGGCTCTACTTGTGTTTGTATTCTTATATCATCTACCTATTTTGAGACTACTGGTAAACGTACCTCTAGTAAATGATGATCTAACTAGATACAGGTAAACGCGCAGGTAAATACTATTGGTTCTAGCCCCATGTTACCATGTTACCATGTTACCATGCTACCTCAGGAGGTACATTGTCATCTGCGCCTAGCTTCGGATGTGGTGATGACATCAGGTATCGTTCAGGTCTTGTCCCCGTCTTGTCCCCCTCTAGCACCGAACAAGATATTTATAACATATTTAGGTTAGACAATTCCCTAGTTAAAGCAACTCCCAACTTGGCTTTATTCTAACAGTTCTAACAGTATAATTACCTAACCTAGGTACCTACCTATATATTCCTTACCCGATTCTACACTACAGTAACCAGTCGTGCCTCGTTTTGACTCTGCAATGAGCGCACATCCAAGCCATTCGCCTATCCCAGGTGATAATCCTAATTACTATGCCGAACTAAGCGGGAGTGATCCTCAGTCAGCTCCATCCCAGTCTGGCACGACTCAGGAAGGACAACACAGCACCGACCCGACTTACTACCCACCACCGCCGCCTGGCCCTCCTCCAGTTACTCAACATCACGATCATTATCCGCCGCCTCCAGGTCCTCCACCTTCAAATTTAGACCAACCGCACTACCCGCCTCCGCCACCGGGCCCCCCTCCGAACCAGGTCTATAACCAGGTCTATACACCATCACAGGAGAACCCGAGCTACCCTCCGCCAAGCTATTCGGAATTCGAAGTCGGAGCCGGAGCCGGAGCCGGACCCGGGGTTATAGTGACTGATGAAAAGCCACCAGTCCTTCCACCACGCCCCCTCTCATCGCAAGGAGAGCAATCGGCGCCACATTTCCCTCCCCCTCCTACTGAGGCTTCTCTCCCTCACGTAGCTGCAAGTCTTCATCCCGTCCAGCAGCACCAGCAGCACCAGCAGCACCAGCAACAACCGTCTACAACAAACACGGATGCTCCCGCTTCTTCTACGTCAAAACCGGGCTTCGGGCGTAAGCTATATGAATGGGGTATAAAGGTCGGTACCCCTATCAACAAACTAACGAACAAGCTTGGTTCTGAAGCCTTCATGCCCACAAGCATGGACAAGGAATGCGATAAGGCGGCGCGTATTCTCAAGAGTTTTTGCAGTATGTTCCCCCACACGCCGTTCAAGTTTCATACCCCTATTTAAACAAAGCGAACCTAACATGTGTCTTCAGAAGACGGCTTTTACACCACAGCATCCGCATCAACGCAAGGTACCCCATCCTCAGGCCCAAGCGGCAAGCCCAAAGCACTAGTAAAGATCCCCCAGTCTGTGATCGCTAACGCGAAGGGATTGGCGATCTTTACCACCTTCCGGACCGGGTTTCACATCTCAGGGGCAGGCGGTGCAGGGCTTGTCGTCGCCAGACTGCCGGACGGTAGCTGGTCACCACCGGCCGGATTCCTCGTGCATACAATAGGTGCGGGAATTGTTGCTGGGCTTGATATATACGATTGTGTGTGTGTACTCAACACGCCTGCTGCCGTTGAAGCTTTCACAAAACCGCGCTTCAGCTTGGGCGGCGAAGTCGCCGTAGCGGCGGGGCCCGTGGGCGTAGGGACAAGCGTCGATGCCGCGGTGGGAAAGGGGGCTAAACCAGTGTGGAGCTATATGAAGTCGCGGGGCATTTACGGCGGCGTGCAGGTTGACGGGACGGTGATTTTACAGCGGCCTGATGCAAATGCAGCCTTTTACGGAACAGGCCAGATCAGCGTGGATAAGATTCTAAAGGGTGAGGTCGGAGACAGTAGTCATAGTGGGAAGAACAAGAATGAAGATATCGTGATGTGGCCCGAGGGCGGAAGGCAACTAATGGAGGTGCTAAAGGCGGCTGAGGGTAAGCGTGCCGATGAGGGCATCATGAACAAGCTCGGTAACCAGCCTACCCCTGGGGATCTCGCCCCTACACCTACACCTTCGCCGGGTCCCGAACAGCAGCATTTCCCTCAGAAGACGGATGCAGATGCGGCGGAAAAGTCAAGGTTCGCCTAGGCCATATTTCACGATTTCAATGTACGTTCTGTTCGTTCTGTTCGTTCTGTTCGTTCTGTTCGTTCTGTTCCTTATGACAAGATCTGGAAGGGATATGATTATAAGTTGGAGGTAGCTACCTATATTGAGCGGGAAATCATCATGATTATTCGGATACAAATATTATTTACCTAGGTTAGGTATTTTAGAAGACATCTAAGGTATCATTGCTTATAGCCGACTCTTAAGCATGCATCACGATACCCCCTGGTGAACTATAAAGGCAATACTTGTGCTCGCTGAACAACTTTCGCAAACCTCTGGATTGCTTCAATCAATACCGCTTCTTCATTCCATGCCCAGCATAACCTAGTTCCCAGGTTGAAAGTCGACTGGGCCCTCTTGAGACCTTCGGGATCTCCTTTGACAGCGAAAATCTCCCCCGGTGCAATAATTAGGCCGAACTCCTCGCGACCAATGCGGATGATTTCGGTCGCCGATGGAAATTGATGCCCGTCTGGAAAATCTATATAAAGAAAGAATCCTCCCGACAGTATAGTTGGCGCACGATTACCCCCGCCGTCTATAGCAAATGTCTCGTATGGCTTCCCCGTTGATATCTTTATTCCGAGTGGGTACAGATAGGTTTTAATGGCTTCCACGAGGGCTCTATATCTTCTTCGATATGTCGGAATTAAAGTATTATGTATGTGGTGTTTTAGAATCCCAGAAACTAACATCTCGTCGACTAAGAAGGAGGTATACTGCCCTTGACAGCCGCCAGACAAAGTCGCCCCGCTAGAATCCAGATTGTCAAAACTACTCCCAGTTGCTTGAGAGATCCGCAGACTTACACTGTAGATAGCCCGTGTATAAAGATCGGCGTCGCCTCGCACCACCCCATCCGAAGGCCGGGAGCAGCCAGCTTCGAGAAAGATCCGTTACTTACAGCATTCCCCCATTCGCTCGATCCAGCCATCTGCCGGTCAATATCCACAAGCCTCGGGGGCAATTCTAGGCCTTCGTGCGAGATACTGTCATCCGCTGGCCAGGCAAGAAAGTCGTAGACATCATCTGCAATCAGGAGAATATCATACTGGCGTGCCAATTCGACTAGTGCTGTGCGGTGATGCATTGACATTGTTTTCCCGCTAGGATTTGATAGTGTTGGGACCACGTATAAGATATACTTGAAAAGTTTCCTATACCCCTGAGCGGGAAATTTGGTGCGAGGCACGTCAGTATTCGGAGTATCATCAGTCTTGCCGTCTTCTTCCAGTTGGTGTCGTAGATACTCTAGGTTGATACCTTCATCATCTTCGGGAACACCTCGCATTCTCTGACCAAAGCCTGCGTCTAGAAACGTCTGGACAGCAAGGAAGTAAGTAGGCTCTACAAGAAATATGCGACGCGTATATGACGGGTCTGTGAACTTCTGCAGAATTCCCGCAAGTGCTCCGGAGGCGCCGTTGGTAATGATGATACGATCTTGGGTGATGTGACCGGATACGGGACGGTATTTCTGACTGAGCCAATCCCCAATATGTTCACGAATACTGTCCTCACCATAATCGGGACCGTATGTCAATGCCAGATCCGATTTCTCGGGTTGCGACAAGATTATTTGAGACGCTGCTGCCAACTTGTCTGCTGCTTGTAAGTTCGGGGTTGGCCGACCAATTAATAGGTTAATTTGTTTCATTTTCGATTCAGGTGCCGTAGATGAGTCGAGATCATAGGTAGTCTAAGACAATATATTAGATAATATAGATAATATAGATAATATAGATAATATAGGTATATCTCTATATAGGTATATCTCTATATAGGTATATCTCTATATAGGTATATCTCTATATAGGTATATCTCTATATAGGTATATCTCTATATACGTCGGGATGACATGGGTGTAGCTCTGAGAAGATGGGGCAAGCAAAGCCACAAGACTTTACGGGTTAGTTAGTATTTATCATTTGTCCCATAAGCACTGCGTCTCCGAGAGACGGAGGTCGAATTTAAACTAACTTAGTTTAGTTAAAATAAGCCAGACTTGACTTATCTATAACAATATTCTAAGCCATCTCATCCCAAATCATGGCCGCCTGAGGCTGTGCTCATAATTAAAGCCCTTGCCTTGATGATTGACCACATAGGTAACTACTGAATATCGACCTCAAGATGATGGCAGCCACTGTCCAAACCGTGCTATCGACCGGCCGAGAACATACTAAATAACAATCTACCCCGTAGTTACCTTTGTATGTAGAATTCCAAACTTAAATGTTCTTAAACCATGTTGACTTGAAGGACTGCGCCCGCTTCTTGAATTCTCCTCCAGAAATCCTCACCGAGGAAGGCTGGTGTGAGACAACCCCCGGAAAACCGGCCTGCTAGATTTCTGGTGTAGAGCAACGATGCAGCTGCCTGAGCTAGGAGGAGGCCAGTCGTGTGGTACCCGCCTGAGGGATATGAGAAGCTTGCATATGCACGAGGCGCACTACCGCTACTCATATCCGCGATAGCTATAGCCTCGAATTTCACTCTTGACGAGCGCTCTTTTTCGATATCGGGTCCTTCTCCAGGTTTCGGGAGGATCAATCTTAAGATACGCCTCGAGGGTCCAAATTTTAGAGCAGCCCTCATAAGGACAAGTGTCAGTATGTGCAACAATCCATCTGCTGCGGAAGAAACTTTGATGTACTCATTGTACCGAAAGTTTGGCCCGTAACCTTGGTCTGTATCTTGTAATAGAGCCCATGTCCTGTGCACCAATGCCCGGTTCTCTATAGCACCAAATGATGACGCGGACAACAAACCGAGGGTTGGATCCTTACGCATGCCGAGAAAATCGGCGGGTGTAGGAGTCTTTGGTCTCTTAATGGGTGACAGCACCCATGGTTGTTTTGCTTCCTCAACAACACGGGGGTCATGAGTGCTCTCAGCTAACAATGAACTGGCCGTGCCACCACTCATACCAGCCCTATTCAGAGAAAGAGGAGAGAGAGTCAATAACTATAAGGGACTACACGGAAAGAATGGGGTTTAACACTCACTCGAATTCTGTTATGGAAAAAACCAATTCCTTCGTTTTCAGAGACGTCTTCTGCGCCAACTCCCGCGCTGCAGCCCAGGTGAGAAGATCCTGTGGCCCAGAAAATACTCCACAGAGGTGAATTAACTACCACCGATACTAGTGAGCCAAGTCCTCGCTTCGGATGAGCCGGATTAAAGAGTAGGTGCTTACGGCAATGCTAGCATTTACAGCCGCATCGTGGTATCTGTCGATGAACGTACGCAGTAGTGGTATGTCTCCAGCCCTGTATAACGTTAGAAATTGACGAAGTTAAATAAGCCAGGTACTTAAAGTAGAACAGTAAACTTACACGTCGATGTAATCTGTGCCGTTCTCGATGCAAGATTTTACAACGACTTCTCCAACTTGCCAGTATAAGACTACACTAATACAGACTTTGCTGTTCTTAACAACGGAACCGAGTTGAGTGAGATCATCAAATTCAACTACCTCAATTTCTATATGATTCTTCTTAGTTGATTCGGTATGATGGGTGTAGCGAAGCGGAGTCGTAAGTGATTGCTTACCTGGTTGTACGCGCTCTGGGTCTAGGTCTTTGAGCTTGCTAGAGAGACCTTCCAGCTTGGACTTTGACCGACCAGCAATGGCCCATTTCAGATCAACGGGAAGATGCCGAACAATATACTCAGCGGTCAATAACCCGGTGTACCCGGTAGCTCCGAGTAGGAGGATATCATATTTTCGAGACTTTCTTCGTTCTTCGACTACTCTATTCATCATGTCGATATTAAGCGAATACAAAGCTCCATACACAGCGCAGCCAGCGTTGGATAGTATAGAAGTTTATGACTTTAACAAAATCTATCTTTGTCATGATTTCGGGATGCACCGACGGATCAACCAAACAGAAACAAATGTCACATCACCATAAAATATGGTCCGTGCGGTTCCATCGCGCAGCGGGTAGGTATTTCGGTTATACCGTCGTATCTCGCTTCATACCGGGACACGATAGAGGTACAAGATATGTTTCCTAACGCGAAAAGTCTCCGAGAATTCTCCAAAGGCGGCATGACTTTGGGCGCTTCTCTTTTGAGGCGGTAGGTGTATTTAGGTATACAATACTTATCGGCATTTTAGTGTCGGGACCAGATCCGAATACCAATTCCTTCGGATTGAATGATCTTAGGAAAACCACGAACGTTCCTTCGCATTCAATTCCTCCAGCGTCGCAAAATAGCGGGAAGCATTCACGGCTTCTATTCAAGCCCAGTGCGATTAAGCCCAATATATCGCGGTCCCGGCATATTCTCATAGCTATTACATTAACTTGAGGACGTAGTTTCTTTGTAGTCCTAAGGTAAGGTTATACAAGGAGCTATCAATGGCGTAGAGTATAACGACAACGTATGTTTTGGGACCCTCAATATCAAAGTACGTTGTTAATTATTAAGTAAGGTCGGCCTCTCTCTGTCGACTTCGTAATATAGCTTTGATGCAGTCTACGTTATCGACTCCGATCAAGTTTCGTTGCTCGTCTTTAATATTCCAGACATCCTCAATGTCCTGTTTAATCCTTCGGAGCGAGGGGAGGTGGCGAGCTTCATACATAGCATCAATCCTGTCTCGTACAAATTGACGCTGATCAACGTCGATGGATTCGCAGCCGGCAGTCCAGAGTGGCCAAACCTGGGCCGATACGAGAGGTGAGCCAACCGCAACAAGGTTAAGGTGAGCCAGGCAGCTTCGAGTATACTTCAACGCGGATGGATCTGGTGCGCCCTTGTTATGCCAGACCCGGTATAGATAGATGTACGCAGCATATCTGTATGCCTGTACGGTATGTTCCACGTCTCCCATCGTGCCATCAGACTGGTGCAGTGAATTGAGAATCCCTTCAATGACGCAACCCCACGCATCAAGGTGTTTCGCGTCCTGGTCCCGCATCCTACTAATCTGCCCAACTATCCGTAATACGGAAGTGAGCCCCTTCATAGACTCCATACCCTCGATCGGAAACTCTCCATCAAATTCAAAAACGGGACTTTTCCCCCGAGAAACGGAGGCTAATATGTCGTGATAGGAACAAAGACTGAGGAGGAACGAAGCCCTTGAGCTGTTCCATTTACTGATCCCAGCCTGGTTAATGATAGCTTTCGCCCCGGATAGATGATCAACCCCTGAATCCACGGTGAAGAGTCTATCAGAGACTTGGAGCATTAGAATGGTGGCGAGCGACAGCTCTGGGTTTTCAGTCTGAATCGTTTGCCGCAGGGCGGAGACAGCAACGAGCCGATACTGAGTCGCCAAGGTATGAAATGAATTCTCGTTCCTTAGTATCGCCAAATGGCAAGCTGCGATTGAGCATAAGACAGAACGTAGAGCTATTGAATTTGATATCATTGGAGTTAAGTGAACAAGAAATGGGTTTTGAGAGGTCGATACCATGGATACTATCGTGACCAGCGTTGTTGACCAATGATTAAGGAGATAACGATTTACCGGATGAACATCATTCGGTATAATGCGTGATGGATCATATCTTACTATTGGACCCGTAGACTCACTAGATGATGTCGGGACAGTCTTATCGGTTGAATATTCCTTCTGCTGCCGTGTGTTTCTGGCTCGCTTCAATTTTGGTAACCTCTGAAGGGGCTGCCATTTAAGTCTGACTTCATATCCTTTGCACGTCTTCTGGAGTCGAATACATCTCCCGCAAAACGGCTTCTGCTCATCACACTTATAGCCATCCTCTCTACAGGTATAGCAACCAGTCCTCGTTCTCGAGAATGGCATTTTGCAATGGATAGCAGTGACGTGACGTGACGTGACGTGATGGATAAAGCTATACAACATTACATAGGTACTATGTAAGTTGAAATGGATAAAAGATCCATTATGGATGGAGACGCGACAAATACGGATTACATACACCTGGATTTATGTATTAGTCAGAGGTTCTAGAACGTTTAATCGAATGGGCACGGGTGGGGACCAACTATGTACCTATGTACATACATACCTACATATGTACATGTACCTACCTCATATCCATAGGTACCCGGCGGTTTCCGATTCAACTGCTTAAGGTACCTAGGTACCTAACCTACATCGGGCCATATGGACATCAAACCTACATGTAGGTACCTACCTATAGGTACATCATCACATAATGTTCTTATCCGCATGATCGATCCATGCGCAAAGTACTAAAAGATATTGACGGTTGGCCAGAAGATATTTACATCGAACTAGGTTACATCGCTTTCGGTTTCTATAAACCAAGGAGTAAACAAAAAGAAAGAACAGATAATTTCTGACCTTAAAGAATCCTACCATGGCCCAATTTGTAGCAGCGGAAGAGCCTTCGATGGATCTCCCGGTTATCGATCTAGACATCTACCGAAACAACTCGGCCACCAGTCCTGAGGTGCAGGAAGAATGCTTACGCGCGGCCCGGGCGCTCGCAACGTACGGGGCGTTGGTATTACACGACTCGCGAGTGTCAGAATCGGACAACGAGGCGTTCCTAGACCTACTGGAAGACTACTTCGCACAGCCAGCTGCGCTTCTACGGCGTGACGAGCGGCCGGAGCTGGGTTACCAAGTCGGCGTTACACTTGAAAATACCGAAAAGCCCAAGTGTGCCGTCGACGAACCATGCCTACGTGTCATCGAGCGCCTAGCTCCGGAGGAGCGACCACTTGACATCAGTGGTCATCAGCCGGATCCCAAATGTCGTTTTTTCGTACGTGTTTTAGTAGTTCATTCTAGGAGTTATATATATAAGGCTTTCCTTATTCTACCCAGTTATACTTTCAAAACTTGGCCAAGTCATAGCGGCATCTCGCTCACCAGAATATGAATATACGTTAATTCTCGTTATCGTAGTGGCGCATGGGCGAGCCCGCGCCTTACATCACGCAGTTCCCGGGCCTGAATGCCGAGAATGTGATTCCGGATGCCCCTGAAATCAAAGAGAGATGGACGCCCGTTATGGAGACGTGGGGAAAGAGTATGAAGAGCGCGTAAGTATGGCTTGTGTTGATTATCCGCTTCCTCTGCTTCGGAAACATTTATTCCAGCAGTGTGGTAGATATCATGTTGACTAATAGCGATTGCTCGTGAGTTAGCGTTTCGGGGCTTGCCGAGATGGCCGCCATTGGTATGGGACTCCCCGCCGAAACCTTTACCGACGCTGGACGATACGGGTAAGTTACGCCCACCTGTCTTCCATATCCTCCTACTATACTAATCCTATTATTCAAAATTCTAACCCTTGGTTCGTATGGCAATATAGCCCACACCTTCTAGCCCCTACGGCATCCGACCTTGAGAAATTTGGACAGAAGGACACCATCTTGGCCGGCTTTCATACGGACCTAAATTTCTTAACGATTCACGGGCGTTCTCGATATCCGGGACTTCACATCTGGGCACGGAATACGGGTCGTCGTATCGCTGTCAGCATCCCGCGTCCCTCTGCCTCCTCGCCAGGGAGCTACTTGCTTGTACAGGCTGGGAAGCAGCTAGAGCACCTAACGGGTGGGCTGGTGAAAGCCGGATATCACGAAGTAGTGGTCAACTCGTCTACGCTAAACACGATCGCCGCGCGGCGGCGGGAACACCCCGACCGGCCCCTCGTACGCATTAGCAGCACCTTCTTTTGGCACCTAAACAGCGATTATGACCTGGCGCCTATTCCTACGCTGGCCGCGCGAGCTAGGGATGTGCGCGCCGCTAACTTTGACCTTGGTCGCGACGAGGGCGACGATGTTGAGTACGCGCCTATGAAAGTAGGACAGCAGGTTCAGAAGCAAGTCACCCAGTTTCTTAAATCTCTACACTTCTATCATACTAACTTACTATCGTAGCGAGCTAAAGCACATTGCGCTGCTAACATGAGAACGGGAAATGGACTGTTTATCTATAGCCGCTTATTAGTAAGTCGGAATCCCTAATAACAATTTCGCTGAAGATGGATTAGAATATTGTCGGTTGGGCACTGGGATATGATTCGCGAAGTGTCCACGCATAGTAGCATCATAATATATGATAAACATGCACGAAGTACGTATATCAACAATACACACACGCCAATATCTAGTTGGGTCTCACGAAATCATCGGACAACATGATGGGTACGAATATCACAAGGCAAGATCACGTATAGTCTTAGAAGATGAAGTATCAAAACAAAGGAGCCAGTCCATGTATCTTTGACTCACGAAGTCATCTTCGCTGCGAAGTCTATGACATACAAATACACCAAACGCCACGCAATCAAGATCCTTTTCTGTTCAGCATAGGACCTATTACCTATATAAAGCACATCCCAAATTAAGCAATTGCACTTATTTGATCGCTAAGATGTCTATTTCAAGTGCCCAAGTTCCGCACTCCAGGATAGAAAAACGAGCTGTAGACGTACGGAAGATCATAAGACGGTTTACCGCTACCTTAGTACCCTGCTGGTCTGGAGGGAATAGGCGGCGCCGGTTTCTTAGCTCTGCTTGGAGGTGGTGGCGGAGGAGCCTTTTTCACCGCTCCCGTCGTCCCCATAGTACGCAACCCGGTGTTACTTGTACTGCGACTTAAACTCCCATAGCTCGTAGCCGGGCTTTCGCTGCGATCATAATCTGGACTCCCGCTACTATTGGTCGTGTCGTAATCATCCACGTAGACATCGGGACTTAAATTCTGGTTGGTCTGGACTCTATTTACTGGGCGCAGATTATTGCGAAGAGATCCTATAGCCGGAGGGGGTGCCATGGGCGTCTTGCGTAGTGAATCAGAAGGCGGGGCTGGAGGTTCGCGGTACGACTGTCGTCTCGGTGGTGGCCCATCAAACGCACCCGCGTGTGTGGTTGCGCGACTAATTCCCGGCCTTTGAGCCTCAGGAGTTACTGATCCACTTCCGCGGTACGGACTGGAGCGAATGGGCATCTGCACAGGTTCAGGGGCTGGTTCGTCTCGCTCGTAATTGTCTTGTCGGCTTGCCCACCGTTCAGTGCGATCGTTTCGTTCCGATGACTGGGCTGTGTTGCTCCTACTTCTCGTCGAACGTCGCGAGACACTAAGCTCAGGTCGAGAACCGCCGGATGCCTGACCTTGACTTCCAACCCATTCCTGCTTCACACGCCGGAGCTCTTCAGCACAGCGTTCGTAGTAGTCCAACTCGCAATCAAGAAAACATGTGAGGTCGCGGACGGATTCAGCTTCGGCCTCCTTGATATCTTGCATTCGGCGAAGTACATCTTCGGACGACTCCTCGTACTTGGCTTTCGCGGTTCGAAGCTCGTCTTCAAGTCTAAAGTCTTCCCGTTTCGCCTTTTGCATTTTTACCATGCATGCATCGTATGTGAGACGTCTATTCTCGAGCTTCTTACGGGCAGACTAATAGAAGCTGGCGTTAGCTTGTCCAACAACACCCTTACGTACGAGTATTGGATAACGAACCTGGTATTCTTTCATCATAGCTAGCGACCGCTCTAGCCCTTCTAACCAGTAAGAGGTAGCATGTGCAACGTATGTCTCCTGAATGCCAGCAATGCGTTCGTTGGCCCTGCCCATGGCTACACCATCGTTCCAATGTCAGCCGTTGTTCATCATAGTTTTCGACCCGATATTACAACATACCAACTAGGCAATTGCCAAATTCTGAGTCCGGCTCGAAATCCTCGCCGTGGCTCATCATTGTCCGTCCAAGGTAGCTGACAGGGAGACCCTTCTCCTTGTCTTCGAATGTCTCGCCCTTGCGAGAAAGCGACTTCATATAGGTGTTCATGGATTTCTGAAGACGTTCGTAGCCTATAGTATAAAATGAAAATTAGTTTACTAATTAAGTCGACAAACAATGTACAGGTTCTATACCGTCATGTCGAAGAGCCATCTCTGTCTCCAGATTCTTGAATTCGTCCGTATGACCAGTTTTGGCCTCATGGCCCATCTTCTCGCCAGCCCATTGAAAGGCGCGATCCATCTTCTTAGTGAAATTCATACTGGCGGCGTTCCTAAGTGAAGTCTCCGGGTTGATTGGTCGTCTAAAAGAAATGGAAAATATAAAATATACTACGGGAGTCCTGCTACCAGAAAGAAAGGGAATCCAAAAGAGTTGCTTTGGTATGGAATAATTATTGGATATCTATTTTAGCGTTGACTCTGGTCGTAGAAAAAGAGCAGATTCAAGGAGAAGCTCTAGGCCTGGGGCTTTTGGAATGGGGAACGAGCTGTGTAGACGTGGTGGATCGCGGTGGAGAATCGATCTTAAGGCTAGACGCGTACGATGTAGTGTATGTAGATCAAGGGGATAGGGGGTAAGGCGGAGGAGAGCTCCCGGTTACTCTCGTATGTTAATGTGTTAATGAGAGCCAAGTATCGCACGCCAATTCCTTTTTGTGTAAGGAAAAGAGGATATTGCTTTGATTAAGAGACTACCTGGCAACTCTATTATTCTGGCGTATTATTTAAGGCGATTTAAGGCGAGGGGAGAAGAAAGAAGGGAAAAATATACTCAGAATGAAAGGCAAAGACAGAGTTAAACAAGTTTTAAACCTTGGCTCTGCTTGAACGACTGGGATGTTTTATCAATGCGAGATCAACGTACATAGTACCTAGCGTAGTAGCGTGGCAACTAAAAAGGAGGTTACAGTGGCAGAGCGGATAGAGATTGAGGCGGTTAAAGGGGGGGTGAAGGGGGAAGTCACATCTGTATGTAATGGATAAATGACATGCCACTACCTACAATGGTACCTGTTAGCATACCTTCTAGGTAGGTAGGTACCTAGGTACATATCTAACCTACCTAATCTTATCAATTATCGATTGGTTAATTGGTCAATTGAAACGGCACTTGCTTATACTTATATCTAAAAGCATGTCATGTACCTTGAGCTGCCCGATGAGAAAACTCACTTCGTATCGAATAAGAACGGGTCTAATCCAAAACACTAAAAATACATCGATTCCAGTCAGATATCGTTGGATGAGAAGAGACGATGGATGACAATAAACAATTATTGCGAGCTTCGGGCAGGAGCCTTCATCGGCTACCGAGATTGATAAATTGGGTTAATCACCTTCCATTTCCAAGAATTGTACATATATGTACCTAGGTACCTACATACATGCATGTACATTCAATGTAACAGCGCCGACCGCGGGGTCGGACAGCCACTAAACCCTGGATTTCTCCAATCTCCAATCTCAGGGGGGTATGAAGAACGGGGAAAAAAAATAAAAAAAAAAATAAAAACCAATAAATGCAAAATCAACAAACCACTTCGTCTTGTTCAACGTGATCTGAATACCATTGCCGACTCACAAAAGTGACAGTTCCCCGTACCCAGTAAATTCGACCATGTCTTACCCATTTCAAACCGCTCATTCGTATTACGATCGAACTGCGCCCCTTCGTGCCCGTTTCAACAAGCGCGCCTACTATCCAGTCGTTTTTACTGCAGAAATGAAATCGTCCCAAGGCTTTTGTAACTTGGCCGGTAGAACATTGCCTATTGTTCAATGGAACGCCTAGAACCATTAGACTGCATTGGGTCTACAAGGGGTCTGCATGAGGGGTTGGATGTTTAACTGCATTACATAAGTACCTCCTAACCTATCTAGAGTAGTACATTTAGGTACTACCTAGGTACCTATGTATCTTAAGTAATGAAATACGGAATACATACCTCTTTACTCAATTAACCCATGTCACTTTTCTTTTCTATTTTTGACACTTTAAATCGTAGCCGCTAGCTGGGTAATGAGCGTTTCGACGCCAACATTTACCGCTCAGATAAACGCTTATAGCGACTGTCTAGAGGAACATAAATCATGAGGTACATAAATGATCGGAGCTCCCGAATTTCATAGTAATAAACACCACAAATTCCTTAGGTAGTTTTCGCTTACTCGAGTATTAGTCCAGTAGCAACGAACTAATAGTCAGTCGAAACAATAACACTCTTAAAGAGGATTTGTCGTGTAAAAATGGAAATCTATTATAAACATATAAGAACGTGTTTAGTACGTGAAATTGTCTTCATATCTTAGGTAGGGCAACAATAAGAAAAGCTACCTAGGTTAGCAAGCTTTGAAAGCCCTCTCAGACTACATAGCTCCTCGATACACATGTGGGAGAGCTATAATTGTTCGTATCAAGGCTTCGCTGTCAATGCGCTTTTCCTCTACTTATCCCAAACTGTTTTGACCCTAGATGTCCTCCCCGCTTGTCGATCACACATCACTCTTCATCCGATCATCTGGTCTGTGACGTAGCGCGTCATGCCCTTCTATATGTAACAGTAAAGCAAGCAGTCTTTATTAAGTTGAGACGTGTTATTAATTTAACTATGTAAATACTTACCTAAGTTAGCTTGTTTAACTGTATAGGGTTGACGAGATAATGCTTAGAGGATATTCGCCTATTTAACATATAACCTAGTTGTTCAATTTTGTAACTCCATCCTCTTGATTTAAAAATTACCAGTTGGAATCTGCCTCGCGACGTTGCTTTATTCTTCTACGTACTTAATACATACTGTTGCATCAGCTTTAAGAGGTTGTAATCCAGCATGAGTTGCTTAGGATTTCTGGGGGTTCTGTCTAATAATCTAGGTTAGTCCCTTAACAAGGCAACAAGGTACGCAATAATTGTAGTTGTCATCTCCCCAGTTTAGAACGCTGATGTTTATTATTGGGTTTCAATATGATTCGGACAAGAACTCGAATACCTTCGCTTAACTGCTATTGGTGCTATTCATCACTTGTAATAGATAACAATGCCAAGGTCTTCCGATATTTCTACTCTACTAACAAGATGCTAACCTAGTACCTTGCACATATTTATGAGATACCTATTATCTAACCCACGTGGAATACTATCTTCATGCATCTGGACAACTCTTGCAGCTCACTGCCAAGACTGCGTATCTCATCTACCTGACTTATCGGGTTAAGCGGCCCAGGTACTAGCATGGTCTGGATCGGATTGGAAGCTCCTTTGGAGTTAATGTTTGTATCTGTGCCACACGACATCGCGCGAATGCTTCCCGTCGTGATAGGTACCACAGGTCCGAATCGAGAAGAAAGGTCCGAAGGGACTATGTGCATACCTACGTGCTTTATTTAAACTCGACGCCTATTCTTGCTTTCCGGTGCATGTGAAGGTCGTCACTCATCAGCCAAACTGTGAGTAAGAGCCGGGAGCATTCCGCTGCGTTGCTCGTCGTTCTCGTGTACTATACAGACTCAACGAGTGGATTAATTCGGTCGTGCGACAATGGTTCGCGTTCCTTTCTCCGTTCTCTCCATAGTCGCCGGTATAGCCGGCCTGGCTTTAGCTGAAGACTCGCTCTATAGCAACCGATTGTCGAAGCGATTCATTGATGCAGACGGCAACTTTAACATATCGTTCTACCACGTCAACGATGTGCACGCGCACCTAGACGAGTTCTCTTCATCGGGGACTGATTGCACCAATCCTTCAAAGGGTTGTTATGGCGGCTATGCTCGTATCAAGACGGTCATTGACGACACACGACCGGACCATAACGACAGCTTGTTGCTGAACGTAGGGGATGAATTTCAGGGCACTCTGTTTTATTCGTTCTACGGTGGTGAAAAAATCGCCGAGACTCTCAACCAACTCGGGTTCGACGCCATGACCCTGGGAAATCATGAATTCGATGGCGGCGACGACAAGTTAGGCGACTTCTTAAAAAACCTGACATTCCCTATTATATCTGCAAACATTATATCGGACAATGAGAAGCTAAACTCTACCATCAAACCGTATCATATCTTCGAACAGTACCAACTGGCTGTTATTGGTGTGACCACTGAGACGACAGCCGGGATCAGCAATCCTGGCGACGGCACCAAGTTCACAGATGCGATCACTGCAGTCCAGGCCTCGATCGACGAAATCCGCAGCACGACGAACATCACTCGAATTGCAGCTATTACGCACATCGGGTATGAAGAAGACAAGCGTCTAGCTCGTGAGACTACCGGCCTTCAACTTATCATGGGTGGCCATAGCCACACGCTACTTGGCGATATGGAGGGCGCCGAGGGCAAGTATCCTACCCTCGAGACAAACAAGGACGGCGATGAAGTCTTCATCGTTACCGCTTATCGTTGGGGGGAGTACTTAGGTTACATCGACGTCACGTTCGATTCGGAGGGGAAAATACTTGCTTACCACGGCGCCCCGGTACATTTGACGAACACCACTAAGAAAGACGAGGACTTGCAGACACAGGTTGAAGAATGGAGGAAACCATTCGAAAAGTTTGCAGCGGAGGAGATTGGTACAACGAATGTTGTGCTAGACCAATCGACCTGTCAAAAGCAGGAGTGCACCTTGGGCGACTTGGTATCCGAGTAAGTTGTAGCCAGCCGTGTGTATTCATCTCTCCGGGAGGGTGCTAACATAGATATCTCTACAGCTCAATGCTGCAGTATCGCGTAGATGGTGGAAGCAAAGCAGCCTTTGCTCTCACGAATGCAGGGGGCATCCGCGCTACCATCGATTCCGGGCCTATCACGCGAGGCGAGGTACTCACGTCCTTCCCTTTCGGCAATGCCGTGGTTGAGGTTGATTATAGCGGTGCGGACCTATGGAAGATATTCGAGGGTCTCGTCAGTGGCGTCAATCAGTTCAACCAGCGGAACATCACTAGCTTCTTCCAAGTCAGCCGTGGCATTAAAGTCGAGTATAATCCGGATAATGCTATTGGCGAACGCCTTGTTCGTCTTACGATCGGTGATAAGCCCGTCGATAAAGAGGCTCAGTATACGCTTGTTACAGTTGATTTCATAACCGGTGGTGGTGACAATATATTAGAACCAGTCCAAGATGTGGTTGCTCTTAATACTTTAGATGAGGTGCTAGTTGACCATATCGGCAAGACGAGCCCGATTGACTTCCAGCTCGATGATAGGATAGCTACTGTTAGTGGTAACGCGGAGACTAATACTACGACTACGGACAGTGCACCTGCGCCGTCTACGACTCCGAATGGTGCTGGAGGGATGGGCAGCGTGATATCGATATATCTAGGGCTACCAGTTATACTAGGTCTTGTGTTGCTATAGACAAATTAGCAACGAATCCGTATGCAAATCCGTATGGAGGCTATTAATGAATAATACTTCCCAAGGCCGAATAGAATAATATAGAAAATAACAATCATGTGTTTATTGTTGTTGGAGTTGAAAAGAATTAACCTACATGGTAGGGAGTTAGGTTAGATACTTGAGATATCGATAACGATGTATGTAGCGCTGGATATCGGAGATTTACGTATTGTACCTGTACCTAGGTAAGTACCCCCTAGGTACCTATTGTACATGCATGTCCACTCTCCATCATCAAAGAATTACAGGTACATATTAGGTAAACAGTTGCTTCCAAATTCCTTCCGTTAATTTTGGTCTTTACAACATTGAAAGCTTCAACTAATCAAAAGGATAGTTCACAGCAACAGACTGCAAATCGAGTATCATATTCCCGCATACTAATTTTCTTTGAGTACATAATCCAATACAGCTAATCGAGTCTACCTCGCGACGTCGACACCAACTATAAACATGGCAACAGAGGATGCTCGATACAGACAGTCAAGCCAATATCGGCTGTGGTCCTTCACTCCGTCACATCTCGCTACCCTTCGCGAGAAAACTAACACCCTCGCGCGAACTCACATCTCCAATCGTCTACGTGCCTCAGATTCGCCTGTAGACCCTTTACCTAACTTTCTAACCCCCGACGAAGAATATACTATCTTGAATCACTTCACCCTCGAGCTACTGCGCGCCGCTCCTTATTGCCAACTCCCGACCGATATCCAAGCGACCGCTGCCATATTTTTACGGCGCTTTTATCTCACCAATAGCGTAATGACATACCCGCCGCAGGAGCTTATCAAGACCTGCATATTCTTTGGTTGCAAGGCTGAGGGTTACTTTATACGTGTACAAAAGATCGCAGATACCTTTCCGAATACGACCGGCGAGATGATTTTGGCTGCTGAATACGTTCTGTGCCAGGGCATACGTTTCGCATTCGATGTGAGACATCCGTTTCGTGCCCTAGAAGGAACTGTTATGGAGCTCAGAAGACTGGGCGACTTCGACCAGGACAGGATAAATCACGCGCATAAACGAACGAGGGATATCTTGAAATTTAGTCCACTGGTTACCGATGCATATTTCCACTACACACCCAGTCAGATTATGTATGCCGCGCTGGCAATGGCTGATGAGGAATTGGTGCAGCGTATGCTTCGAGAGGCGTTCGCGGGCCAAGGCGAAGAAGACAAAGCTAAAGTTTGGGGCGTAATACAAAACTGCAAAGAAATGCTAGAGAAGGAACCCCCAGAGAAGATGGCTAGCTATTGGACAGATGTGAGTGAGCTTAGATATGATTCTGATTCTTCATAACTAACTACTAGGTGACAGCCGGAAAGTACCAAAGCTATTAAAGCTTTGCGGAGGAAGCTCATCAAGTGTAGAGACCCTGATAGAGCCGATCTAGTCGCTCTACAGAAGGCGCGAAGAGAGGAGACCGTGCCGAAGGCGAAACCAAAGGTGGGCTCCGATGCAGATGAGAAGGTATTTGGGAATGGAATCGGCGAAGGGCGAGACGCGAAAAGACGAAAAGTTGTTCCAGAAGGAGGTGACCCTTTTGGACCTCCCTTATGAACATGTCTATGAGTACCAAAGGAACAATCCCCTTTATGTTCTAAGCACGGAAATTGTTCGACTACCTAAGGTATGCGCCCTAGTTTATCCCGACCGACGGCTATGGTAGTGAGAGCCTCTGAGAGAAATGATACTCTCATTTCACGCTAGGATAGAATTCGGAAAGTTTGCTCTTAACAACTATAGAGCGCAATAGCATCGCTGAGAGACATCACTTATAGTGTGTTGTTATGAACTAAAGCCCGTTATATTGGGATAGGTAATTAACCCCGACTTGATCCAATTAGTCGAATGATAAAACGTTACTTTTTATCGGTCAGTTAGGTATAAATCTCGTTATAACCTCTTCTTATACTATATAAGTCGTAGACGTTACATTTTGCTAACAGTCAGCTTTTATAGTTGCTCCATACTTAAGCGCCCTATGCCTTGGCCTTAAGCCCTTGGACCTTCTCCTCCTGTTGCGCCTCTTGTGCTTCAAGTATCACGTCGGCCGGAATGCGATCAGGTGTAGCATTGACTAGAACTAGCATTGGGCCTACAGCGGCTACCATAAGAGCGAAGGTCACACAGCTAAGGAATGTTTGTTAGTACAAAGGCCGGCAATTTCGTCTCAGGGAAGAGCAATACATACAATCCGATAAGGGGATTGGCTTCGATTTGCGTATTCATGCCATACGAAATAGCTTGGCCGACAGCTTCTAAGCACCTATCAAAAATGTTAGTTATGACACCCACTTTTGTACACGACGCATAGTCAGCTCGACCAACATACCGGAAAGCTGCGCCGTTACGAACATTGGATTGAGCATCTGTCGCAAATGATGACAAGAGCCAATACATATAAGACTGCGACAGGGGACCCGTGGTTTGGATGAAGAAGTATGGTAAGAAGGACGGAGCGTAGAGCGGCTCATCCCAGTCGATCGTGCCGGGGTTTGTATTGTTAAATCTGGCTTGCATGACGATGGACCAGATGTACACGCCTAAGTTGAGGATAACGACGGTAAACAGGCCCACTTGTGCCCTACGACGTTGGCTGAGAGACTTCATGTCGAGGATAAAACCAAGACCGAAGCATCCGACGCTATAACTTTATTTAGTGATAGATCCCAGATCATAGGGGCAAGACAAGGTCCGCTTACATGCAGAGGAACGGAGAGACGAGCGAAGATAACGCGCGAGAGCGGACGGAGAAATAGGTACCAAGATAAGTAGACCATGAACCACTGCGTTGGTTAGTTTCGTGTCAAGCCAGCGTCGGTGTAGTAGCTTACCCGTAGAAGAACGACCAGATTGCCCATAAAGACGAAAGTAGGATAAGCTTCGAGGTCATAGTGAACCTGATGAGCTTAGATTCTTGTTTGAACGTGAGCTTCTCCGAGACCAGAATGCGTGTGCCGTCGGACCGCACGACGCTCTCAAGAGGCGAGATTAAGAGGGCGAACGGTAGCCTTGGAGGTATATTAGTATATTGCATCCACGTGGGTGTAATGAGTTATTCTTGGGTTGACTCGTTACTTACGCTAGACTTTCAATAATTAAGAAAGCAATATAAGTGTCAGGAGTAACTCCGCCAACTACTCCTTTCTCGTAGTTCTTAGATAAGCTGAGAAGGGAATCATTATCGTTAGCATTACGTTTTCTTGATGTTTTTCGGTGTAGTGTAATTGAATTACTGACTTTATAGCGCCTCCGACTAGCTGTCCGAGGTTTCTGGCGACAATCCACAATGCTAGGTATTTACCACGAGAACCGGATGGTGCCAGTGACATGATGGATCCCGACTCTGCGACGTACCAGCAGCCGCTGCCAATTCCGGTAACGAAGCCGCCGAAAATAAGGTACCATTGATTCCCGAACTTGCTATTGCAGTAATACGATGATCCGCGGATAGGAAATGACATGGCGCCAATAACCAACGCCCACTTTGTTCCGAGCTTATTGACGATGGGACCGCCAAACATACAGACGGTAGCGAGCATTACATAGTTAACCGCCGTGCTATTTTGAAAGGCCTTAGTTAATAGTTGACCTCTGAGGTGCTTGCTCGGATTAGGAACGTACGCTATGTTAGACGTCTGGGGAGTTGCTAGACCACCACCGCCGAGACCCGCGATGGCATCTGCCATTGCTGGGCCGCAGAACGCTTGCTACGTAGGTACTGAATGTCAGCCGCCGTAAATATGAAATATGGGAGCTTGGAACATATTCTGGCAGCTAAAAGGTTTCAAGGGTCGAGACTACGTTTCCGTACATACCACGCTGAGTAGAAGCATCTGTGTCAAGCTGTGCTGATGGATTCGCTTCCATAACGGAACTGCTTTCCTGTAGGCGTCCATGTCGACCCTCTCATCAGCATCATTCGTCGGGTTCATCGGGAGTGAACCCTGTCCTCGAAGCGCATCATCGTTCCCACCAGCGTGGGTATTGGGAGGTGCAGCGTCGAATTTAGACATGACTTGATGCTGTCTTGACTGCTACTACTATTCGTGCGAGTATAACAAGTCTAGTGTACTGTTTAAATACTGAAGTGAAATGGAGGTTCTTAGTACCTAGACATGCTCACGACCTCTCACCAGATATATATACATATTTATATACCTACCTATACCTATATTTATACCCCAGCCATATCGCGAAGTCTAATACCGAGCATCAGCTTTCCTCCGCTTATCATAGCGGCGGTTTAGATAACCTGTGGATTCATTCCTAGGGTGGCGGCGTTAGATAGCGTAGCAGTTCTTTTCTAGACTAGGGTAAAGACATCTTGGGGCCCCGCGAAACTCTGAGAAAGTACATATTGTTTATGTTATGGTTTGGGCATGGGAGCCAGGTGAATAGTACCTAATGTCCGAAGACCAAGCCAAGCTGTCTTATCCGGTTCACCTCTACCTGACCGCGGCGAGCGCCAAAGCAGTCTACTCGGCAGCATTAGACCGATTTAGGAAACGATAGCAGTCCCGAAGTTATGGGAGCATGTAAAGACCCTAGACTTGATTTCCTAGCCCCGCCTTAGACTGTACCGTTTTGAAGTTTTAGGGAATCTATGCCGACGCATACGACTCTGCATTGGCCAATAACATACGGGACCTGACGATAAGTGAAAGCCAGGAATTTTGTCGTTATTACTCGCTTTCCCTATTCTAGTAACCGTAACAGTCCCGACCTGCGGATCTATCAGCTGGGCATAGGTGTGTGTTGCTGAGCCTCTAGAGCAGAGGAGCAATCTCATTAGAAGGAAGATAGCGAATTTATATAAACGCTAGTTTTAATCTACTCGTCTAGAAGGAGGTGGATATTTGACAAGAGCTTAACCTCCCCACTGTCCCAATTAATAGGCGAGCATTTCATTGTTTTACGCTATTAGTAAACTTCCCTTGTCACCGGCCAACCGGAGTCGTTGCTTGAGGTGTCGATTCCGTATACCCTGGGGAGGAGTACTATGTAAGTCTATATCGCGATCAATATCGTGCCACTTGGGACTGGGGGTTGCGATTTGGCTTTGACGGGGGGGTCTTGCACGGCATGCTTCTTTATTTGATCATCAACATTAATTGCAAATAATTGAGATCTCGACTAGATAGACGTCAAATCGTAAAATCCAAGGCACATCATCTGTATGAGAGTATGGCCATGTCTCGCGCAAATACGAAAATCGTGGTTGTCGGCGGAGGCGGCACAATCGGTTCGTCGACCGCTCTTCATCTTGTGCGCTCCGGGTATACACCATCGAATATCACCGTCCTTGACACGTATCCTATACCCTCTGCGCAATCCGCCGGGAATGACCTCAACAAGATTATGGGCATCCAATTACGGAATAAAGTCGACTTACAGCTGAGCCTGGAGGCGAGAGACATGTGGAGAAATGATGAATTGTTTAAGCCCTTCTTCCATAATACCGGCAGGGTAACTTATACGTCACCTACCTCGCGCATCTCTTTTGACGCTGACGCAACCTAGCTTGACTGCGAAAGCACAGAGAAAGGCATAGCCTCTCTTCGACAGGAGTATCAAGACTTACTTGACGCAGGTGCTGGACTAGAGAAGAGTAACGAATGGCTGGATAGCGAAGATGCAATTTTATCTAAGATGCCGCTATTGCAACGAGACCAAATCAAGGTGAGATTTCCCAGTGAGTCTATACGTGAGCGAGATATGCTGATACGAAGATGATGTAGGGGTGGAAAGCCATATTTAGCAGCGATGGTGGTTGGTTAGCCGCCGGCAAGGCGATCAATGCGATCGGCGAGGAGCTGCGAAATCAAGGAGTCAAGTTCGGATTCGGAGGGTGAGGAAGAATACTACAAGCTCTCTTATTAATTAGGTAGACTTGCGAATTTACTAACTTGAGACTCGAACAGAGCAGGGTCCTTCAAGCGACCGCTCTTCGGAGACGACGAGACGATATGCATCGGCGTTGAAACGTTGGATGGGACTAAATACTACGCTCACAAGGTCATTCTAGCTACTGGAGCTTGGAGTCCTGCATTGGTAGATCTGGAGGATCAATGTTGTTCTAAAGTACGTATTTCGATATTCGATGAGAACCTAGAGATGTCATAATACTGATCAGTAATAATAGGCATGGGTATATGCCATGATACAATTGTCGCCCCAAGAAGCTGTCGAGTATAAGGACTCGCCTGTGGTATACAATGGCGATGTTGGTTTCTTCTTCGAACCTAACGAGTAAGTGAAACTTCTACAAATGAAGATATATATCAAGCAAGAAGCTAACAATCTTTAGGGACAGTATCATTAAGGTCTGCGATGAGTTTCCGGGTTTCACTCGCTTTAAGCAGCATCAACCATACGGTGCCGCAAGCCCCAAACGTATATCAGTTCCGCGATCTCACGCAAAGCACCCTACAGACACGTATCCCGACGCATCAGAGAAGTCGGTGAGTAGAGCCGTTTCGACGTTCTTGCCGCAGTTCAAGCACAAGGAACTCTTCAACCGAGCGCTGTGCTGGTGTACAGACACCGCAGACGCAGCATTGCTGATCTGCGAGCACCCAAGATGGAAAAACTTCATTCTCGCTACAGGGGACAGCGGGTAAGCGGCCAGATAGTTCTCTTATGATAATCGCTAACATCCACAGACACTCTTTCAAACTTTTACCTATAATTGGCAAGCATGTGGTCGAGTTGGTAGAAAATAATTTAGCAGAAGACCTTGCGCATGCGTGGAGATGGCGGCTAGGAGGCGATGCTCTTAAGTCGAGACGCGGGGCGCCTGCGAAAGACCTTGCAGATATGCCCGGATGGAACCACGATGACGATTCGAGTAGGGCGAAGATATGAATCGGAATACCTAGGGGTAACTACCTCCTAAACAGCAGGCAAACTTACATATTATTCGAGGACTGCCTTTCTTATCTTCTATTACTTGTGATAACTTTTCGACAAGTACGATTCCATCCCGGTAACAATGCCAAGAGACGTTAAACCATTTTCTACCTAGAAAACGCACCGGTAGTGAGCTTCTGATCGGCTCTCTCCCTCACCTGTACATATACAGTCCCTTACCTCATCGTAATCTATTACAAGGAATCAAATATTCGTTATCTTTTACATGCCCAGGTTCCCAAGGGAAGCAGATCCTAGTTGCTTTTAACTAAGCGTGCAACAAGAGTTTACATCACGCGATCCATTCGAAATGTTTCTGATGCTGGAAAAATCAATATCTCCTCAGCTACCCCAAGGAACCTTGTCACGGAACCATAAGCTTTACTGCGTACGGACCTAGTTTATTAGTATATCTCCGTTGTTAAGCATTCAGCTAGTTTCCCCGGATTTCTTGCCATGTTTTATGGAAGACGGGGCGCTTAGTCTTGGGGGATTCGGTTACGTCCCGGCGGTCATTAAGCCAACGTCTAGATAACCAGAAGCAATGCGAGCAGTGTTATCACAGGACACGTTCTCCCTGACGTACGACGATATCCTAGCAACGTGGCATTTGGTTCTGACCACCTCCCTGATCCGGTATCGAGCTTCCCCGCGATAAACATATTGGCAACGTGCGGAGTAGATAAATACCTGTAGGTATATATATATATATATATATATATAAGGTATATATATACATATATAATTGTATAGTTGTGTAAATTCCTTTATTGTCGAGAGGGTTATTACCATACCTTTAGGTAATTTATGTTCCCATGCGGATTTCCTTTTCGTCTTGGACACACGACAGCTCCGAGCAGATATAATCGCATTACGAACGAAATACAGGTCGCATAAGTCGTAACAATGGCGGACGTCGAAGTAGGACAAAAGGTTGAAATTAAGACGAATGTCGCCGATAATCACGACGATGCCATCGGTGACCTAAAGGCTGAACAGGAAACGCGCAATGTCGGTACCCTCGATCGCAAGCTTAAATCCCGACACGTCCAGTTCATGGCCTTGTCGGGCGCCATTGGTACGGGACTTTTCGTTGGCAGCGGTCAGGTCTTATCACTTGCCGGCCCTTTGTCTGCCTTTCTTGCCTACTTAATCACGGCCTTCAACGTCTACTGTGTGGTTCATAGCCTGGGCGAGATGGCAGCCTATCTCCCCTTACCAGGCGCCGTCCCTGTGTATGCTTCGCGATATGTCGACGAGGCGTTAGGGTTTGTCCTCGGTTGGAATTATTGGTACCAACTCGCTATCGGCTGCCCGATCGAGGTGACGGTGTCAGTTGTGGTTGTAGACTACTGGCCAAACGACGTTCCCAAAGCCGCGCTGATCACCGTCTTCTTCTTGGCGATGGTTATTATTAACTGCTTCCCCGTACGTGTATATGGCGAGGCAGAGTTTGCCTTTGGCGCTATCAAGCTCACGACGATCGTCGGGCTGATCCTCCTCATGTTTATCACTACCTTGGGCGGGACGCCTAGCGGTGAGAGAATTGGGTTTAGGTACTGGAACAACCCGGGACCGATGAACGAATATCTGACGACAGGATCGCTCGGGAAATTTCTTGCCTTTTGGAAGGTATTCATACAAGCTACGTTCTCATATGGGGGTTCCGAGATGGTGGTGATTGCTAGCGGTGAGACGGAGAACCCACGACGTAATATTCCCAAGGCAGTCCGACGAGTTTTCTGGAGAATCGCCCTCTTTTATATTGTCGCTATATTCTTGGTCACTCTATGCGTGTCTTCCCAAGATGACCGTCTCCTAGATGCCATTAAGAACTCGGCTCCCGGAGCCGCGGCATCACCTTTCGTCATTGCTATCGAGAACGGCGGAGTCAAAGTCTTGCCTTCTATTATCAATGCCGTTATTCTCACTTCGGCGTGGTCTGCTGGCAATTCTTTCTTCTATGCATCAACCCGAGTTCTGTATGCCGCTGCGTTAGACGGTAAAGCGCCCAAACTTCTCAAGTACGAGAAATGGGGTGTTCCGTATGCTTGTGTCGGCGCAACCACAGCTCTTAGTTTGCTGTCCTACATGAATGTAAATAACCAAGGAGAAGAGGTCTTCTTCTGGTTCTCAAATATCTCAGCTGTCTCAACGTTAATTGTCTGGTCGGCCATTTGCATCACTTACCTGCGCTTCTATTACGGCTTACGCTATAATGGGATCTCACGGGACTCTTTGCCTTATAAATCGCCTTGGCAACCGTTTCTAGCTTACTTCGCCATATTTTTCTGTCTCCTTGTCGCGATTTTCAATGGGTACGATGCTTTCTTCCCCGGGAAGTTCAGCGCAAAAACCTTCGTACCGCCTTATATTGACATCCCGATATTTCTCTCCCTGTTTTTGGGATATAAAATAATTAAACGGACAAAACTGGTTAAACTAAGCGACATGGACCTGTGGAGTGGCAAGGCAGAGGTAGACCGCCTGGAGGGCACATGGCCGGAAGTGAAGCCAAGGAACTTCCTAGAAAGAATTTGGTTCTGGATTGCATGAAACTCCATGTACTAAAAGGTACGATTGATGAAAACGATTACAGCGACTGTCTTTATAACCCAGCAGTATCAGATGCTGTATGTGCCAATTTTGAATATGCCTGAGGTATTACATTAATGGAACAAATACCCCCTTATAATTTCCGTCGCTTTTTCATTAACGGCGTTTTCCTTCATATTAATTTTTAATTCAATACAACCAGTATTCCTCACAAGTTCGCGATAATGGCTGCACCACCAAAGAGAGCAGCTACGCCAACAGCACCAGTCTTCATGGGCATAGCTGCGTCTTCTGAACTAGACGACTCTGCCGAACCGCCTGCTGATGTAGCGGCGGGGAAAGTAGTAGTAGGGGTTGTAACGCCACTGGTGAAAGGTACACCTTCGGATACGGAGCTGGCGTTGGTGAACGCAGGTGTGGCTGACGAAGCTGTCGTATCAGGGGCTGCAGACGTGTTATCCGGGTTTAAGACTCTGTTTCATGTGTTAGCAAAATATGCTGAGCATATGGCTGCGCTATGGGAGGGAGCGTACTGATCGACTACGTGGATCACGCCATTCTCCAACAAGATGTCGGGAACTGTGATCTTTGCCGAGTTGGCATATACAGTGCCATTTACCACGGTGATGGTAATATCCTGTCCGTTGGCGGCAGTAAGTGTTGTATTTTGCAGCTCTGCGCTATAGTTGACAGAGCCGTTGATAACATGGTAGCCGACAATGTTAGTCAACTGGTCCGAAGTAAGGTTGCTAATAATGCTTCCGATTGCGTTAAAGGCGTCATTGTTCGGGGCGAAGATGGTAATGTTGGGAGTGTCAACGACTGAGTCAGTCAGATTGGCCGTGCTGATAGCACCCTCGGCAGCAGTGAGGTTTGCGTTAGACAGAGTCTCTGTCACATTCTGAGGGATAATGAGGAAACTGTTTATAATGTGGATTGTGCCACCAGTGAAGTTCACATTCTACAAGGTCATTAGTCGAGACTTATCTTCCCTAATCCAAGCGAAGTACTTACAGGAGTGATGATAGTAGCATTCTCCTTTAGAGAACTGAAGAATGTCACGTTATTATCGTGAAGCCGGGCCTCAACAACCTGACCGCCAGTTACGTTGGTGTACGTCCTGTTGGTCAGCAGTGTAGGGATAAAGACAGATTCATCCCCAAAATTATCGTTATAGTATGTGCCATTCAGGATATGATAGCTCAAAAAAGCCTGCAAATAGTCGGAGTTGTCAAGCAGGGAGGTGGTTTCATTGTTGATAGTCAGGGCACTAAAAGCATCGTTGCTGGGGGCCAGAATGGTGACGTTTTGCAACTGATTTAGAGACTCGGAAAATTGGGAGTTAGATGCAAGAAGAGCTATTTGATATGAGCCATAGATCCAAGTACTGGGGGATGTGTATCATCATACCATTCAGAGATGACAGAGACGAATTTTGAGAACCTAGAGCGTCGCTCAAGCTTGGTGTCTGAGCGGCGGCAAGAGAGGCTAACGCCAAGGGAAGAGCTTTCTTATACTGCATGGTAACTGACTGGCAACGAGACGAGAAAGCTGCACTGAATGTTGCTCAATGGTTAACTGCCTACATATTGGAAGAAGAGAGATGTTAGGGTATACCCTGCTCCCTTTAAAGAAGCTCTTTTCGCGACCATTGGCGGCGACGATCGCGGGGTCGTTAACTAAAACAAAGGCCCGATGAAGTCATGATGTCGAGAATCAGGGCCAAGACGACGACATGGTCTAATTGCGTACCTGAAGCCAATCAAGGACGACACATACTATAGGCCTAGTTTCTGGCACGGCGTTGATGACGAGGCAAAAGTTAACGTAGGCCACTAATCGTGCTTGTTTAAGCCGTCCTATCCGAGTTGTTAGCCACAACTTCAAGACCACCGAGACAAAGGGATACATATTTCTCACGTACCATCCTATAAAGGATACAAATAATCTCCCTAGATGTCGCCTTTTGAATCCAAGTATGTCGTTTTTCATAAAGCTCTCACAAATCCCATACATTTGTTGGAATTAACATGTATAAAGTTATACTTAGTTAGTAGGTACTCATAGAGGGATGATTTCTTGATCATGCAGTTTATGTCGTTAAGTGAGGATCAGATTAGCTAGAGATATGGCCTTGGTTCGTTCTCCGCATTCCCGGGATTTATGGCCATTGACGTGATCTTTCCAAGGAAGATCAAAGTGGCTTGGTACAGAGCATATTGTCCCATACTTGGCATATTGATCGACATTCCAGCAGCGATCACCTAGGTACCTAGCTGAGGCTGAGTTTATTATGTACCTACCTACCTACCTACCTACCTACATGTATAAACTTGGATCATTTCTATAAGACCACTGGATACTGGAAAATAGGTAGACAACACTTGAACTGTACGGAAGATGGACCGTGCGCAGCTTCGATAGCACAATAGGAGGTAGTTATCCCGTCTTCCTCGACACAATATTCTAAACGTCATAGACCCATAACCTACATCTCACGGTGTAATAAGCGCTAGATATTTACGCATTAGTAAATAAGCTAGTTAGTCTTGAAGGTTGACAAAGAGCACTTAAACAAGAAATGCGTCGTTATAACATATGACGATGGTGCCAGGCAGACACGTGATGGATTTTCTGCATTACACTCTGAAAGAAGTCATGTAATCTCATACCTAGGTACCTAGGCATTCTCAAAGATTGCGTACGGAAGCAGCGGATAAAGTGTATCTATACGAAACACTTGGGACCGCGGGAGTAGAAGGAAGCAAATGAATTGTAAGATATTATTATTTGCAACCCTTCAGGCCAGCCCCCTATCTATCTTAAAAGTGTAAGACCTATAGTTATACCGCGTTATTTAACTATAAACAATTCCTATAGATGTCAGTGTGCATAAGTAGCCGTAGGTTTCCGTAACTAGCCCCTTAGAGTTCCTCATGGAACAACTTCGTTGTCTCTATGCTTCTTGCTCTACCTCATAACGAGTAGTATATATTTACTGGTTTCAACGTTTTGCTTAATAATACCCGGTGTGACATATGGTCAACCTAACGTCAATGATGTAAGTATTTGGCACCGTGTCTATGCCCAAGTGACACCGCTATAACCTCCTCCGGGCTGCCCCCAATGATTCCTGTTGCTACCATCCCATTTAAGAAAGGCGTTAGGGTGAAAGTGAAAGCAGTAAACGTCCACACATAGGCGATAGCATGCTCAAACCAGATAAGATCCTGCTTTCGCTTAGTATTTATGGCATTTCTCCAAACCCATTGAAAAAAATCCTCAAGAGTAATTACTACGGGTTGTATCATGAAGAAGGCAAATTCCCCCTTATCCCCACGTGTGATCACATACTGCTGCCACCAGTGGATAGAAAAGCTGATGTAGAATGCTAAATAAAGTTGAATGTAGCGAGAAGGAATAGAGCCTTTCTTAAAACCAAGGAGTCGTGCAAGTCTGAGACCGGGTTGTTGTACGGTCTATGGGGAAACCGGCGTTAGTTATCTAGGTAGTCTACCTAGGTATACATAACGCAATTTTTGATTGTCTACTCACCCTACGCAAGAGTTGATGATACGCAACACTATATGGGCTTAGCATTAGCATTCGCAGTTGTCAGTATCACGCATACTGATCGATCTACTTACCTCCACGTCTTCCTCACACTCGTGGCCATCGCTACCGAATTCAACATTGGTGGCCACTCCCAGGGCTCAGAGATACCCAAGAGGACGGCAATTATCGATATGACCGCGTATCCGATACCGACCGTATTCCAGGACCATATTGCGCCACACTAGTTTTTAACAACTCTGAGAATCCAATCAACCCACGACGATGATGGTGGTGCTTCTTGCTGGATTGCCTCGCAGAACCCGATGTTATAAAGAGCTATCAACTTAACTAAAGTATGCCCGGCGAGGTCCAACACTCTCTTGCCGACGAATTGCGAGCGTGGTGCATTTGACTCCAGATGCCCCGGTACGCTTTTGACCTGCCAATCCCAGCCAATGCCACGTAGAGTCGTGGCTAGGCGGAACGCTTACGCCAGGCGTTGCGACCATGTCTTGAGATCGTACCGTGTGATACCCTTGTTATCTTTCCTCGGTGGGTGTTCATCTATTCGGCCTACCCAGCGCGGGTTCGTAGCACTAAAGTCTAGGAATAATGGTAAGAAGACGATGAACCAACCGGAAAGACCGTAGTCCTGTGCCGCATTACCGACGGTGTAGTATGGCCTCTGGAGAGCGAAGAGGACTAGCAACAAGCTGATGGTAGCTGTCCGGATTGGGCCGGGCCCTATTGCATAGCCGAACACCAGTACCACGAACGCTCCGGGCGTATATAGGACCGGTAGCGGTGAACGGTCCTCGATGGGAGGATAGAAAGGGCTTATAAAGCGTTCAAGCATCTTGATCGCTCTGGGGACTCTGGTGTAATCCCTAGTTAAAATGTTCAGGAGAGCAGCAATCTTTGGGAATCTCAAATTTGATGAGGTCGAATTTGTTCAGGGAAGCTGTCCAATCACAATCTAGTTTCGCTATACTGAGTCGGTTAATACGCCTAGGATATTTTGACATGCTGTTAATACCGGTACACCCTGGAACTCAGGCTAACCGCCTTTAGGATTTACTAATATTAGATTCGAAACTGATATGGTTCTCGAATGGTATGATATAATATGATATATGATAGATGAGATGGACCGGTCAGGAATATCAGCCCGAGGTACTCAACCCTAAAGTACCTAACTTCTCATCTCTAGCAGAACGTGAGCTTAGAAAATTGTCTAGTATCTTGATCTGGGGTCAGTTACTAGGACCATAAATTGGCTGCTCAGGACATGTCTCTCATCTCATCTCTGAAAGTCGACCGATGTTGATGTAAAAAGAATAGATCAAAAAAGAATAGATCAAACAAATACAACGAGCTCACCCGGGAGCTTTTAGTCTATGAATATTGCTATTTACACAAGTGGGATTATTGTTTTCAATCAATGTACATCACTCGTTGGTCATCCTCAGTTCCATGATACACCGAAACCACGCACCGAACTGAGCAGAGTACCTAGGTTACATTATCTTCCGCTGCTTAAAACATGCCCGTCTGTGCTTCTCTGCGACGGCGCATTATTGAGCGTCGCTGGTTGTTGTTGGCCCCGTTGCGACCAGCTCTGCCTCCGCGGTTATTGGCATTAGCATTACCGTTGGCATTGCCATTAGCATTGCCGTTGGCATTACCGTTGGCATTACCGTTAGCATTGCCATTAGCATTGCCGTTCCGGTTATTACCGTTACCATTGGCATTGCCGTTGTTGTTGTTGTTGTTACCAGTGTTGCCAGTATTACCGGCGTTGCCGTCATTGGCTTGGTCCTGTGCAAGCCCGTTGGTTGTCGGGTCCGCCGCTTGGATCCCGTCTACGATAGCTGTTCCGATCTCCGCGTCAGACTTTCCAGACTCCGAGAGTGCCTTGACAGCCGCCGGAAGATCAGCTATGTTCTGTTGGATCTGAGTGGTGATGCCCTCCAAAGACTGGAATGCTTCAATGTTCTCCGGCGTGTTTTCAGCGGGCGTAGTGTCGGTTTGCTGCACTGCGACACACCCACCGAATTCATTCGCGTTGCGGCATCGTATAGTGCAAACGTCACCAGTCGAAGCTAAGAGAACGATCCGTTAATCATACCGTTTGAGATGGCTCTAGGTTTGGTATAAACTTACATCCGATGCATGCCAAGTCGTTGGGCATCGTCACTTGGAGAGTAATTTCCCCGTTCTTGTTGGCCTTGCTTTCAGTTGTTGTAACATTGATCTGCCCTGTGGCTCCAGCCGTGTTGCCCGTCAGGTCCATATCACAAGTATACGGACCAGCACCGGTCTCGTTAACTTGGCGAATTGTGATATCCACCTTGCTGCCCTTGGTCACCTTGGTGACTTGGTTTGCTGCCAGAGCATCCTCGGTAGTAGCGCCCACATCGATATTACCGGCTTGTAAAGTCCTCCCGCACTGGTTCACGATATTTGTCACAATCTCGACTTGCGATATGAAGTTGGCGTCGCCGTTGTCATCGGGATTAACTTGAATGCGTATTAGTGAATGTGCACTAAGAATAGACACGGCTATAAAACATACCTTGTAGGCCGAGACTCGCCGGCGATCCTTTCGCTCCTTGGGCTTTGAGAATAACACCTTGGCCGTGAGCCACTGCCAGAATGGCCGAAGTAGTAAAGATCTGTCTAAGGGAAAACATGATGTTCACAGAACTAGAAGACGAAGAATAATAATAATGAATGATGAGAACGGAACGCTGTACGAAAACAATTAACTACCCTAAGAATCGAAGCAGACCGGCTGATCACACAGAAATGACGAAGATGAACGGGAGATGAACGGGAAAATCGTAGATCAGAGCAAGAAACTCATCCTTTCTAGAGGCGTCTCATCTTATACGGATATATACCTAGCAGCACATCATCTAACAGGAGGTCGTTCCACTGCCGTTGCGTGTGGGTGGGGGGTCCCGCCCCTGGTCCTGACCCCTTGCTCGACCCCTTGAAACGGCCCGTAGTCGAGTCGAGTTACCTCGAAGGCCCCCCATCGCACTAAAACAACGGCTTCTAATGGCCTTCTAATGAGTGCTTTATCTTTCGGGGTTTGAGGAAACCGAAATACAAAACCCCTTGAGTCTCCGAGAGCTTCAACCACCATGTGTTGAGTCTTCCTTAAGTCCTTCTTGAGTTCTAATTCGTTATATCTCGTCTCATTTGGTGGAGAAATAAACTGCGGCCAACTTCTCTCCACATATTCGGAGATAAATAATCATGTTTAATGAGAACAATATAACTATTCGGGCAGTAGAGCCGGGAACACTCAAACAGTATGACGCGGTCGATTGGTGTATGTTAGCTTAGTGCATTATCATAAAATTTGCCTTGTAGCTACAATTTCCTTTCTTTCTTCTCGTTGTTGTTGCTATGTACCAACATCATCTGTTCCTCGTACTTTAGTCGCCCACAGCCGTCTCATCTTGGTCATAGCCACATCACATTTATGCGCCTGTTCGCGCTGAGACTTTGGCGAAATACCCATCGTCAACGCAAATATGTGCCTCATAATGTTAACCATAGTGTTAACTTCACCAGAATTCCCGCCCTGTATCATATAATCAGAATGCTCAATAACCGGCCTATCATCTTCGAAAGCTGAAGATTATGATGGCCGTATATGTAACCTCCGTGATCAGGCTGTTGCGGATCTAACATCTCGGGGTCATTTTCTTCGTTGTAGTAAGAATCGTCTAATTTAACCACATAGGGTTCAGATACATAACATTGATAGCAGACGCGGGAGTTGGTTTGTCTTCTGCCATAATTAAATGGATCATACCTTAGGTACCTTAGGTATGCACGGAAACTTGAGTAAAAGACGACTCAACAAGCAGTCGAGTCTATGGTCTTAATAAGTACCTCTCGAGAACGTTAACCAAACAAACCATGTTGACTGCGCAATGATATTGTGCACCTAATGACTTATACGGCCAGATCGTGGTTTGAATTAATGACACCAAGGGAGATACTATGTAATCTTTCATATTTTTATATTTATGTTCGTTTTTATTTCCTATTTCAGCTTCATCGCGTGTGGTACTCCCTGGCTAAACATATGCGATACCGACCTGCTAGGGGGATATTACATTTAGCTTGCTAGGATAATATGACCTTAACTACGAGCCCACCCGGCGTGATTCATTTTTATTTATGTCTTTTATTTTTATTGTATTTTCAGCATTTGATATAGTCGTGTTTATATCGTCTCATGGCGTCTAACCAACCTGCCGTGTTCCTCTTTAGTAAGACGGCAGGCTATCGACACGAATCAATTCCTGCGGGCATCGAGGGCATCCGACGTCTTGGCGTCACATCTAATGCCTTCACCGTAGACTCCTCGGAAGATGCATCCCTCATCAGCGCCCGAAACCTATCTCGGTACGCAGTCGTCATATTCTTGCAGACGAGCGGTGACTTTCTCAACGACGAACAATTAGCTGGATTGCAGAGCTACGTGAGAGCCGGGGGAGGTTTTGTAGGGATTCACTGTGCCGCAGCTGGGATGACGAGAGAACCGTGGTACGGAGAACTCATCGGTGCCGTCTTTACTGATCATCCGGAGCCGCAGCCCGGCGTCCTAACTGTTGAAAAGAAAGACCACGTTATCGTCTCCGATCTACCGGAGAAGTGGGAGTGGTTTGACGAGTGGTATAACTTCGATGCGAACCCCCGCACAAAGGTTACCGTGCTGCTATCTATCAGCGAAGAGACTTATAAAGGGGGTAAATTAGGCCAGCATCATCCGCTAGCATGGTGTCGAGAGTTCGACGGTGGACGCTCTTTTTACACATCACTGGGTCACTTCGGGGACGCGTATTCGGACCAGAACTTCATGGGCCATTTGCTAAATGGTATTCTATGGGCAGCACGCACAGCACGTACAGCACGTACAAGCCGTAGTCTTACTTAGATCTGTATTATCCACCTGTTCCCCGCATGTCTCCTTTTTTATAACCATGGAGATGGCGACTAGAGTAGGATACCCCATGCGGAGTAGCTAGGACTAGGAAGAGCCAAGGCCGCATACTACAACACCAAGCTCCGCGCGGAGTGCCTCTTTACCTCTTTGTCTCTTTACCTCCACATCTCTTACGACAGACTTTCAAGATTTAATGTGGAAATTCTTCATACTAACAAGTAGCCTCACGCGCGACAGCTTACCCAGGTACCTAATCTAACCTAATTCTTAAGATATTACCTCTTAATTTAGTAACAAGTTGCTCTCGATGTCAGATGCACCGGAGCCGAGCTGAATAGGCTTGACAAGGATAGGAATCTTGGGCTGCAGATGACGTATCTACCGGCATGGAATCTCGGAGTTGAAGTAGACTGACTCCTCCCGAAGGATCGAAGTGAGAAATAATAAATATGCGCCTAGATGAGCGGGTTAAAACCGATGCGTTTGTGCGTTTGATCCCTCTACTTCTTTAACAAAGGAGCCACACAACATGAGATTTCAAACCCCCTTAGCCACGACCGTGGTAGGGTCTCTATTCCCCTTGCTGGCGTTGTGTCAAGACAACGTGAATTGTAAGGGACTGTTTATCATCACTCCTCAATTGAAAAATTGTAGTAGCTCACTAACTACCTCTTAGGGATTTCTGTGGGCGATGACGGTCGTTCGTTTTCTCTGTCTTCCTCCAATATCTCCTATCAATTCCATGTTGATCCGTTGACGTTGGATTTGATCCATGATCATTGGGGCGCCTATGCGGCCGAGACGGTTCCCGACTTTAACGGCGTGGTATCCGGATGGGGCACTCCATACACGTACAGTCGACGCGAGTTTCCCGATCTTGGTCGTGGCGATTTTCGAGTGCCGGCAATCCATATTCAACACTCCGACGGGAACACCGTATCGGCATTTTCGTATACGGGGTATGATATTAGCCCAGGAAAACCTTCTCTCCCCGGCTTACCCGCCACTTACGGCGGCGAAGGGGACGTATCGACACTTACTATACGCTTATACGACAACTACTCTGATATCTCTGCGGACCTCTACTACTCCATCTTCCCTAAGTATAACGCCGTTACTCGCAACTTTAGGATTACGAATAATGGAAGCCGGGATGTAACGGTGCTTCGAGCTAGTAGCTGGAGCACAGATATGCCGAATGAGGAATTAGAGATGATTGATCTCTATGGTGACTGGGCTGCAGAGGCTCGCATTAATAGACGCTCGGTCACGTACGGAGAGCAAGGGTAAGCTGGACTTCTTCCGTAGCTTTTATCTTTCTTTGCATTTGGCAACCCCCAAGTCCTTCTCCCAATAATCCTAATCAGCTAACGATTCTGCCAGCTTCCGCTCATCTGCAGGGTACTCATCTCATTTCCATAACCCGTTTCTTGCTCTGGCTTCTCCGAGCACTACCGAGTCTTCCGGTCCGGTGACCGGTTATTCTTTGGTTTATACGGGCTCGTTCTCCGCCGACGTCGAACGCTGGTCGACAGGCTGGGTCAGAGTTCTCCTTGGCTTGAACCCGCTGCACCTCTCGTGGTCTATTGCACCAGGAGAGGTATTTACTTCCCCCGAGGTGGTTTCTGTCTACTCAGAACAAGGGTTGGGAGGCATGTCCCGGTCTTTCCATTCGCTTTATAGAAACCATCTATCTCGCTCGAATTACACATTCGAGACTCGCCCACCACTGCTAAACTCTTGGGAGGGTCTTGGTTTCGATTTTAATCAGTCTTCAATGGTTAGATTGGCCCAAGATGCTGCTGACCTTGGCTGTAGTCTGTTTGTTAACGATGATGGGTGGTTTGGTACTGATTATCCCCGAAATAATGATAGTCTCGGCTTAGGTGACTGGACTCCTGACCCAGCCAAGTTCCCTGATGGTCTCAGACCCTACGTTGAACAAGTGGATAATATAACGATCCAGAACACCTCGGAACATATGGAGTTTGGACTATGGGTTGAGCCGGAAATGGTCAGTCCGGATTCTGATCTGTATAAGCAGCATCCTGAATGGTGCATGCATGCGGGAAATCACAACCGTACACTTCAAAGAAATCAACTTGTTCTAAACCTTGGCCTTCAAGAGGTCCAAGATTATATCATTACGATAATCGAAAAGATACTCGATTCTGCTCCTATCAAGTATATCAAGTGGGATAATAACCGTGGCATTCATGAGATGCAGTCTCCTTCTGCAGACCACGCTTATATATTGGGGTTATATCGGGTTATTGACAATCTCACGACTGTACACCCGGAGATCTTGTGGGAAGGATGTGCGTCAGGGGGGGCTAGGTTCGACGCCGGTTTGCTTCATTACTGGCCACAGAGCTGGACAAGCGATGATACAGATGGTTTAGAACGTCTTTACATCCAGTTTGGCACATCGTATCCCTATCCGCCCTCAGCAATGGGTTGTCACGTCAGCGCTGTCCCGAATCATCAAACCGGCCGTACTACTCCTTTAGCCTTTCGAGCAGCTGTGGCCTCGATGTGCGGGTCGTTCGGTTTCGAGCTAGATCCTTCCACACTTACCCAAGAGGAACTCGATACGATTCCCAAACTGATATCTACGCAGCAGAAAATTAACCCTATCGTAATTAACGGCGACTTCTACCGCTTAGCACTCCCGGATCAGTCCAACTGGCCTGCAGCTATGTTCGTCTCTCCCGAGCATGACTCCGCTGTCCTATTTGCTTTTCAGATCCGATCAGCCCTGAAACCATTACCACCGCCGCTGAAGCTACAGGGCTTAGATCCAAATGCAAAATACACGGTGAGCAATGGGACCTGGGAGCAGAATTGGTCTGGCTCAACATTGATGAATACTGGACTAAGTTTGAGTTGGCCAATCTCTGACTACGAAAGTATCATTTTGACTTTTGATAGGCATTGAGTTATTTGCGGTATGCCTCACTGTGATTGCCTAATTTCAATGTCTAGAAAGTCTCGAGCTATGTGTAGTTTACCTATTGCTTAAACACTCACAGAGCCTAAATAGAGTCATTAATCCAACAAGAAGTAGGAAGAGACAATATCCTTGCCTTATAAATTTCGATTCTCGGTGCCGAAACTATAGTTACGTCTAAGAGGGAGGGATTCGGCTAGGACCGACCATTTAGTCCTAGAGAATCTTCCAGTCAAACTCCTTCTCCCATGCGGCTGCTACCTTCAGACAATCGACATCTGCATATTTGCGACCTACTATTTGAATGGCCGTAGGGAGCTTTACAGTCGGGTCTTCACGAGCAGGTACGAAACCAACGGGCAGTGAAAGAGCAGGATGGCCCGAATCTTCTCAGTGATATCCGTCAGTAATCTGTATCTGAAGTAGAGCATGGATTTTCACATACTATTAAATGGGCAAGTATTGGCTATTAATCCTGTTGTCCGAGCCAAATAGTTCCGCGGACCTTCGTTTGATTCGGGCTCTGGTAAACGTGGTGGTGGATAAGGCAGAGTTGGCATAACTAAAACGTCAAACGCCTCAAGCGCTTTGTTGTAGGCATCCTATAAGGTAACAGGTAATCAGCCTATAGTTATATGCCAGTAATACTTGAAGCAGGAAGTCTTACGCTGGTAGCTTTCAAGAGATTCATAGCCTTCCCCTGCACCTTCGCGCCGTATTTCTCTTGGATCCACAGATACCCAACATACATATTGGATACTCCGGGGCCTAAGGCATCGAACTGAGATTGGGTCAGCTTCGGGCCTACCAGTTCAGCGCGGTCCGTTAAGTATAGCTGCTTCCTCCCATCCATATCGCCAAGGAGCGACTGTCGCCCCCCTGGCAGAGGTAAGGCACAAGCCCAAAGTAAAGGGGCTTCTTTATGTAACGGTACCGAAACCGAAGCAACTTCCGCTCCGAGTGACTTGAACTTCTCAATCGCCGACTTTACGGATGTCACGACGGCAGCATCTTGCCCAGGGACCTCAAAGCCCTCGCTTAGCACGCCGATTTTGAAGCCTTCGAGCATCTTTGCTGGCTCTTTTCCAAGTGTCAGGTCTACAGGAGCCACAAATTTCAATCTATCTCCCTCGAGGCCGAGTGGTGGTTGGCGATCATCCCATCCATCTGGTCCCGCAATCGCCTCGAGGAATAAAGCGCAATCTCTCACGTTCTTGGTCATCGGGCCTACGTGATCAATAGTCGCATCTAAGCTCAGAATGCCAGTATAGGGTACTAAGCCCCAAGTCGGCTTGAGACCAACAATACCGCAAGATGAAGCAGGAATCCGAATGCTTCCACCTTGGTCGCAGCCAAAGGCTAGATCAACGGATCCAGTCGCGACGAGTCGTCCCGATCCGCTACTCGATCCCCCAGCACTATATCCCTTTGCAAATGGGTTATGGACCTGCCCAGTCACGGCTGTTCCAGACATTCCTTCGAGACACGAGTTTTCGCATGCTGTATCGTATTAACCTCACGTAAACTTTACGTATGAGGACCTATAGTTAGATCAAAGAATCATACCGGCTTTACCGACAATGGTAGCTCCAGCGTCGAGAACCCTCGTCGCGACTATTGCATCGATATTAGGAGTCCAATCCACCATGGACGTCCCGTTCGTACACCGAACTCCCGCGAAAGCCATGTTATCCTTGAGCGCTATAGTGCGGCCCCTAAGCAGGTCGCTCGTCGGGTTTATACATTTCGCAGTGACCTATTCTTCGGATTAGAGTCTTCAAATGGCCAATTCGGTAGACTCTACCTTAGTTGCCCACGCGCCTAATTCGTTGTCCTCGGGAACATGGATATCCGTACGCGGATACTTAGCGAGGTCAGGGTAGGGTAATATACTCTTATCATCTGGGAGAGACGCAATGATATCATCCAACGAGGATATAAATGCACTATGGTCTTCTAAGAGAGTATCAGGAAGCTCTAACTCAGCTTTTGCAAGAATTGGTCGTAATTCGTCTTTAACGACTCTTCTACCAGGCTGAGGGACTGACATTCTGGCCTTGCGAACGTGGGCGCGAAAGCTTCATCGAAAGGAGGTTACGAGTATAGTATCTCTTACTGAATACTAAGGGAGATATATAAAGTAGGGTGCATCAAAGAATAATATGTTCAGTTCTAGTATTGCTTGACACGACCTTATCTTTTGGCTTTAATATACACGAGATAATACGGGCGGGGTACAGGGTTGCATATTGGGGAAGTTGTACGGAAGTCCCCTTCGAAAGTTATATCCATGGACCATAGTAAGGGGTTCTCTATGGACATAAATTTTGGAGGGGACTTCCGTATTTTCATCCTTCACCTATGAAAATCAAGCAAATCGGAGACGGATAAGCACTGTCGTCATCAGCATGGCGTTATGTTGCGAGCTGCGATATAACGTGTGTTTATGCAGGCAAGTAGGTCGATTTAGGGTTTCGCTGACAGGTATTTGAGTAAATACTTTAGGACGTATATACCTCTTCTACCCCCAATGCTTTAGTATGTACAGACTGAATAAAGCTCCTGATTCCGGTTACTAACTACCTTAGGTACCTAAGGTAATGTTAGTTCTATAAAGTTAGTGCGAGAGTTAATAATAAGCATTGTAGGTAAAGAAGAGTTATTTCTTCCTCTTTGAAGAAATAGTCCTCTCGCCTATATTCACCTTTGATGATTCATACCTTGTAGAATATTAGATAGGCACCTACGTATACCCTTGTAGACCCGAATAACAGGTACCTAACCTATAAATGCTAAGTAAGGTACCTAGATACCTAAGTATCTAATCCCGTGGACGGTAAAAGCCGAGCTTATGCCGCGAAAAAGAGGCTGTGAAGTCTCTTCTTATTTGATGTTGCGAGTAAGAGTGAGGGGTTGGTAGAAGCATGTAACCCTCTGAGCAATAGGCATTCTTGTAGGCTGTCAGGTTAGGCTGTGCACAGAGTTTAAAAGATTCGAACTACGACCCTGTCACAACAACTACAGTGTTGCAAATTACATGTCCTCAAAATCTTTTCTCTTTACTGCGGATAAGACAATGGAAAAATCAACAAACACCAATACTTATGAACCACTCCCTATAGACGGCTCTCAAATCCGCCTAGTAACAATATACCAAGGAGAGGAAGGCGGAAATGTTGAATGCACTGTCGAGAATTTCCCCTTTATTGAAAATATAGACAGTCATGAATACGAAGCTCTCTCATATGTATGGGGCGACGCTACCAGCACAGCTTTTATCACCCTTAATAAGAAACCATTCCAGGTCACAAGAAACCTTGAGGCTGCCCTGCGTGCATTACGACTTCGAGACAGAACGAGGCTTATTTGGGTGGATGCGTTATGTATCGACCAAGCTAATGTTCAAGAGCGAAACCAAGAGGTCGGTCGAATGGGTAAAATCTATAGCCAAGCCGGACATGTCATTGTGTGGTTAGGTCCAGATACTTTTATTCGAGGCGAATGCGTCTCTGACAAGACAATCGACCTACTGAACTTATTGGCTGATACAAATTCCCAAGATCCCGAAGCCGCAGCCACGATAATGGTGAAAATGAGCAATTCACTATACGGAATAGAATTACTGCATAAGTTTTTCTTCCAACCATGGTTCAACCGTGTCTGGATGCTTCAAGAAATTATTCTGGCAAAGTCTGCGACGGTGGTTTACGGAGACCGGTTGATAGATTGGGATCGAGTTCTGGGAGCCGTAGATGCTCTGCGTAGGCTTCAACTTGGCCAGAACACTCATATTTGGCGGTTGAGCGGCGCATCGAGAGCGGATAACATGCAGAGATGTTGGATACGGGTTCGCACTGCTAGGCCTCAAGACAGACATCGCCAGCCAATCCACCTCGAACTAGCTGATTTACTCTGGCAGACTCGCTTCTTCGAGAAGACTGAGCCCAGGGACAGGTTGTATGGAATCCTTGGGCTGTTGAAAGGCGATGCGCAAAACGAAAAATTGCTCGAAGTCGACTATACAAAACCAGTTGCGGATATGTTTAGGGACTTGAGCATTTTCCTATTTAAGGGTGGTTTGCTGTCCCATGCTCTCTGTTCTGTGGTAGGTCCTATGGAGGGTTTACCATCGTGGGCATCGACATGGACCTCCGCATTAGAGGGTGATACAGCTTCGAAGCTTTCGACCGGCATTATGACCTACATGCAAGTCCACGAGCTAAAGGGGATACAACCACCTCCAAACCCACCTCATTTCTCGGTTGATTTACGTCGAGTCACGATCAAAGGATACGTCTTTACACCAAGTATCCAGCACACAGGCAAAAGCTTCAAACCAGGTACATCTCAAATCGCAACTCTCAATGACTCAATAAGAGTCTGTCGCACACGACTTATTGAATGGGAAGACGAGATGGAACGCCAAGATTGTGCACGCAAAAAATTCACAACGAAAACTGATCGGCGTAAGGCCTGGAAGTGCGCACTCTTTCATGAGCTACCGGGGGATAAGACCGAGATGAGCGAAAACTACGACCTGCTAACTAATCGTAACAGAAGAGTACCATTGATGAAAGATGGCCCTTTAATAGTACGCGCAATTGTAGACTTTAACTCAAAGTTGGGAATTCATTGTAACTTCCGCAAGCCTTTCATTACAGCATCGGGTTTAATGGGAAGTACGGGGGCAAACCGAGATGTCCACATTGGAGATAAATTGTGCGTATTAGTAGGTTCTGCAGTACCTTACATACTACGACCTGTTGGTCAGTCCAGAGAGTTATATCGGTTTGTCTCTTGCTGTTGGGTACCAGAGCTTATTGATCTAGACATGATCGAAGGACAAAGGAAAGGACTTTGGCAACTTCAAGATATCACTCTAATTTGATTAAATAGAAGCTAAAGTCTTATGAGCCGAACGGCAAACTTGTAAATATTAGATTTTATATTGTCTTATAGCTTTAAGCCGCCTTATTATAGTAAATCTAGGATTAATAATTGTGATGGTCATCACGATATCATTAAGGGGTTGGGGTGCTCTGCTTTGCCGTTTGCTGTCTTCGGCCCTCTTCTTTCAGTTTTTCATCATCAGGACGGCTTAGTTCAACTTGTGGCATCATAAACCAAGCAATGACGAATGCAAAAGCAGCCAGAGATGCTCCTACAAGGAATATCACCCTAAACCCATGGCGGTACGCAGGAATGAGGACTGAGCGGATCCTTAACGCCTCATCAAGAGGCAAAGACGACAAGTAAGATTGCGGGCCGTTGAGGAGATCCTTGAAGTCGGCACCGTCAATATCTAGCGATGAAATGGAACTTGCTAGAATGTTATTCCTATAGAACCGGGTCAGTCAAAAAAGAGCTAATTATGAACCTTGGGAATAATTGCTTACAGTAGGGTGCCACAGATAGCAAGACCCAATGTTCCTCCAAGGTTTCGTACGAAGCTGGAAGATGTTGGTTAGAAAAGGTTCTAGTTAATAACAATAGGGATTCTCACTTTCTAAAAGACGTAACAACGGCCATGTCTCGCCTCTCAACTCCAGCTTGACAGGCTATTAGAGCTCTGTATATCAGGCGTTAGTTTCAATGATTTCATGCGAATAAGGGTACCCAGAACTCACGGCTGAAGTGTATTGCCAACCCCTACTCCAATGATGATAGAATACCCTATCTGTTTCCCGAGCCCTGAGTTTTCGTCTAGTGTTGACATCAGCCCGAGACCAATAGCCCAGCAAACCCACCCAAACAAGATACATTCGCGATACCTGCCAACCCAGTGAACCACTAGACCCGATAGCGTGCTACTAAGCGTCTGTATGAGCGTAATTGGAAGCAGCATAGCGCCAGCCTTGGTGGCAGAGTACCCATAGGCGAGCTGATAGAACGTAGGGACGTAGTAGACTTGAACGACGAAGTTCCAGCCGTTGATAGCCATAGTGAGGCACGCGCCATTAACGATCTTAGACTTGAATATATGTACTAAGTCAACTGTTAGATACATGCAACATGCAGATGCGAATAGTCACTGGATGGGATGAGCTTACAGGGTACTAAAGGATATCGTGGCCCGCGCCATTGCCACAGAATAAAGGCTACACAGAGTACGAACCCGAGAATCAAGGTGGTGATTACAGCAGCGGAACCCCATGGGTATTCAGAACCACCCCATGTCAATCCCAGCATCAGGACGGTAACACCAGCTAGAGTAAGGATGATACCGAGAAAGTCGACAGCTTTCAATTTTCTAGAGATATTGTTTAGCACATGACGATACTAAGAAGAGTATGGCCTTCTCTTACAATTTCCAGTTCCCCTCCACTTTCTTTAGCGGCATAATGAATACAACGCAGCAAGTGGTCAACAGGGTGAGAGGCAAATTCAAACGAAATATCCACCGCCAAGAGTCTTCCGAGATAGAGGAGAGGGCCCCGCCAACGACGGGACCGATTCCATTAGCAATAGCAACAACTGCTCCCTAAGAAAACAGTCAGGTATAGAGACCAAGGACGAGGGGTGCTAAATCTACCCACCAGGATCCCTTGGTATTTCCCCCTTTCCCTTAAAGGCACTACGTCGCTAACAATGGTCTGAGCTATGGTCATCAGTCCACCTCCGCCGATGCCGGTGAAGCAACGGAAAATGATCAGCTGAGTTACAGTCTGGGAAAGAGATGACGCCAAGGAGCCAACGAAGAAGATAGCTAAGCCGATGAGTAGGATCACTTTGCGAGACCAGATGTCTGAAAGCCGCCCATATAAAAGCTGTCCTACAGTTGATGTTCTGGTAGAGTGTTTAGCCTCATAATCAACGTCGATAATTTCATACCGATATAATCCATATTGTACAGCAAGTACTTACATGAAATATCCACTAGCAATCCACGACGCTTGGTCGGTTGACTTCAGCGCGTCAGCGATGATATATAAGCTTGCAGCTAACGTGGTTTGGTCCATAAGAGCTAATAGGTCGACACTGGCACATGCGAGGAATATCTTGAACCAGTTAGCACCTAAATATCATGGAGGTGTCTCTGCTTTGGCGATATTTACCGTGATGATGGTCCTTCTAGGGACATAATTGGTCTGCTCGTTGAAGACATGGCCTGCTTTGGCACCGCTTTCTGAGCCACCCTTGGACTCTGTGAATACTGTAGTTTCTCCCCCAATGGTGACATTAGCAACATCGTCGGGTTGGGATCGGTCTCCCATTGCAACCTTCTGCATCACTAGTTGCAAGTGCGTGGGATATTTGCTTTAAAGTGCAACTCGATCGAGGATTTATTTTGTCATGGAATCACGTAGTGAGCGGGCGACGAAGATATACCTTGATGGCGGCTAAGAGATCTACAAGGTAAAAAAATCCACCAGAAGGACGAAAAAGGTCTTCATCAAGCGATCTACTTCGAAGCAAACCCGATATGCCAGTATACACCTGCCGGTATTTAAAGTAATAAGAGTCTAGGCCGTCAAAAATGCGTGTTGGGTATAACGTTACTCAGTTACCAGCAATATAGAAAGATTGGTAGAGTATAAGTCCCCGGATTTCCACTCTAAGATCAAAAGGCGGTGGAACGAGAGAGCTAAGATGTCTGAAAGTAGGCCAGCCAGGTTAGCGAAAGAAGGAATAATAATAATTATTATTATTAAAAAATGGAAAGATCCTACAGAGACTACGTTTTGAGTTATTCAAAGCGCGCAGGCTTACAAATTCGGACTGTAAAAATTAAAACACATCACGCAAAGCTTCACGTATAAGTTTACCTTAGGTATTGTACATTTAGCCCAGGTTATGGGATATATGATTCTTCCCTGATACTACCTAAACTAAGGTTTAACCTATCACCGTGCCATGCACACACAGACATGACCAGGGTCAGGCTCGACGGTCTGATTGGTTGGAAACGACCTCAAAGTGCCTCGTACAAGGATCGACGCTATATTGCAACCTATGTAACGACTATCCAGGAATGAGGACACTAAGTATGGGGTTCTCGAAGTTTACTTGCTCGTGTGTGCCGAAGAAGATTGGATGTTAATCATTTATGAAACCTCTTCGCGTCAATGTCAGCGACGTTCGCGACATGCCGATCCGCCATGAGCCAAGAAACCTGTTAAAGAGACCTTGTTGACGACCGAGGGAGGAAATAGTCTAGACTGCCGCGTCCGCGTCATGCACCAGGGGAGAATATCTGCTCAAGCAAGATCCCTTTAGGCCTCCAGGTACCTATTAATCTGGATACAGGTTGTGACGCCCCTAGAGATGTGGATGCGACTATGTGATATCAAAACTGACCCTAAATCGTCAGTTCGGCATATCTAAACCCCCCGTAATAAAAGCCCAGGTAACGAGCGTACTTACCTAGGTATATATATATATATATATCCTGCTCCTCGTATTAGTTGCACCTCTAGGCTTTTCAGTGTGGCCCATGAACCTTCATAGGAAAGGAACAAAGACAATCGACCATGTCGAACAACAACAACTTCCTCAACGTCTACAAGGGCGCGAACTCGGTCCAGGATTATTTCGACCCGGATTCAGCTCCTCCTCTGCCTCTCGTGGAGATCCCAGACCAACTTAACCCCTATCGACGTGATGGCGTGAGGATATACGCCAAAATGATGACGATGCATCCAGCCAACAATGTAAAGGCCATGCCGGGTGAGCCATCGGTATAATATCACGTACATGTTTCAATATTAACGTTGTGTTAGCATTAAACCTTCTAGAGAAGAGCGTAGTGCCGGGGAAGACCAAGACCATCATCGAATACAGCTCGGGCTCGACTGTAATATCGATGTCCCTCGTCTCCAGAGTTTTCCACGGCGTTCCTGATGTTCGTGCTTTTTTGAGCAACAAGACTAGCGTAGCCAAGTTACGACTGATGCAGTTTTTCGGTCTTGATATGTAAGTTGACCCCTAGCTCTCCTAATATCCTCTTTGATTGACCTTGCACCAGTACTCTCTTTGGAGGCCCATCTCAACCAGAGCCCACCGATGAGCGTGGAGGGATCAGGGCAGCTGAGAGGATGGCCGAAGATAATGAGTCGATCATCAACCCAAATCAATATGAGAATGACGATGTAACCTAACCTACAGTATACTTCTCTATACCTATTAGCAAAGACTAACTGATGATAGAACTGGAAAGCACACGTTAGATGGACAGGACCCCAAATTCTCAGGCAACTTCCAGAGATAAATTTGATATGTGCTGGCATGGGTACTTCTGGTAAGTTATGCTGAAAACGCTACAATGGTCACCATTATCTAACTAATAGATTTTAGGTACTATGACGGGATTAGGGATGTACTTTAAGGAGTCGAAGTCCTCAGTCTTCCGTTTAGGGTTTGCACGCTTCTGATCTAATTCGTTTGGCGACAGGCCTACTGACGACTAGTAGAGTGTGCACCGCGCCCGGTGATAGGGTCCCAGGTCCTCGTTCGTTTGCTCTTCTTGCGCCAGTGGAGTTTCCTTGGAAATCAGCAGTGGATCATATCGAGGAAGTTGGCTCACACGACTCGTTCTCCTTGTCGCTAGACATGTGCCGCCAAGGCATCGTGTGTGGCCCTTCTTCAGGTTTCAATCTGCGGGGCTTATTCCAGTTCATTGGGAAGCAAAAGGCCGCAGGAACGCTATCGAAGTACGCAGGCGAGGATGGGGAAATCCATTGTGTGTTCCTTTGCTGTGATCTACCTTATCAATACATCAACGAGTACTTTGATAAGTTGGGTTCGGAGTATTTCCCTTCCATCAAGAACGAGGTACGGGTGAACACGACGAGAAACAATAGCAGCACTAACCCGAAGACCAGGCACTAACTAAAGTCGATCTTTACCGTTATGACGAGGCATGGGAGAAAGATGCCACAACCGTTCTTCCCCTGTTTTTGGAAACGAGGAGAGTAGCGACCAAAGAGGAGATGTTGTCCGGCATTCTACAAGAGGCAGCAAATCAAAATGGTCTGAGTGAAGCCATTGCTCTCAAAGATGATGCGGTTATTATTGATATCCGTCAGCCCGTAGCTTTCGGAGAGTTCAGCCTGCCCGGCTCCGTCAATTTACCATTTGTGGATTCATCGACCGCAAGTCCATTTTCAGATCCTGCCGTACTCGAAGCGCTGTGGTTGAAGATAGATGAGTATTTTCGAGCACCGTGTAGCGAGGTAGCTTCGCTATTACAGGGCAAGCGGATTCTGATCCTCTGTTACGACGGCGACAGTTCTCGCGTGGCGACTAGCGTGCTTCGCGCCAAGGGATACGAAGCGGATAGCGTCCGTGGAGGCCTTCAGGGGTTAGCTAAACTACAGTTAAGGGAGGCTAAAGGCCATTACATTGTTGCCAATAGGCAGCGACCCAAGCAAGGAATCGCAGTCACAGTGACGCGAGAGGTTGAACTCGTTATACCATCTTGACCGATAGCATCATCGGAATAAACTCAGCCGGACTTAGAAGGACTTGATATAATGATGGTGTTATGAAAATGTCCATGATAGGTAAATAATTCCTGATCTCATAACTGAGCTCCGGATTATCCGAATCATCTTAAGCGATTAGAATAAGCCACCACTACGTAGGTATATCTCAAAACTTATATATAAGGTATATATAAAGGGATAATAACTACCTAACCTACCTAAGGTATGTAATCCGCTAGGCTATTTGCTAAATCGGCCCTCACCATTTTCGTACGATATCCACTTGATCATCGCGTTCGACAGGGATCTTGTTACTTTCAACACCAGCTTTTGGAGAGGAGTCTACTCCTAGAACGTTTCGAATACGACCTGCGGGGATCATCTCCAATCGGCCGTAAGTCGTTTTGTTTATACCCGGAGTACGAATGATAGCCGGGTTCGAATATGGCTACCATAGAGAAACCGTTTCGGATCGTAATTGTTGGAGGGGGACTCGTGGGTCTCACTGCAGCACATATCTTATCCAAAACGGACATCGACTTCGTTATACTTGAACGACATGAGATTTTGACACCCGAGCTTGGTTCGCTCCTGAGCTTGTGGCCGCCGACACTTCGCATTTTCGACCAGTTAGACCTGCAAGATACATTAGAGCCCGTCCTCAACCCTGTCGACCATGGAGTTAGTATGTCTGCCGACGATGGATCCATATTACTATCGTGGAACGTCGGAGAGTTGATCGAACAAAAGTATGCCAATACAGAACCAAGGTAGTGAGTATGAAACTGAGCTTACAACTATTGTGATCTAGCCACGGGTACGGAATCAAGGTTGTTCATCGCCCGCTCTTTGTTGAAGCCTTATATCAAAGCCTACCTGACAGTGCGAAAGCACGAATCAGGGTCAAGAAGCACGTTGTCAAAGTGAACGTGTCAGATGATGGAGTGCTCGTCGAGTGTGCCGACGGCACCGTGGAAAGGGGCTCTATTGTGATAGGTGTAGATGGCGTTCACAGTAGGGTTCGCCAATGCATGCAGGCGATGGAGGAGGGCAGAGCAGCTCCTAGCATATCAGAAACACCCAAGAGTCCCTACGTCACCACGTACAAGATGGTCTTTGGAAGCATGCCTATCCCGCCGACATTGCCAAAGAATGTAAATCACGAATGCGCGTCAGGACGTGTGTCGACTCAGCTCCTCACTGGCAACTCTCTAGTATGGTTTGGCGTGTATGAAGCGCTTGATAAACCTACTTCAGAACGCATCAAATATACCGAAAAGGATAAGGAGGAGGTCATAAAGAGATGGGGACATCTGTATGCCGCTCCCGGTGTAAGAGTGCGCGATGTTTTCGGTCTACAGAATGGAAACTTTGGTATGATCAACCTGGAGGAGGGTCGTGTAGACAAATGGTATTGGAATCGCATCGTCCTCGTGAGTGATGCTATTCGGAAACTGGAGCCTCACGCCGGATTAGGGTATAATAGCGGTTTAGCCGATGTAGTTGTCCTCGTGAATAAGCTCCGACGCTTGCTCGAAACTACTCGGTCACCGGATACAAAAGCCTTAGAAGCGCTGTTCGCCAACTACCAGGAGGAGCGGGGAAAGGAGGAGCCAATAGTTCATGCCATGTCTATGCGTCGGGCTCGATCTTACGCATGGCTCAGCCCAATGGATAAAATCATGACCAAATACATCATCCCTTACACCAACTTCGGAATATACAGCACAAACCGCATATACGGACCAGTCGTCTCCAGAGCTCCTATCCTAGATTGGTTGGAGGAGAAGTCCAATACCAAAAACGTGCAAATACCTTACGTCCACCATCCTATTGACAAAGGGGGGAAATCAAAGAATGCGTTATCAAGGAATCATGGCTACTACAGTCTATCAGCCTGTATCGGAGCGGTCATCGCGGCTGCTCTTACTGCAGTGGGACTCCGGTATTACCATAGGATCTTAACAATGGTAGGGTTAAAGGCGACCTAGAAATGTGAAGATGGAGCACCTTTTTCTTTCTCGTGTCGTACCTAGTATATAGGGGGGAGACGGATGTAATAATTGCAGGTAATTCTAACCCGAGATACGTTCATAGAATGTAATTCATTTCATTAGATCATTAGATAATGGAAAATGGGCCTTGGAATAATGGAAGATATGATCTTGCGATCGGAAATTTGCCCAACTCTGACATGGCCAAATAGATGAAGCTGCGAACTTAGCCAACATTAAGTTCTCTCGAACCAACCGAGCGTGATTCAAGACCCCTTCTCAAATCATGTTCAAAGTATATGGGCATCGAAACGGTGCGGTCGTAACGATCGAAGTGAAAGTAAGGGCTCGAGCTTGCTGATCCAACGAACCTAGAACACGGTGTTATTAGTTCCTATTTTGGCACCGTGGCCACGACGGAAGTCGTTAAGTTGTTTTGACTGTACGCTCAAAATTATGAGCGCATTAAGCTGTGCATACAGATCACGACAGGATTGGGCCTGTGCTACTCCCGGAGTCTCCAGATGCGCATTGACCTTCTGTCGGAGCTCGTCGCATTAGTTCCACACGCTGTCTCTTTATTGTCCAAGTAGATGTGGTTAATGTCCGGATGTGAAATTGTCACTGATGACATCTTCGAATTCGACCTGTCAGTGCTTGACCTCGTAGAATTAGCTTTTTCTGGCTGTTTCTTCTTCATATTTGGCTTTGCTAACTTTGCTGATTGGTGTCGCTTCAACCATGTCCAAGTGTTGTGATAGACGAAACTACTCTGTCCACTTTTGGGCTCAGTCTGTCCGAAGAAAGTGTTCAGGATATTTGTACTGCGCCCTATAACTCGAGAAAATCCAGTCTTGTTCATGATATTGACTTCGAGTAACTTTCTAATCCAGCCGCGCACAACGTCGCAGCCGGGCATTGTCTCGTCTTCGAAGGCGTTGGAACCGACAATGCCGTCTGGGGTCACGGTTGAGTGCTGCGAATTAATCCTCGAATGACATGCCCGCCTCACGCTTCTTACTCAATAATTCATTGATTGACGTGATACCCTTCATATTCGCAAGCTTAACTTTCCCCGATGCAGTCCTCCGTCGCACAGCTGGAGCTTGTGTCCTGTTTTGTCTACCTCCAGCTTAACCCATCTCTTCCATTCCCATAGAACGAATGGATTCCTCGTATGAAGGACTTGACAGATCGTGTATCTACTCCTCAACTTCGCCCCTAGCCAACGTCTTCTGACCGATCACCCTCACACGGGCCTCATTGGCGCAATTACTGGCATCTTCGAGAACCCTTTCGTTTCTATTATTATAGCAGTTAACGTAGTAAAATCCTAGTTTGCCTTAACTCGTTCATTACGGATTATTATACAGTAGTACTTCTAGATTTGGGTGATATTTTGAGTTGTCTATTTCTTCGAGGTCTCTATTGTCGAAAGATTCACTTGTTTGTGGTGGAAAACACGTTATATTCTAGAAGAGGCGTTTGGATTAGTGAGCATTGTTGATCAACTTTCTGCTGTCCTTTCTAGCACAGCACTTAAGAATTGAGATAATCAAATATGTCTGACGGCAACCCAATATATTTCACGAGTTTAAACCCAGGAAGAATTTATAACAGTCTTTGCTCAAAAATATCTCGAAGAATTAAGGAAAGAAAAATAATGGTGGACTCTCAAGAGAAATAGAAAGCAGTCTAGGAACCCCAACTAAATTGTCTTAATGCTCATTTAAAGATAGTAAGTAATATAAAAAAGAATACGAATCTTCTTGCAATGCTATTTAAAAAGGTCATTAGATTTTTAGAAGCTAACTTAGACCACATATGTATTATTATTTAGGCTGTTCAAACGTCAAACATGAGTATCTTAGGTACTTAGGATAACCACTCCTTTCAGTTGAAGAGGTATGCTACTATTATGTGAACCGGTTATACCAAGACTATACGAGAAATACAACCACATAGATAGGTAATTATTCGGATCCATAAACGGATTAATCACCTTGAGTTATTTGAAATAGAGGTAAACTACCTAATCATGAATATGGATCTTTCCCGGCTACCGGGTATATAATATAACTTTGGCTATTCCCATACATGCTTCTCCCCTAGAAGAATATAAAACTATAGGCACTTCTTGGAAGATATTAAGTAATGGTGTTCGTTAAAATTAAGTTGGGTCTTAATCGAGGTGACGAAAGTGGCAACGACTTCTATTAGGTGCTATTGTATGGTTTCTAGACTTGATGGGCGGATGATGATCTTCCAGCTATATGGAATTGCCGAACCAACCCCACATAAAGTTCATATGGCTATTCTCTTCGAGTACGACAGTATCATCTTCTTTACCGGTTTTGACATCATGTAATAATTTATATTTAGGAGGAGCTACCCCGACTCATCCCAAATGTAAGAAATGCAGTCATCTCAAGTTTCCCCTTCGCTTTGATTTAGTACCAGTTCCCATAGGCAAGATTGAAGATGTTGAGACTCACCCTCACCGCTCTAGGGCTTCTTGCAGCTCAAGCCGTAGCACAATGCACCCGCGAAGACCTCATTGCTGCTACTGACAGTCTCCTTGCAGCACAGACTGCGGGAACACCCGACGCGGTAGCTCCTCTAGCCGACACAGTGGTCTACTTGGAAGCATTTAAGACGGCTGATATCAAGACTGGAATACTGTCTCACCCGCTCAATATTGACTTCAACCGCAGTCTCCACGACACCACCCAATGTGCAACATACACCGAGATCGTTGTCACAGACAAGGCGCACCCGTACGTCATAGGCACGCAACTGCGCTTCGCGGACGGAAAGATCGCCAATATCAGCTCTCTCGTTACTGATCAGGGAGACTGGCTTTTCAACGCCACCGGTACCCTCTACTGGGCATCCCAGGAGAAATGGGATCCAATCCCGGAGGACCAGCGCGACAGCCGCGAGGTGATCCAGGCCGCAGCCGATGCATACGCCGACCTCTTCAACGACAAGACTGTGCAAGTCCCTTGGGGACACCCTTGCGCACGTCTTGAGGGTGGCGCGTACACTGGTTCGGGATCCGCCGACGATAGATGCGATGTCGGTGTTCCCAATGGTAGGTCATATCTGTTTAGAATAAGGATGGGCTTTGATAGATCATTAACGCTCGATTTACAGGAGTCAACCTAAGCAACCGTCGTTATGTCATTGATGAGACTCTCGGTGCTGTCGATGTCTTCATCGATTTTGCGACTGTCCCGGACAGCCACGAGTTCCGAGTCGAGAAAGGCAAGCTTCGTTACGTCCATACCATAACTGTGATGGGTGGGTAAATAGTGAGAGAGAATTGTTATATTCCTGTAGAGAGCCTGATATCGCGAGTTGATTGAGAAGGAAACGATTGGGTACGGGTAGCTTAGGTCTGTATGGAAGTATAGGTAGTTAATAAAAAATAAAACACCATTGAACAGTCTTATTATTACACGAAGAGGTAGGGGCAATAGGTTATCTATCCTATTATAATGGGTACTTAACCGGTAGTTCAGTTTCTAATATATACCTAGGTAGGTTAGATAGGTACTTTTTTGATGCATTGAGGGGTATACATACCCACGAATATGATGGGATGCATCCATCATGGAGACTGACAATGTCCAGAACAAAACATTTAGAAATGTAACTATCGATTCGAATTTATAAAGAGGTCTTGAATTTATAAAAGGTATTATTAAAATATCGCTGGTATAAATCTAACTACGAGATCTTACTGAAGAAGCACATGGGAAACGGCGAGTCAGGGGTTTGTTGCATTCACCGCTATCGCCGAGACTTTTCACGATAGTATCAAAAATTATGTGGCAAGCGGGTCTTATTCGAGATCCACTCCGTTCTGCCCGTTCTAGGCCCCGACGTAATAATCCATCTCACTTTTTTTTCTCCCTAGTTTATAAAACCCTCACTAGTCGCTCATTATCCCATGTTCATGTTTTTCTCTTTTTTCATTCGTCAGGTCATCGACCCCGGAGACTGACCGCGAGTCTGACCGAGGACTCCAATGAGCCCAGCGGGTCATCTGCTGTCTCCTACGAGCAGCCTGCCGCCTTTACGTTCGTTGATTACACTCAATAAGGAACAAATATTCTCGGCTATAGATAACCTTTACGAGCTGTACTGCCCCGTCTCATTACCACGGGCAGTTAAGTCGCAACTCGAACATGGGAAGGCTCGTGATGATTTGCTGGTCCAACCGGCCGACTCTGGCTACGTCTCCGAGGATGATATAGATTCGGAATATGATCTTGACGAGTTACGTGCAGATGCCTTCGAGCGCAACTTCGCTATCCGCTGGTTGACGACTTTAATCGCCAACGCGGAAGAGCTGCCCCTGAGTGACGAAGACGAGCGCGAGCGCGAGCAGACGGTTGATAAAGCTTCCTTCATTCTTGCTTCATTCACCAAACTTGCAGACGAGGATGACGAAGATGATTCCGGAATTACACGAGATTTTTCTTTCGAATTATCGCTATTCTCCAATCAGGGTTCTCCTAGGTTGAAGGAGTCTAGTGTCCGTGAAAAGGTCTCGATAGACGTGCGACTCAATGATGCGCCACAAACCACCACAGATCACACCGATGTTGGCCTACAGAGTTGGGGTGCATCCATTGTTTTCTCCGACCTGTTATGTTCGTCACCGGGCCGGCTTGAACTTAGTCGAGAAACCCTCGGCTCGTCTCCGCGTATCATCGAGCTTGGTGCCGGGACGGGACTAGTCAGTCTTGTTCTTGCTAAAGCGCTACCTCACTTCGGTGTATCTGATGCCACCTTGATAGCAACAGACTATCATCCGGCTGTTCTTGAGAATCTACAGTCTAATATTGAGCTTAACCGGGCAAGCGTAGAGACATGCTTCCTCGATTGGTCCGCCCCTATCTTGGAAGCACCGCTCGACTTGTTAGCGGACATGCTGGTAGCGACCGACGTGGTATACGCACCTGAGCACGCTATGTGGCTTCGAAACTGCGCGACCCGCCTGCTCGCACCTAAGGGTGTGTTCTGGCTACTCATGACCATACGCCCGAATGGCCGCTTCGAGGCTGTGATTGACTCCGTCGAAGCCGCCTTCAACGGATCATACTCCAAAACCTCGGACAACCGACATCTCGCAATTCTGAACATGGAGGGTGTTGAAAAGCGCCGTGGTGTTGGACGCGGAGATGAGAGCGGATACAAACTATTTAGGATTGGATGGACTTAGATGAATAACATAGGGTTAAAAGGGTGGTAGACTTATAGGCCTAGACGTATGATAGAGTTACAGTAGGTATAGAACATTTCAGGGCAGCATAGATATAAAGGGGTACTAGATACCCGAGCTTGTTTTAATTTATTCTCCTAATAGTGTATATGAAGTTGGTATACATAACAGCAAAAAGTAATACCGCCACACCTGGAGTTCGGGCCTTATATAAAAGTTGTCAAATGTATGAATAGAGAGTGTTATAATAGATAATAGTATCTTAGGTACGTATTGCTGGACGCGAGCATATTACCCACCATCCTTATAGGCCTGGAGATCTCGTTGCCTCCAGTCAACTGCTCAATCCTAAAAATAAATAAATAAATTATTCTGCTCTCTTGACAGAAAATGGATTTGGCGTGAAGATCCCATACGGATCAGCTCTCTTTCTAATCTCACGAAGTTTGTCGTACTTGACCCTGTCCTCATAGTAACAGTTCCACACAGCATCCAAATCCCAATTTCCGTATGAGCCCCAGAGCACGCGGCGGTCCTGTTTAGAAAAGATACCGTTAGGGCCGATGGCCTCCTCGTCGTTCACTTTTTGCCAGTCTTCGGCTCGCGTTTTGGTTTCGTCGCTGTGGAAGCAATCCATTGTGCACAAGATACTCGTGTCTCGCCAGCTGTACGCCGTACCGTTTCCTGCATTTCGTGTGAACATAGAGTTCTTCCCACCGAAACACTGTAGCTGTGCCGACAGCCAGCACCGGTTGTGTTCGGGTCGAATGATAGAATCGATACGGTTGACAACCCAGTCGGCCCAGCCGTCTTTGGCAAGCGTGTGCGAACGAGTAGTGTAAGTGCGCTTGACATATGGGTGCTCGAATTCGCGCACGTTACGGAAGATCCAGTCACCAGTGAGCTGCGACATGGGCTTCTCCTCGACATTGCTGTTACCAAGGATCCAGTCGGAACCCTCCTTAATACGATCGAACCACGAATTGTCGCACATGTCACCACTTTCGAACGGCACCCACTGCGCAAAGACGACAATGGTACGCGGCCACGCAATCAGGCCATTTTCGCCGTAGTACTCTGGGTGCTTCCGTGCCATCCACTCGTCTATCCCAGGGCATAGATCGAGTAGAGGAAATGCCGAGCTAAGCACGCTGATACAGAGGTCGTAGTTACGAGGAAAGTTATCATCGTCAGACATCTCAACAAGGATATCAACTAGACGTTTCAAGGTTTCCGTGTCGTAGAAGTACATGGCCTTCATACCCCTAGAACCGTTATAGTCTCGATCACGATGCATTTGAATGGTGAAATGAGTCAAGACCCCAAGGTTACCGGGACTGCCACCCAAGAAAGCCCAAAAGAGGTCCGGGTCAGTGGATTTGGTGATTTCCTTGAAATTTCCGTCGGTGTCTACGATCTCGAGAGACAGTATGTGGTCCCCAAATAAACCGAAACTACGGCCCAGTTGACCGTAACCTATTGTCCATTAGTAAGTGATGTTTTGAAAAACTGCAGATTTCATATTGACTTTCAACAAAAGGGATATTACCTCCAGTCTGTACGTGTCCGCCGACATGGACCTCAGTGCATTGCCCATGAGGTACAAACAGATTATGTTCCGTAACCCATGCGTTGAATTCACCGAGGCTCCAGCTAACGCTAGTGCGAGCATACGCCTTTCCATCTTTCTCGAAGATAGCTCGATCCTCCGGACCCCTAAATGAATGCTCTAGGTCCAGCTGGATATTTGGAGCGCTCGTTGACGAAGCTCCACTATATTGGTGACCGCCTGTCTTGATGGCCACCGCGATTTTCTTCTCTTTAGCATACTTGAGGGCTAGTGCGATATCCTCCTTTGTCTTGGGTTGGACAATTAGTCCTGGGTTGAGGTCGCGTTCCTTGCCATAAGTTGATGTAGCGTACTGATACTTGACCTCATCGTATTCCTTTGCTCCTGGGATATATTGGTTACCACTGATACCCGTTATAGTTGCCATCGTTCTCAGGGTAAATCTCCGAATATTTTCTTTGCACTTCAGACGATGCTAACTATCCGAGAGACATATGCCTCGGTACTTATAGCTCTGTCGGGATTCTAGATGAGACATCTAGGACAAAGGCCATGTTCAGTACCTATGTATAAATACAGATCCTCGTAGATAGATCAGAGCTCCTCGCGGAACAACAAAGCTGTTTCCTCATTGTTTGGTTCCACCTCGTGACAAGCTCTACATGTATCTATGGTACTCCGATGGGGTTCACGCGGTGCACTGACTCAGCTGTCAGCTCACGTCGTTCTCATCCGACTATCCCTTACGCCTTTGGCACGAGATTCATGATGCGGATATATCTTACGTGGTAGTGTGTATTATCAAGTCTTACGTTAGCACAACACAGGACGCCGGTTACGAGAAGAAACCAGCTTACCGCGTATTGTAAGACATCCTTAAGATAGTAGTTTATTATGTAGGACTATATATTAGTAGTTTTAATAGGCAATCATTATCACCCTGTAGCCCAGCCTCACATCACGCAGGTATTTTACGCAAGAGTGACAATGCAGCAACCAATTGATGCGTACCTACTTATAACATTGTCATGGACTGTCAAAAAGCAAATTCTCAAGGTAATCTGTCAGCAAATATGTTGCTATTACCCCGAGACTTGATGATCCCATGTCTATCTAGAGGTCTGGCTCAAGTTAAATTCCTAACTCACTCTTGGAACGGGTAATATTCATCCTGCTAAAATGCAAAGCTATTAGAACTGTGTTGCCACCAAAATCTTTCATTTTTATCACATGTACCTTTCAGGCTATGGAGTCGTCCCACCTGTGAAGCTCATTTTTATTTTATATGTACTAATTACATACCTACCTACCTAGGTAGGTAAGATATATATAGATATTTGTTAGATAGTAAGGTAGGATCGATGAACCGTTAAGCAGAGACCGATAAACGAACACATCACCATTCTAATGCGATACCTGGTAAGCTTCTTGGATCAGTTGTATCCAGTCAATCCCAGCATATTCGCTAGGAAAGCGGTACTCCTTCTCAACGCACCTAGTATCTCCCCGAGCTGTGAAGCAATTATCCCATCTGATTCCAAGACTTCCGTAAACCTCCCTGGCTGATGGCCCTTCTGAGCCCATCATTATGTACGGGCTTTCTGGCCACACATAGCAACCACTACCGCCGGAAAAGTTCATGTGTTCCAAATTTTGCCATGGTTCTGATGTATACCCACTATCTTCATTATTATCGGTAGTCGTAGAGCCCGCTACGTCTTTAACAAACTTACTAGGATCTTGAGATGGATCATAACTGGAGTCTAAGTCGGATGTGCAGGAAGCTCCGTCCAGATCAAAATATAGTGCAACTATTTCATCGTCTTCGAGCTCAGCTCCTTTATATTGCGCCATTCTCTTTAGTTTCTTGAATTTCAGCCTTCAATTGAAGACCTAAGTTGGACAATACAAGTAGAAATCGCTACTGAAGGGGTTACCAAGAACAAGGAACTATTCTGATTCTTGCCCTCTCTGATCATACCGTCTAAGTGCCGGAGAACATGAAGCTATGGACGGACACCGTAGCCAATTTGTATCATAAGTTTGACTCGAGTTCATTGTAGAACTTATCGAAAGGAAGAAAGGTATTATAGCATACAAAGATAGCCATAAGGAGGGCTACGTTTTAGGTATGAACAATAATCAGTTCTCGGGACAATGCATTTGATGTAAAGAGACCTATAAAAAGCGTATTATTTACGTAAACCCATAGGTACTAAGAATAAGATGATCACCGAAGGCCACAAGTAGGTAGTTCACGCAAGCCTTTTGGGCGCCTCCTTGGCCCTCAAAAGCTAGCGTAAAAGATCTCCAAAGTTTCTAAAATATATAATATTAATAAATCGAAACAGCCTTCAAGGACCCCTAAAACAAGGGATTGTATACCGCACTACTTCTTTAATAAGTCCCTTGTTAGGCATTTCCAATCCATTGAAAGGATACTAAGAAAATATTTAATAATGCTTTTATACTACATACCTATTATGTAGGTAGGTTAGGTAGCAATACTTATGTATATCCACCAAAGTTCAGATAAAAGGGGGGCTTAGTCAGCTCCCCAGCCACGCGCAATAGAATTGTACTTAAGGTCCGTTAGGTATCAGACCTAACAATAAAGTACAGCAACACACCTTAAAGGAAAGTACTTTATGGGAAGGTGGTGTTTAACCTTTTAGCATCTGAGTTACCTGATTAGTGTAAAACTTAGGGTCTATTAGGTACCTACCTAAGGTAAGCTTATTTAGGTCCATTCTATTTCGAAGCCGAACGCAGGCGGAAACACGGAAACTCATGATGACGGACCCGAAGCCGATTCAAGCCGAAATACACCGTCCCTTTGTGCTAATCGTCTGCCACTCCTTAACCGGACACCTCTCCCCCCTGATACGCATAGCTGCAGCCCTTCACGCGTTAGGTTGGGAGACCTTCTTCCTAGGACCGACCGCGCACCGTCGAGGTATAGAAGCGGCCGGCGCTGTCTTTTTGCCTTTACGAGCAGATGCCGACCTCGACGATAAGGCATACTATGAAAGCCCGCCTTTTCCTAAATACGCAGCACTGCACTGGGCTGACCGCGTGCTGGTTGATCTGCGTAATCAGTGTCTCGATCCTCTTCCTACGCAATGGTCCTGCTTTGTGGACGCCTTGAGAGCGCTGCGGACTCGCGATCCAGAGCGCAAGATTATCTTATTAGCCGAGGCATTCTTCTATGGTATCTTACCGCTGTTCTATGGCGCATCACTTCCTCATGATTTAAGATTGGAAGAAATTCTGTTAGGATCATTGTGCGTCTCGGTGACTATACCCGCGATCCGTAGTGTCGACTTACCGCCTGTTGGGTATCCCTTCCCCTTCGACTCGTCACCAGATGGCCGCGTGCGTAATGCAAATCTCTGGGAAAGGAGTTGGGAGCGCAAAGCTAGCTACCTGACCGCACTACTAAGTACTAAGATGCGCGAGACGGGTGCCAGTCATACCGTCCGCGAGATGTTCCTCTCGGGCGCAAACTATCTGTGCCATAATACTATCCTACAGCTGGGCGTCCCTGGGTTTGAATATCCACGCAGTGACTGGCCTCCTACCTTCAAGTTTGCAGGGCTAGTGCAAGGCCCGCCGCCGAGCAGCAAATTCGGAGCTCAACCCTCTTCTCCTACTCCTGCTCGTAATAGCAAAATTCCTAACTTCCCCTGGTGGTCTGAACTCGCATCCAATACCTCCCTTTCTACCCTTCTACCCTCAGACCCGGGTCACACCGCAAAAAAGAAGATTATCGTCGTCGCGCAAGGTACCGTAGAGATCAACCCCTACGATCTGATCGTACCTACACTGCATGCCTTCGCCAACCGGTCGGACGTGCTAGTTATTGCCATACTCGGGTGGAAGGACGCCAATCTATCTAGCTACGGTGTCGATATTGAGATTCCGCCTAACGTTCGTATTGCTGACTACATTTCATACGATGCGGTACTGGCCCACGCTGACGTATGGGTACATAACGGGGGGTTCGGCGCCGTGAACCACGGTATTGCGAATGGGGTCCCTATGGTAGTCGCGGGCGAAGGAATGGATAAAACGGAAAACTCGCGGCGAGTAGCTTGGTCCGGGATCGGAGTCGACCTTGGCTGCGCGAAGCCATCAGTTGAGCAGGTTAGAGGAGCCGTTGAACGCGTGCTGGAAGATGAACGGTTTACAAAACGCGTGCGGGAGCTACAGAAACAGAGCCAGGAGATAGACTGCTTCGGCATAGTTCACAGTGAACTAGTCAGGATAATGAAAACACGGCCCGGCATTAAGCAACAGAGTCTAGAGTCTTAATGAAAAGCGTTCGCATTTACTACCTGCTGCCGAATTTTGGCCCGTATCCATATGCAGAATGGTATCAGATCAATCAAGTTGCTTCCTGTAACACTTCCATCGATGATTAACTTCTTAGCACCCTCCTATCTAGAGAATACAGTCCATGGGAATCCACCTCAGCCCTCCTCCTAGTCTCTACATACTCGTATAATCAACATACTCTTAGCATTGAGCTGTACTTAATAACGCCATGTTGAGAGGACATGCTTCGTGTCATATGATAACTGGCAGGATAACCAGCTTATCGAACGTGTGCCCCTAAATATAGACAATAACACATTGAGAAAGGATTGACAATTCCGGATCGATAAGGTAATAAACGAGGTGTAGGCTTTATCGACCTGTATCTTGAGTCTCGGGATAGTAACATCCGCCAGCTAACACGAGGTTCATACGGGTGAACTGAACCTTCATGACAGGCGTTTTCTTCGTCGGAAATGCGCTGATCTGGTCCGGTGTGATCATGACGTCCTTGCCCTTCCTCTTACCCGTACCGCCGGCTGCACCGCCGGCAGGCTGCGTTGTCTGCCCGCTTTGTTTGCTATCGCCTTGTCCACCTACCGCAACAATTGTGCTATCCCCGTCCTGTTGGTTTGCGGGACGACTGCCTTCGGCCGGCATCTCAACATCCCAAACGCGCACCGTGTTATCCTGTCCACCGGATATGAGCACATTACTCTCAACACTAAAGCTGAGCGACCAAATTCCACCACGTCCATGGCCACGACAACGCTTAATACGAGTGGCCTTATCTATATCCCATAGAAAGATGTTACCGCCGATATCAGCCGACGCGAGGATCTTGCCGTTAGGGGCACACTCCATTGCAGATATGTATTCGGTATGGCCCGTAAATATACGAACGCAGTTGCCACTAACCACAGACCACATGCGGATCGATTTGTCTGTCTCATCAGAGGCTGAGAATACATACGTACCATTAGGATGCCATGCCACGGCTGAGATGGCGGTGTCGTGGCCGACGAGGAGACGCTGTGCTGATGCGTGGTCTTGCGACCAAACTCTAACGGTTTTATCCCACCCTCCAGTCACAAAGTAGTGACCATGTGGACTCCATGAGAGAGAGAAGACTGGGCCATCATGACCCCTGTAAATGCAAAGGCAGGCCCAAACCTCGAGAGACCACAATCGTACTTGGCCATCAGCCGAACAGGAAAGAAGAAGCTTGGTATCTGTCTCCGGCTGGGGCGAGTCTTCATAGATATTACGATCTAAGTTGGCTACAGCATCCGAAAAAGCCACGGTATAGACGGGAGCAGAATGGCCGATCAACTTGCGGTTGTTGACTTTCATGTCCTTCTCAGGCCCCAGACGAGACTTCAAAGCTTTGCCGTCAAGGGACCACACGCGAATGTACGATTCTGTCGTTCCTACCGCCACAAGTTCTTGGTCTTTCGAGAAGTCCATGCACGAGATGCTGGATGAAGTTAACGCGGAGTTCTACACTAGCCAGCTAAAGTAATGCTTACCTTCCGAGATGATTGTGAAATGTAAACATGCAAACTGAAACACCAGGGCCTACACCACCGGTACGACCTTCGATTCTGAACCGATCTCGGTTCTCTCGAACTTTCTGCATTTCCATGACGACGTCCCTCGCTCTTGACGGAGGGTATGGAATATCTGTTCGCTGTGGAGAATCGCCCGATTCTCTCTTAATAGGATGCATGGCATTGAATTCTTCTACTAATGTAGGTAATCCTTCTCGGGGTGGACGAAGCCTATCCTCTTCTTCCAGCTCAGCAACAACATCACCTCGGAGATCGGGATCTATCGGGAGTGGTCCAAGCTTCAGGGCCGCCGTATTGTCGAGGATGTTGCGATTGGAAAGCCCACTACGGCTGGAGACACCTGGGATACCCTCTTGGATGTCGACTTCGTCAAGTTCCTGATGCCGAGCGCGGCGGTAAATAGCTTCGAAGCTAAACGGCTCGATAGGGCCCCGATCCACGGAATCAACACGACAGTGTTGTTGTATGATATCAAGAACTATGGCTCCACACTGTTCCAATTCTCGCTCCAAAAAGTGGAATAGATGTCCAGTTAGAGACTTGCTGATCGGAATGACGTACTGATTCTCTAGATACGCCTTGGCGAACGCATTCTCCCGGACGTGTATGGAGAGAGTTATGGTAGACAGACTCTTCAACTCATCTTGATGCGTCTTTTCAAAACGGCTCCGAATTTGCTCCATAAGTTCCTGTGCATGAGTATAGGAAGCCTGGCTAACCAAGCGGAGGTAGGAGTAAATGAAGAGAGGCCAAAGAATTTTCCCCAGCTCAAACTATCCACGGGTAAGATGACGGTCACATAGTACTTAGTTAGGAATAATACATACCTTGTAAAGATCGACTCCATTATCAACCCATCTTGCAAAATGTTTGAATGCCCTCAGATACTTTCCTGCGGGAAGGAACTTGTTGGGGGCCACTGCATCAATATGATCTCGAGGTTTCCCGTTCTCGTTAATATCCTTCACCTCCTGGCGGAAGATTTCTTCTGTACGGTTATACCCTTTCTTAATGAGGTAGTCCGTAACCTAGACGATGTAATTAGCCTTATTTAACATCAAATGAAGTACAACTAAAGCAAAAGGGGAAAAACCAATGCGAGGCCAGGCATACTAGTTCAGGGAAGGGTGTTTGTGTAAGTACTGGTATATTAGAAGTCTGTACATGAGTTTGACTCATGTGGATGTGCCCACCGGAAGCTCTATGCCTCTTCAGAACGTCAAATCGGAATGGAAGTTGAGGAACAGGGCGCTTCGACATGGTGGTAGGTTATGAATGTAAATAGAAAGTGGTCTGAATGATAATCCAGATTTAATAAACCGGTATGTTCGCGCGCGCGTTGTAATTGCGGGCTAGCACGAGATAAATAGGCATTAAGTGGTAATTTGGTAATTACCTATTAATGGAAAATACAAGAGATGAGAGAAGAATGTTTGTAGTGATGGAACAGCTTGCTTCAAGAAGCTGGTGACGAAGATGGGGTGCGAAACTTGAAGGAAATAGTGACCTTGAAGAGTGAAAGTTTGTTGAAAGAAGGAAAAGAATTGAAAAGAAAAGTTACGGCTTACGATTTGATTGAGATTCTGGTTGCTACTGCCAGTTGCCGTAGAAGCTGATGTAGTGGCGGGGTTGCTAACAGCACCGGGAGTCGTAGTTGACGGCTGCGGTTGGGGGGTGAAGTTATTGCCAGATGCACCTCCAGCACTTGACGGTGCTGTATTAGACATGGCAAAAGTTGTACAGGATTCGCGTATTTAATCGACTTATAGAATCTCGATGCCTAGCAACAATAGCCTAGCAACAATACTACATCAGCATTACGATGAGTCCCATAGAAGCTGAATGAGAACCTAAAGATAGCATAGCATTAGCATATTTGATGAGACGCGACGGAAGTTTAGAGGTTGAGGCTCAAAACTGAAAAGGACAGGCTGATGCAGGGTACGTACACAAAATAAGGTTGAAGGCCCACTAAGGTACCTAATTCCCCAGGTGTTGTATGTAGGTACCTAAGTACCTATGTATCATTGATGATGGTGAAGATGCCGTGCACATGCCAAAATGTGATCTGTGAATTGAAGGTAAGCTCAACTGCAGCTTATGTAGATATTTCCATGTACGTGGTACCCAGGTACCTCTCTGGTACTCTAACACATGCAACTCCATCTTTGTGCCTTTTCTCTCCTACATGTCACAAAGTTGCGATGCATCTAAGCACATCATCTTTCTCTCTTTTAATACACAACAAAGCAAAAATCTCTTGACTAATTTTTTTTTTCATTCGCCCCAAACCTCACCTACATCTACAGTGTGTCTACACCTACGATTTGAATGGAACCGAATTTCCTTGGGCAGCTTCCTACCACAGTACAAGCCCCACGATGGAGACCGATGAGCAACAACCCCAATTTGTGCCTTTCACCAAGGCTGAGCGCATTGAGCAATTAGGCGAGATCGATCGGGTCCGTACCTACATCGTTTTACCCCTACCTTCTAAAGCTAATATTTAATTAGAACATCGTAAGCCTGCTACGCTCCACTGCTCAAGCTATTCAAACCCTCGGAAGGCAACAATCCCAAGGAGAGGATACTACCATGACAGGCGACAAAGACCAGCAATCACAGGTCTTCCAAAGCTCGATGAATGATTTTCTCCGCACGTTACGAACCGTCAACGTCGGTATGAAACGACAGATATGGGGTCTTGAAGAGGAGCATATCGTATCACTGGAAAATAAGGACGGTCCTAACACTAGGGATGATGGCGGCGAGTCGCAGGGAGTTAGCAATCGCAATGCTCCAATCAAGCCGGATGGCGATGGGAAGATTGGCGGACTCGATGTGGGCTGGCTTAACAGCCGAAGCGATGAGGTTGAGAGGGGCATGGAGACCGATCTCTGGGCCGAGGCCGAGTCATTTCTACAGCGGATTCTAGAGCAACGCGAGACCACCCAAAACTAGGAACGGAGAAGGGATATTCGATGAGTTTACTTTATGGTTGACTGAACATAAGGGATAAAATAGGACAGCATTAGCATTTAGCGGCGTTTGAGGAGTACGGGTATACCACAGGGCTTATCCATCTTCAGTCTGCCTATATAGTGAGTGCATTAGGTAGCTGAAATATTTTGATTCGTTTTTATTTTTATTCTTATTTTCAAATCGTGAATTCCAGATATACTATTACTTTTAACATTAGCGGTTATTGAAAATACACCAATTACACGTAGATATGGTGCTTGCATAGGTAGGTACCTAGGTGCATAAAATGTTCATATGTAGATCCCTAAAAGTACCTACCTAACCTACTACTTTTGGGGATAGGTACCTATAAATTAGCACATGTAAAGGCACCTTTAGCCCCACTTTGCGAAAGTCGGAATAGGCTGCCACCGCCGTACCGGCAGCACCAACCGAAAGCTAACGTAACACCTCCAAAAACATCATAGGCTTATTCCATACATGTAGCTTTCATCAACTCTCCTACATAATTTACGACGCCCTCGATTCCGCGCCAGCTACGCTTCATTGTCAACTGTCAAGCACACACCATGGATTTGGGAGAAGCAGGCGATTCGCCTTGGGGTGGTATGATTACCTTATCCTCTGTTTGCCCTGTACAATTTGCTTAATCATTATCAGATGTTCCATCCCAGTCAACTTCGATCTCTCCTACCTTCGACCAAGAGGGTCAGTTTATTTCACCCCGCCTACAGCATACTACACTCAGCCGCTAACACTAGGTGAACTGTATAGAAAGTTCTACAAAGACTCAAGATGCCGAGTCCTCGCAGCAATCGCAATCTTCTGTTAAGTCATCCACCGGCCGCCCTTCCAGGGGTCCAGTGCGTCGCCTAGTAGCCCAGCCGACGAAACTCGAAGCCGTCGATGATCCTCTAGGTCCTTTAGGTCCTCTAGGAACCACTGCTGGCCCAGGCGCAGATGCGCAGGCCGATGAACCACCAGCTCCACCGCAGAAGGAACAGGTGGTAATTCGAACATCTATGCCCCCACCGGCGCAAAAGAGACCGGGACCTGCGGATCCTCACCACATTGACGATGAAGAGTTCGACCGCCCGGTTGGCCCAAGAGCTCCTCCTCCCGTACAGGCTGCGCAACCAAGCCCGGCCAGGCCCACGAGTCAGCCTAGCGTTAGCATAGAACAGGCAGCTAAGCCCAGCTTCCGCATTGCTGTCGGCGACCCGCACAAAGTCGGAGACTTGACAAGTTCACACATTGTGTATTCCGTTCGTACGCAGGTATGACCAAGAACCCGGGCCGACACTTATGGTATGGTATATACTGACCTAATGGCGAGTAGACAACATCGAAAGGTTACAAGCAACCCGAGTTTGAGGTTAAGCGACGATACCGCGATTTCCTATGGCTTTATACCACAATGCATGGGAACAATCCCGGTGTTGTTGTGCCGCCTCCTCCTGAGAAGCAAGCTCTTAACCGCTTCGAGAGCAATTTTGTCGAGTCTCGTCGAGCCGCTTTAGAGAAGATGTTAAACAAAATTGCTGCACATCCGACACTTCAGCATGATCCCGACTTGAAGTTGTTCTTAGAGAGCGAATCCTTTAACGTCGACGTCAAGCACAAGGAAAGGAGAGAGCCTATACCCGGGGAGAGCAAGGGCGTTCTGGGGTCTCTTGGTATCAATGTTGGAGGTGGTAGCAAATTTGTCGAACAAGACGATGTAAGTGTCTGGGCCTTCCTTTCGGAGATAATTTCTAATCATTTAAAGTGGTTTCACGATCGACGAGTTTATCTAGATGCTTTAGAAAATCAGCTCAAGGCATTAATGAAGTCTATGGATGTCATGGTTAACCAACGCAAAGCCATGGCGGAAGCAGCGGGCGATTTCTCTGCCTCTTTACATGCTCTATCTACTGTAGAGCTAAGTCCTACGCTCTCTGGACCACTAGATGCCCTGTCGGATCTGCAGCTTACTATACGAGATGTCTACGACCGCCAAGCCCAACAGGATGTGTTGACTTTTGGCATCACCATCGATGAGTATATTCGATTGATCGGTAGCGTCAAGCAAGCATTTACGCAGCGGCAAAAGGCCTTTTATTCGTGGCACAGCGCCGAATCTGAGCTGCAGAAGCGCAAGTCCGCTCAAGACAAACTGCTTCGGCAGGGAAGGTCGCAACAGGATCGCCTCAACCAGGTTGGTGCCGAGGTGGCGGACGCCGAACGTAAGGTTCATCAGGCCAGGCTACTTTTCGAGGATATGGGGAGATTGATGCGATCTGAGCTTGATCGTTTCGAGAGAGAAAAGGTGGAAGATTTCAAGTCTTCTGTCGAGACTTTCCTAGAGAGCGCCGTCGAAGCACAGAAGGAGGTGAGTAGAATTAGACCTATTTCTATGAGAATAACGATGAGAATAACGCTAACCCTTTTAATAGTTGATTGAGAAGTGGGAGACGTTCCTGATGCAGCTGGATGCAGAGGACGATGAGACGGTATTCTACCGTCCACCTGTCTACCAGAGTAATGATAAGTCTACTGGGCGCGGAAACACCGCAGTAGATCGAGCACGGGCTACTATCGATCAAGATTCAGACTAATAAAATTATATGGTTATCTTTATAATTTGATGTCTTTTTTATACGATTCAGATGGCGAAGATTCAGTCGAGGCTTTGGGCAGATGTATACATAGTTGTACAAATGCTATGGGAGAAGAGGTATTCGGTTGCCCTTCACTCCTTGATCGCTAGTAGCTCCCTCGTCCCAAATGTTAGCATACCAAGTTATTATATGCCCTGGCAAGCTCCCATCTCGTCATAACACTTCGAGATTCTTTCGTACTGCCTTTTAGCTTCGTAGATACCAGAGCAGGCCATCTTCTAGAATGTCGGTAAGCTCAAGCTTCCACTTCACTTTTCTATAATCCCCGTCCCTACTTCTTCTTTCCCGACTGTTTGGCCGGTCTAGCCGACTCTTTAATCTGGTCCTGGTTGGTTGAGTAGTTCGATATCAAATCGCTTAGTACATCGTAACGCCCATCTGCAGGGTCACTCTTGGTCGTCTTCTCATCTGCGGCAGCTGGTTTTCCTGCAGCCCCCTCGGCTCCCTCGGTACTTTCACCGCCCTCCACAGTAGCGGCGTCAGCGTCAGCGTCAGCGTCAGCATCAGCGTCCTCCTCCCGCGCCCCCTCGATATCCCATCCGCGTCCGAACCTGCCACGGAAAGCAGCCAGCTTACCGGCCTCGTCGACCTCGACATTGCGCAGGGAACTGTCAGAGGGCTGCCATAGAATGTGGTTGCGCGTGTCCTTAGTGCTCTTGTATAGCGCGATCGGCGACGTCGTGCGCTGCGTGTATGTTGATCCGTCTGTTTGCTGGACGAGCTGGGTGAATGTATACGGTCGGCGCGGCCGACGGATGATTGTTGCGGCTCGTGAGGGTGTGTGAGAGAATGGCGTGTGCGAGGGTTTTAATATGGAGGGTTGAGGGATGTGAATGCTGGTGGTTATATTTGGACGCCGTGATATGGCGCTTGAGAGTCTGGCCGCCATTGTAGTAGGTGTGTCTTATATATATTTATTCGGCCCAAATGGGGATTACAAGTGTGATTTCTCAATTATCCAGCCCGGCGCTTCTTCAATCAGTTCGTTCTTTTCGCTGCCATCTCTTTTATCGGCGATATAATCGATGTTTCTTATGCTCGACTTTTTTTGGTGGAGTGAAAGTTGGAAATTTTGATTCAGTTGAGCTTGCCGGCCCGGTTGCGGCTGTCAGATCCGTTATCATCATTATCTTTATCGTTATCGTTATCGTTATCGTTATTTACCATCTTATCGGGATTTTTAAGCGGAAGCTTTCTAACTTCAGCTCATCGACCTTGATTTCTTCTTTCAACGATGACGACAAAAAAAGAGCCAATTGGGCTTTAGCAATAGCATTGGTCTTCATGGACTGAAATGAAGAGCCTTGATGGTCTGCAGTGGACGTTGAAGTCCGCAAGGCCACGATATGCTTCCTTCTACACCATGCCAAGAGCTCAGGTGAGCTTCTTAACCTGGAAGAGTTCCGGACAAGCCGGTGAGCATAACGCCATATAAGTATATATCAATGTATTCAAGCTTATAATACAAACGCGGTAGGTTCTCCTAGATTGTTGTGTCACAGCAAAATACTCGAGAGGCCAGTCAAGCCCTCGAATCCTACACGACATGTTCTATCTCGGCCTATGCGCGCTGTCATGCGCCAAATTCCACACCCCGTAGTCGTTATTACGACTCTGGAGAACGCGCATAGTATAGCCGAGGTCAGAGATTGGTCCAATGATCAGGTCCTACCTCCAGTCCCCAGAGCGATGACTGTATCGTCATTCACGTCTTTATCTGTCGATCCCGTACCGCGGGTCACCTTTAATGTTTCTCTGCCGAGCACAACTTATCAAGCCCTTATGAAATGCGGGAGGTTCAATGCTCATATACTCAGTAGCGATGACCATGGTGTTAGGATCGCGGATTTATTCACTCGAGGTAATAGGCTTCCGGTAGCCGAGGAGACAACTAGAAACGTAGGACAGCCAGACCTAGGTGTCCTAGCGGGTTTAGAAAAGATCGGGGTTCAGGTGTTAGGGCAGGAGAGATGGCAACAAGAATGGGAGCAGGCTAAAGACTACAGAGAAAAAGTCGCTGCCACCGGAGCTATGAATATGAATAACCCTGATATCGACTTGCCGCCATCAGGCACTCTGCCGGTGTTACAGGGCCAAGGCGTTATGCACGTGTTAAAGTGTGAATACCGTCACTTATCGCCTCCTGTAAACGGAGACTTTGATCATCATGCTATTGTCATCGGCGAGGTCCTGGACATAATACCCGGAGAGTCTAAGAACGACAATAGCATTGCACTCGCGTATGCGGACAGGGCATACCGACAAATAGGAGAGAAGCTGCTAGACAGACCTACATCTGACCAAGAATCCTCTTCAGGAAAACAAGGAAATTAGGCCTTCGATGAAGATTTAACACCAATCTCCGTCTACTCACGAACATTAGCAAGCCACATGCGTAACTGCACAGCTCTCAATTCTAATGCAGAGCGAAACATAACTCCTCAAACATCCGCTATTCTTATCGTACGCAAAATTATATGAGACATGGTCCTAGTCGCGTTCATCATAAGGGAAAGGCTCTTATAGCGAGGCAAGGTAGCAATATCAATTTTTGTATTCTCAGCTCTGCTTTCTCGATGATCGAGATTTTAAAAGGAATTTACCATACTTAGGGGATGGTCATAAATCAATCACATACTACCTATTTATATCTCAAAAGCATAGTTTAAACACCGCTCAGTAGAGCTCAGGCCGCTATTCCCGCTGCCAAATGATCATTTAAGTCAAAATCCTAGGACGACTTTTTAGAGATAGAACTGCCACATTCAATACTCCCGTCGTCGAGAACTATTTATTATTGTCCCGTCTAGTACGCTGGTTGCGAGAATAATCCGCTACCTTGGTTTCAACGCCGTCGTTTTCTTTCGGGTGCTGCTCTTGCTCTATATCTTTCCTTATTCCGTCCTACAACGACTCGCGGGGCGAGGTGACATCAAATTTACGATGTTCTCATTTTTTAGCCAGGTAGGGTATAGATATAGTAGCAAGTAACTAGACGTGATATGTGTGTTCTTCAACCGATTCGCGACCGCAATGTGAGCACAAGTACATTTCGTTTTCTGGGACATCCATACATTAATTGGTAACGAAAGCTGAAACCTTTTCTGGAGGTACGTTTGGTGTTCTGATAGTTCCATGAGGCGCATGAGCCACGGCTTACCATCGAAGCCATCAACAGGCTATTTGAACAAATTGGTATCTTGGTGTATGTATTAGTACGTTGTGTATGTATCTGGATGAAATTTATCAACGAATGATTCACTAGAAATACTTGTGGTGGTTACATTAGGTAGTTGCAATAAGAAGGGGAAACGTTAACGGTTGGGTTTTAGCGGGAACAAAATCTATGAACTCTGCCCAAGGAAGAGCCTACTATAATGATATAAGATCTAATATTGACTCAAGCCCAAAGGCCTGTCTGTTTGTGCCTGCCCAGATACCATCCTAATATATCGCCCATGAAGATAGGAAAACGGACTTACATTTAGATTCGAACAAGGCTTACCTATAGGAGCGATAATCAAACTATAAATAACACTATAAATAACCTTACTTATTCTCTCGTATTTAGTAACTAGGTAGGTAGGCATATATCTGACGTATCATATCATTAATCCATAGATGTCCCCTCTAGATCATATAAATGCCCTTATACCAAAATACTCCATAACGGAAAAGGGGGAGAAGGGCAGCAATTATACATAATACTCGCAAATAGCTACGAACAAATCTATAAACCTCATAATCGTGGACCTACGAATCCCAGGCCTGAAAGTCCAAACAATTTGAAATGTCTCAAGAGTATCAAATATTGCAAACTGGACATATAATTTTATATTCAGTTGAGTTTCTAGGTCAACCCCTAATGCCAGCCAGGAGGGGTATCTGAAATCACCTAGCTGACCATCACGACTCAACACTTAGTCTCTTCTTATTCTAGTCGCTATACAGGAGCCCTTGCGCACTCAGAAGTCGGCCCAGGGCCCGTCTGTCTCCAATCAAAATCCGCGGGGCGTCTTCGCTACTCGAAACGAAACAGCAGCAAGGCCCTCGTTGCCCCGAAGCAACGCACCAAAATTCGATAGTAAAATGAAGCAGAGGGCAATTATACAGCAATAAGATCAAAGTTGGATGCCGGACTGAGGCAACCTGTGCTCCTTTGATGGATGAACGATCTACACGCCCTACTTACTCCGGAACGTTCTGTCCAAACCAGCAAACTCCGGTAACCTCTTTTTTGCAAGCACCGAAAGAGAATATAATTAAAATATTGTGAAAGGAGTAACTCGTCTGCATTTTCCGCGGAGATGGCGTCTCAAGAGTAGTGTACGACCTCGACGAGAAGACGCAGGAAATATTAAATCTCGATGCGGAAGGCGGTGATCCGAAGACAAAGGAAAATGCGATTAGCATATGCGGTGTTGGTAAAATAAAGCAACGCTGGATATGGCCGAGGTGCGAAAAGTCGTAACTTCGTTCAAGTTTAATCTATATCGTTTGCTCACGCGGATGGTCTTGGAGACGGGGGAGAACCGGAGGGATACCTGTATCAACCATGCCGGGCTGGTTACATGACAACGCAGCAACCACACCCAGACTTGTTTGGTTTCTCTTCTTCGGGTTCTTCCACCTCTGTTGGTACTCTAGGATTTTGAGCAGTCTGGGTTTGAGGTTGTTGAACCGAACGCGTGTTAGCGGCAGGTGCGCCTTGAATCTTGGGCATCGTCGAGTAAGAGCTTGTGCCGGGCCGGCTCGTATTTGGACTCTTAGCACCAGGCCGTAATGGCCATTCATCCTGTTGTCCCTCCTCTGTCTCCTTCGGCTTCTCAACTTCGGGAGCTCTTAAGAAGCCCTCGTCATTAAGAGGGCGAAATTCCTTGTCATAAATATTTCCGAATTTGCCTTCCTGTTCCCATTTCTCCTGTTGTAACCTCTTTGCGACGGTAGGAAGAAGCTGCTGGTCTGGAGGCAAGCGAGGATCGGGTTTATATGCGGAAATCATCCACGGTGGATCGCCCTCTGGCGCAGATTTTGTCACGGATGGTGATAACTCGCCGGATCGGGTGGTTGGTCGTGTATTAGAACCACTACGAAGATTCGGACCTGATCGGGTTTTAGGTCGACCTTGCGAGGCTGTTTTAGTCGGCGCGGTGCCTTTCCTAGCTCCAGCGGATGTTGTTTTCTTAGGTGATCCTTCTGTAACGGCACGCTTCGTAGGCTGGATTTTCGGGACACTATCCAGCGCATTAGAACTACCGCTACGTGACCGGGCTTTCGGTAATGAAATTGAAGGATCTTCGTTAGGCATAGGGAAGCCTGGCTTGCGCATTGCTGGCGCATCTCGCTCTAGGAAGTCGACGGGAATTGGCGCCGGGCTTATCTTGGCTATTGGAATGCGCGACTTGCTAGTATCGCTTGTTACCCAATACTCGCCGGGATCTTCTGCTATCTCCTCGGGGAGACGCAAATCCCAACCCGGATTCTCAACATCGTTAAGTTTTTCTGGACTCAAGTCCGAATTTTTTCGAGATCTCGCAACCGGACGCTCCGATGCATCGGTACCCCGCCGGCGTCCGTTTGCTTTATCTGGGCTACGATCTCGCCTTGGTCTGCTGTGAGCCCTTGGCTTGGGTAAGACAATCCCGGCGGCTTGAAGCTCCTGGTTCTCTATCCTAGCCAACTTATCCCTATGAATCCATTTTGAGTGTTCGTCATCAGGTTCTGAAGGTGTAATATCGGCATTTGGTCGCTTATGAACAGATGTCGATGTGTTTTGACCTGTATAGATATGTGTGTTTTATTAGTAAACTTGTCCTACTTACTTCATGCCTAACCAAGATATGGACATATAAATTGGCCAGACTCCTGGAATGAAGAACCGACTAACCTTTACTGGATAGATAATCGTCTGTTGCATAGGGATCGTAGCTAGCGTCCCCATTCGCAATGTAGGAAGGGCCTCTCATAGAACCGTTGGTATCATGCCTATCCGTAGATAGCTTATGCGACGTAGAACCCTGTAAGAGAAAGCAAACATCGTGTTAGTTTAGATTGATCAATCAGTAACAAATTGGGAGTCCATGAACACATCAGATAATTTTTGTACTGGGCTAAGAAGATGGGGACTTACATCATGATAGCCGGAAGATGCGTGATTCCATCCAGAATGATTTGCGTCCAAACTGGTTGGAGGAGTAAGAGTAGTGGTGCCCGAAACCGCCGACATTTCAAATATAAATTAAGGACAGCCAGTATAATGGCGGATTCGTGGAACTTGAGTCGCTGCCGACCAAATCCAGTGTGACAAAGTATACCGAATATAGGAAATCGAAGAGCCGAGCGTGGATTAACGATATAATTTTCTATTCGGGCGTACGTCGTAGCGATGGAAAAAATTCGAAAAGCGCGAATGCGGTTGTGATTTTAAGCGGTGATGGCGACGATGATGTCGATGATAATAGATGAGTTAATCGTAGTGGACGCGTTAAAACAGCAGTCGCCAGCGGCTGTCGGGTTTGGATCTAACGAGGATCGCGAGAATAGTAGCTTTAGAAAAGAGTGACGAGAGGAGTTGACCACGAAAACGAGGTAGAATCAGAGGTCACTCCAATACCTATTGATTCGTTGTATCCTAACCAAGCCCCTAGAAGTCGTCCACGACGGACCGAACGACCTAGACAAATGCGCAATCCGTCTCTTTCCCCTTTATCGTTAACCCTATCAAGTTGTAAGGCAACTGTATGGTTACCAATACTCGACTCGACTCGACTTCCAACTTCTACACGTACACGTACACTCGATACACTCGATCCCTTTCACGCACGCGCCCTGGTTTCGATCGAATGGGGCAATTACTTTCATGGGAATGCAGACTCCTAAGGGAGACAAGCAGGTGACGATGACGAGGGAAAAAAAAGAGGACGCGGAACGGTAGTGGCTGGGATTAGATTAGAAGTGTTAAAGAGCCGTCGTGGCCGTAGCGTGGCAGACTTGCAGACTTGCAGAAGCAAATAATGTGGTCCGGGGCTTGGAAGTTCGGGGATTGACGATTTGACGATAGGAAAACGATGAGATGCATTCGGAAAGGGGATTGGTCGACTTGTTCTCATTTGAGCGATTCATTAGCTTTGAACCTTGAAATGTCCCACTTAGGTCAAGGTTGGTGGTTGGCTGGTTACGGCAAACATCTACGCATAAAGTTCTCATTTAGGTACATACCGGGGACTTTCCTAGGGGTACACGTACTGTATTATCGCATGTGATGGCCTGCATTGGTGTGAAGTACAGATTACATAAGGCAAGTCCGGCCCGGTGAACGCATGCAGAAGTACATATACCTAGGTAGGTTATGTATGTATGTAGGTATGTAGTATGCGTGTAGGTACGTTCTTTACATCAATGTACGATCTTTACATGTACGAAATACCTAATGGGAAGAGATTTGACTAAGGTTCTCGATACGATGGATGGGTGCTTCCAAGGTCTTATGTTAGGTACATAGCTGCATGGATATGTCATTCCAAAAAAAAAGAAGCTTAAAATTCAATTTTATCTGTTTCGAATCTCGATAACCCGATATTATGCACGAAAAAAAAAAGAGAAGAAAAAAGATGAACACCTAGAGCTCGGACTGCCCCTGAATTTAATAAATGGCACTGTGAAATGCAACATTGGAGTACCACGCCAAGCCTTTACTTGACAAGGTTCGGTAGAATCTTAGGTAGCCGCTTCATTGGTATTATGCTATCTACCTAGGTACATTACTATCGGCGCGGGGTTGCAAGTGGCATACTAAGCTATTCGCACTGCGTATTGCCTCATATCTTCCGCTATTTACACAGTTTAAAGCTAGCGTGGTGGACTGTATTCTAGAATACCTTCAATGCAATCCAGCCCTGCCTTTTTCGACAAGGTACCCATTAGTGTATGCACATTTTCAATAGGTACGGGTCCTATGTACGGATTACATAAGCAGCTAACACGAGAGGTAATCCACTATGTAGGAGATCCGCTAAGGAATCCGCTAAGGAATCCGGGCATTCTGACATTTTACAGAACACACAAATATCATAGCTCAACCCTCGACTACATATCATCATTAACCTCACATACCTTAGGTACACCTAGAAAGCATAACAACTAACGGACGCCGAGTTTCTAAGGTACTTGGGTACCTAGATTCTTATAGTTATATCTCTCAATCAGAGAATCCTCACTGTTGCGTTCTACAATTTACCTATTTCCTTTCCTTCTCTTTTCATTAAAAAAAGCAAATCCATTCTTCAACGTTGGTTTGTTACCCATTAATTGCGTGATACGGCTATGTATGTCAAACACTGACATATTCATAAACGCCTTATCTAGGCAGCCGTCATGGCTTAAGCTAGTATATATGTAGGTAGGTATTGTCGCGTAAGGGCGCTTAGATTAATTACTTCAATGATCTATAATATTCGGCGAAGCCCGACGGCACAAAAAGCACTGCTCCTTGAATCTCCGGCAGCATGGGCGACTCATCCGTGTCCTCTTCCAAGGTCCCACAGCGGACTCGAAGGACGCGCTTTGTCTGTATATCAGACACACACAACTGCACAGTGAAACTCCCAAAAGGCGATGTGCTTATCCATTGCGGAGACCTGACGAACCAGGGAAGTTTCGGTGAGCTATCGAAGCAAGTGGCGTGGCTTGAGAGAGCCGATTTTGAATGCAAGCTAGTTATTGCTGGGAACCATGACATTACACTCGATACCGATTTCTTCGAGCAGTACGGAAACTATATTCATAATAACAGTCCCCAGAATCCCACTGACTGCCACAACTTATTGACACAATCAAACTCGCTCATCTACCTCGAGCACTCGAGTTATACCGTCAAACTCACCTCTCCGTCTGGGCCACGGACCACCTTCAATGTATTTGGCTCTCCCTACGTTCCCGACTGTGGGATGTGGGCCTTTCAATATTCACGGAGGGATCCTGCACTTGCTGAGAATATATGGAGTGATATCCCACTCGACACCGATATACTCATTACTCACGGGCCGGCGCGTACACACAGGGACGAGTCTCATCATAGAGAGGCACTAGGTTGCGAGAGTCTGCGACAAGCGTTATGGCGAGTACGACCGCGCATTGCGCTCTGCGGGCATGTCCACCAAGCCCGGGGCGTAGAGCGTGTTCGTTGGGACATATCGAACAAGTTTGTACGGTACAAAGAGCTGGAAAGCAATTATCAGTGGGAGGATCCGGGCGTGGGAAACGAGAAGAACTGCCTAGTCGATCTCACCACCAAGGGCGGTATGCCCTTAGATAATGATGGTAGCAAGGTCGCGCTTTCATTAACACCAACAGCGTATACGGCTGACGAGTCTCCGAAACAGAATGCGACAGGAACCACGACAGGAATTGCAACGAATATAGAAGCCGTGCTGACAGAAGGAGCGAATCCCGGCATCGGGACCCGTGGTCTTAGTGGGAACCCGGCATCCGTTCGGAGTGATGGACCAGCGCTAGCCGGGCGTCTTGGGCGCAAGGAGACATGCATTGTAAACTGCGCCCTCCAGCAGGCTAGCTACCCGCATTATGGACAACGAATGCTAAACAAGCCCATTGTGATTGACATCGACCTCCCTGTCTGGGGCGATGATTCTTGAGCATTTTTAGCCACCCAGAACCGAACTTCCCGGGCGTGGTTGCTTTCGTATACGCGTATTGTGGCCATGCTAGATGACGCCCCGTAAACCGGTACGTAGAGGTAGTAGGCAGGGACGGCTTAGATCTTTCTAGCAGCTCAAGTCTTGTTGCCTTCAGTTATGAAAGATCATATTCGTCACAAACTGTCCATTTGTGCAACTCGTTTCTACTTGTGTAAGTCCAATGCGGTTTATTCTTTTTTATTCTTTTTTTTACCTGCGCTTTTTACCTGACGAATGGAGGAACAGCAGCATTTTGAATGGCCGTAGGACATCCTATATACGCAATTACGACAAGAGGCCTCCCGTGGCTTAGTGCCAGTCTACGCTGTTATTCTTGTCCCAAAGTTGCATCTGCCTTGGATTTTTTGCGTGTGACGCGCAAAATAAGAACACCGCCATGTCGGTAGTCAGTATGTCTCAGATATACGCTTGTAAACGTTCCTAATATTGTAGTCTTCAGACACATGCGCGGGCTTCCTCAGCCTGAGACGTTACAAGTGTTACGGGCCGATTGAGCCACCCTTCTGTAAACATATTCATCTTACGCCATCAAGCTGCGATCAGCCATATCTATTTACGTTGCTTAGACCAAAACAGGGGTTCTTTTGAAGGAATAGTCGCCGCCTCCATTGAATAGTTGAATGTTAAGCTAGAGCTGAGGTCAGACATGCCCATCGTTCCCTCAAGATCGTTTCTCTTTCGGAATAGCAGACTATAATCCTAGGAGCATACAAGCTATGCAAGGCAAGACTAGAAAGCAATGCATTGGTATAACTTTACGGGACCCCGGAAGGCTATCCTATCCAACCATAAAATACGATCCTCGGCTCTCGTAGTCAGATATGTACCTACCTCTACCAGCAACGGACGGCTGCTCCAATCGGTGTTTGCTTGCATTGATTACATGCTATAGCACGTCCTGCCGTAATTCAGGGAGGGGGAAGATTGTAGAAGTTCTGCACCTTCTATCCTACGTCCGATAGCCGGTATGTAGGCTCTGCTTCCAACAAGGTCGCGACAATCAGTGTCACACTTAGACTGCAAGACAGCGGGTTGTCCAATCGCTAGTTGGATAATTGGCTGTGAATCCACCCGCATGCTTTTATGTAGTTTATTTCGCAAGTAAATATGGAGCAGCTAAAGTCCCTATCTAGACTTCTCATTGCTTCTGATGCAGTAACGGCTACTAACCATGGGTATATGTATGCAGGATTGTACGGGGGCATGAAGGACCCTGATGAAGCTAGGGTCAACGAGGTACTGGAGACGAAAAGCAAGAGATTCAAATGCGGGGAAAATCATGTATACAAGTTGCGCCAGGAGAAAGAGAAAGGGAGGGAATCCGGGTATTCAGAAATCTTGGGCCAGTTATATAATATCTACTGGGTAGGGGGTAGGTTAGGTAGATATTAGTTACTTGGAGTTGGCATTGCTAAAGCGCCTATCATTATTTCTCAATCCTCGTGCAAAGATGTGCGTGACTATATTGTTAGCACCTTTCCTTCAGAGCTTTTTGGTAGGATAGGGCGCTTCGTTGTGTGATAATAACAACCAATGGTAATTCAGTCTTGTCGTGTATAATGAATTTCTACCTATCACGATACTAAGGGTGGGGGTAAAGGAAGCTTGCATCTGCAGCTATCCAATATCTCCGAATAGACAATGTAACAGAATACTCAATTTAGTTAAGTAAACACATATATAAATGCAGTAACTAGACGAATACCAGAGATGGCATCCCCTGAGCCCCTGCTTCTTGGTTAGCGGGGTCTTTGCCAATGCAAGTGCCAAGAGCTCTGAATGGCTCGCAAAAAGATGCATTTGCAAATACTCGCGAAGATGGATGGGGACAAGGCCTGCCTAATCTACATATTACAGTGTACAATGCTATTATATGTAGAGGAGACGGCATAAGGGTAGGAAACACTGCATAACCAAAGAGACCAGAGAGCTATGTAGAATCCAGAAGTAGCTTCACCTACTGGCAATAACTACCTCACACATTTACTTATCCTTCACCGACCGGAAGTGATAGCTATCATGCATCGTGTTGCAGGATGGGCAAGAAATCGACAGGCACACCTCCCGAAGAGCTGGTCTCACACTAACTAACATACCCGCCTGTTGTCACGTTGAAAGATCATCCAGGATCATCCATACAGTTAAGCGGGCGGTGCCGTAGATGACGACGGCAGGCTTGCTCATCAGGGGGGGTTTCTTAAAGCTTCATTAGCTCCCAATAAACTCCCAAATCTCGGGGACGATATCGTGCTAGTTATCGGCCATTCCCCTCTTGAAGCAACAAGAAGGCAATCTTAACTATCGCTCATTCGTGCATATGGTTTGACGATCTGACGATGAACTCATCATCAACCCCGCCCCCGCCTCATACATAGGTAGCGAGAAGGACGATCGTGGAGACAAGCAAGGATAATCACGCACATCATCCCGACATGAAACAGATCGGAAAGATTTACTAGTAGCAGGACGATAGCTCATGTATAAGCAAACCTTGAAAGTAATCAGATAGATAATTATCTATTCCATCGAGTCCTGTCGGCCTTTTTAAACTAATCCCCACGGTGAGAGTTATCTTGATTAAAAGAGAGGCGACCCAAAAGACCCGAGATAGGTCCTTAGTTTAGTAGACGAGCAACTCGATTCGCTACTAGAGTCGCTAGAAGCTGCATCATCGGCCATCCCTGAGCTCTCACACGTTGACCGCCGAGACTGGCTCAACGTGCTTTGTAGTGGAGTTCTAGACGAACCAGTCGAGCAGAGCCCGGTAAAAAAGCTAGCCATATTTGTCTTCCCTGAAAACTGAGGAAAGCCACGAGAACGGAAAATCAACCAGTAGACCCACGAGCATCCGGACTAGGTACTGTACTGTTTATTTAGTGTATGTAGGGACGATACAAAGCCGTTATAGACTGTCTATCGATAGCTTGATGTAGTTACGCTCTCCGTTAGGTTTTTACCTTGGTCCACATCGTCCATCGAACTGGGCCAGTCCAGAGGCGTGGGCTTGTTCGATGGTATCGATTCGTACCCACCAACTGACGGATCATTGGTCTGGAGTGAGGTCCCAGTTCAGATCCCTTATTAGCTACTTCACCCTCCCTTCTCTAAGCCAATCCTTCCCGTCTGACCTTTAGACTACCTCATCTTCCTCATCTTACCACACCATCTCTGATAATTCGTGGCCAGATGCTGAAGCCTCGTGCAACCTACTTCCATGCAGGCTCGTGAAATGGGAACGCTGCGAGCCGTAAGCTGCTTATAGATCGTGATCACGCTTCCTCACCATAGCAGCCGCACACCACCTTCTTTACCATGCTCTCTACATATCATACTGACCCATGCCCATGCGGCACTCCAAATGTACCTGCTTTTATGTTAAGCGTCGATTGGTTCCCGATTCCGTAGAGGGACCACATAAGCAGCCGACCTATTCTCTTTAGATGCAAGTGTGACAGCAACTTTGCAGCTAGTCCTTGATAGTTGATGCAACCGAAAAGCATTGGCATGGTACTGTGGACTGAACTAACTGGTCGGCGGCCGCGGGGCCCATTGAGTCTCCTGCGCCTATCACCAGTTTAAACTTGGAGCACATAGGCTGGATTAATCCAATAGGCGCGAATTGCTATGAATTACCAATGAGGATTTCCAAGTTCGGGAATCTATAGAGGATATATGTGCCTGTCTAGGTATCACCTGGCTGCAGGATGAGGACTAAAGGGGAAAGGTATCTTATCCGTCACAACCATACAATAACGGCCAAGTTGCTATTGTCCTCATGTCTTAGCTACTCTGGGATCTTTGAGAATGCCACGGATCGGTCGGTTTGGATGAATAAGAGATAAGCCTAGTTGCATTATAGCTAAAGGTCATATGAGAGGGCGTTACCATCGTGGCCCAATTCGCAATGAGCGCGAACCCGTAAGAATGAACATCGTTCGGATGAACCTAGGGATGGATGATCATAGTACGACTGCCAATATGACTGGTCAAACTTCCCGACTAATAACCCGTCCTGCTACTGGACTCGAGGCTCTGAATTGGTCTATTCCCTAACCTACATGGTTCCTAGTTAAACCAGGATAGGTAGAGTTACTGCTATGTATGAAGAATATATAAATCTAGAAATGCAGTACGACAAGTCAATGCGATAAGCGTGATGTTATTCAATGCTCTGGTATCCGTCTTAAACTGTCGCGACAAGGACATATATTTAGTAGTCAATAAATCGTAACGGATCTCTTGCGAATAACATAGAACATAGAACAAGGCATTGGTGCGGCTATGCTTTTACTGACCATTAAACTTAAGTCCTCGCCGTCTATCACAGCCTGTTTCCTCGCAATGGCGTCTAGTGTAGTTTTATTTCTACTTTTTGATACACTGGCAGCTGGAGCTTCGTCGAGTCTTTATTGATCGATCATCTTCTAATATTATTTCCTGCATTGCTACTGTAAATTCGATACCAGTAGGTATACACACAATAACACAATGAGCTAACCTAGAGGAAAAGAGCGGCTGCGGGAGACGGGTATATCATCCTTCACCGCTGGTTTCGAAGCCGGGTGATACCAAGACTCTCCATACAGAGCCTTGCATATATACTTTACGTACATGGCTGCATACCTAGGTATTGCACGATGCTAAGATTCGTCTACGGCCGCTCAGCATCCCTGAATATATCCTCTGCCCGAAGTTCGGTATCTCGCCCGTGTCTATGTTAGCAAATATATCATTCCGTATTCTAGAAAGAGAAAAGAAAAAAGAAAAGAGAAAAAAGCCAGTTAAGATCGTATTTGAAGATACGCATCGGGTCTCTGATCGCTTCTGCTGAAATTTGCCATCACCGTTGTCATTGCCACCTCTCCGAGTAACCCGACATCTCGACTTACACGGAAGTAGGGGGGAGGTCTAGCCTAGAGCTATGTATTGGTTCACGAGGAGCCAAGCCAGCGATCGCAAACGCAACTAGGTCCCTAGCCACGAACCAGCAAGACCAGCAAGACCAGCAAGACCAGCAAGACCAGCAAGACCATGTACTCCAGCTTCAATATCTGGGCCTGTGTTACCTTTACCTAGTTACGAATTGTCCAACATATTTTGATTTCACGAGTTCCATTGTTGTCACCCTCGGGAGCGCGATTTTTTTCTACTAAGTCACATCTCAACTTTATACCTTACTTTATATATTTTGCCGTGATCATTCGTCATCCTTCACCGCATTGGCCTGTTTACAGTTGCATCGAACAATTCTTTTTTTTACTGCCCAAGGCTACCTATTTTACCTGATATGTAAGTAGGTACTTACATGTCTCTCATCCGTCATTGTCATCATTATTCAGGTTCTTTTTCTTCCATTACTCCATTACTCCATCACTCCATTACCCGGCTTCCTTTTTATTCTCTCAACTACGTAATTGGCCAATACTACTCCCGCTCTTATTCTATTCGTCTCGTTCGGACGCTGGACGTCCCATGAGAGATTATCTACCTAACGCATCCAAACCAACTTATCTTACTTTACGGATCGCCCTATACCACGATACCTACCTACCTACCTACCTACCTACTTACTTGCATACGACATACTGCACACCACATATTACATTCTACTACGTATGGCGTATGGTAATACATAGGACCTACATTGAGGACTAGTATCACCTAAGATTTCCGACCAACTTGCATAATTGGTGTCTTCGACCCCCCGCAGCATTTCGCTGGGCATTTCCGACGCAGTGTAATTCGGTTCCTGAGTCCCCCTGGTGAATTCCGCGCGAGACACTCGGCGAGAACGACAGGTGACGGACGGAGAGAAACGATACCACATTGGACCTGGTGATTAATTTTTATACCGTTTACCGCCTACCGTTTACACCGTTTCCGCCGTTTCCACCGAGGATTACTACCTACTTACCGTACATCGTTCGGAACTTGTAACTGTCAACTTTGCCGTTGATTCCGTCCCCGTCCATTCCGTTCCATCGTCTCGTCCGTTCTTATTAGTTCAACACACCTACATAGGTACCTAAGGTACCTACCTAGTGTATTTGATATAATAGGTACTCAAGTACCTTTTCCGGGTACCTGTCGGTGCGATTACGGGTACCTTGGTTCAACGCTATTGTGCCACGTTGAAGAAAGTCCCTCGGTCCCCACCGTATTGTACAATACATACGCGATACAATACCTAGGTACCTACATAGGTATCCACTGTTGCAGCGCAGTAGGTAGCCGAGCGGTGCAGTGCAGTGCAGTTATAGTGGAGTTAGTTTACAGGGAGAGCTGGCCTGTCTCCGTTTGCTATTAGCTCAGGTTCTTTTCAACGTACCTATATGCAGGATAGGCTACATAGGTACCTACCTAGACTTAAACTTACGGCATCGTACCCTAAAGAATCAAAGGAGCCCCTCCTGCCTATAGGGACTTACCACCTGAGCAACCAACCTAATTGAAGGTAGAGAGCTACCTACGGGTACATACATCGGTACACAGTTAGGTACTTGTGATACCTACCTAATATTGGTATTGGCAATAGGTACCGTACCCCCAAAGGAATTCCCTTAGATTTCTCCCCTTCTCTTGCCTCTTCAGGCGTGTTTTCCCCTCTAGACCTTCCCCAGTAGCCTAGGCACGCCAACGAAAACACGCTAAAGAGTAACCGGACCTCCCGCTTGTCATCAGGAGGAGGACCAGACGATCCCTCTTCTGGATCCCATCAGGCGAATCCTAAAAAATCCGCCATCGTCCGTCGCATTGTCTCGTCAATCCCCTCCCCTCCCCTTTAACCCATAGAAAGTGGCTAGAGTGGCCAGGAGTGGCTGCACTACTTTTTCTTAGCGGTACCTACATATAGGTAGGTACCATTTTTTTTACCCTTACGATACGATCTACCCGTCAGGTATTCTAAAAAAGAGCCAATTCGTCAAGCCTCAAATAAACGTCCTTGTCACCTTGTCACCTTGTCAATTTGTTACTTTGTCACTTTGTCAACTAAGCCCATACTATTCTAAGAGCCCCCCCCATCTGGCATCCCCCCGTCTATCTATCATCAACATCACCCCTTCCCATACCCCTCCTTCTTACATTCAACTCACACTCTCACTCACTCTCCCTTTCCAAGTTCTCAATCCGCAATTCGCTTTCCGTGACCTCATCAAACCACCATCCACCCAACTGTGTTGACACGCCATTCTTCCACAAGACCGACCGTTCTCCGTTCGCCAAAGTGATGGTCCGTCATTCGAATTACCTAGTCGCAGTCAGTTCTTAATTGAATCTGACTTCTGACTTTTTTTATTTCCATTTTCTCTCCATTTCGTTTCCAGATCCAGGCTCGTGCAACTACAAACGGTCATTGTATTATTTTACCATTTTATTGTCACTGCGACCATTGCGACCATTGCGACCATTACGACCATTACGACCATTACTACCATTGCTATCATTGCTATCATTGCAACTATTACGTTCAATCTATCATTACTTATTCTCCGTCTTACGAGTCCGCGTCTCAAGTCGGAATCCCCATCTACCTTCACCGCAGTCCCGCCTTATATGCAATAATTCTCCACTTTCTCTCGTCACCGTCTTTTCTGGTCGTCCCAGCGACTACCACCAAACAACATATCCACCAAGCTCTACTTCTTTAGGACCGTTGCGACACGCCTCCTTCTTTCACTTCACTTCTTCTACAGTTACAACTCTTCAACATCATGTCGTCTCTCCCACCTGACCCATACAAGATCCTCGGTGTATCCAAAGACGCTCAATTATCAGAGATCCGATCTGCCCACCGGAAGCTGGTGCTGAAATGCCATCCCGACAAAGTCCAAGATCCAAAGCTGAAGGAAGAGAAGCAGAAGGAATTTCAGCAAGTCCAGCAGGCTTACGAACTGCTAAGCAACGAGACCGAACGGTCCAGATACGATGATAAAGTCAGACTCGAAGAGCTGAGAAGAGACAGGGGAATGGCGTCGACCTCAACGTCGTCTCCTCGTACTTCGAAGCGTTCCGAAACCAAATACCACTTTGACGTTCGCGAAGCTGAACCGCGGTCTACAACATTTGCTGGCTCACCCAGCTCCCACAATGTCTATGGCCATACGCCTCCATCCCGCTCCTGGGATGAAGATCTACACGCTAGAAAATTTGATGAGAAGGCTCGTTACGCGAGGAAGACGGCGAGCTATGAGTATGAGAGAGAAAAGCCCTCTAGGAAAGATGACGAGCGTCGGAGACGAAGGGATGATGAAGAATGGAGCCGCGAGAAGGACAAGGCAAAGGAAAGAGAAAGGGAAGAGCGGTTAAAAGAGCACCGAGAGCGTGAAGCGCTAAGGGAAAAAGAGAGGGAGAAGGAGGCAGCTAAGAAGGAGAAAGAACGGCGCAAAGATGATCGAAAGGAGGACAAGAAGCGATCCGATAAGGACCGTCGCAAGGAAACTGAAGACAAGCATCGCCGTCACAAATCTCCCTACATAGAAGTATGCCCAGAAGACCAAGAAGAGGTCATCTATACGACGTCATCTTCTAAGTCGGAGAAGAAGAAGCCCAGTAGTAGTCGGAAGTATGAAGAGGTACCCAGTGCTCCCCAGCCTCGGGAAACAAGTCGTCCACCGCCGCCAACCACCGATCGCGAAAGGAAGAATTCGGAAACTTTGGAGTCTGCGATTCGGTATCTGAGCAGATCCGGTGGAAAGCCACCAACGCTCAACCGGGCGCAGACATATCATCCGGAATTCTCGGTTCGGCATATCGCTCCGATCGCCGTGCCAACGCCGCCGCCGGCTGCTGCTTCGGCGTTTGCACCCCCGCCTATGGCCAATCCTAGGGATGTACCACTGGATGAAGACCCTACGAAGAGGCCTTCGACAAAGCCCCGCCGCATGTCGCATGACACCCCTCGTTCTTCGAAGGAGAAATCCCAGAAGAAAGCGGGGTCGTCTCGAGAGGCAATTATTGTGGATGCCTCTCCAACAACTGCCACTGCCCGAGTAATACCCTCTTTCCAGAAATCTCCTTCTATGCCAATACCCATACAGAGCGATTCTCACCGAATTCCTCTGAGCCGCTCAAATACTGATAATTACTCTCGACCGCCTCCTGCTCCCGGTCTAGAACGTGCATCGACTTGGATGCCAGGTTCTAATTTAGGCCGCGACCGGAGTCGCTCGCGCCATGCTCGCCTCTATTCAGACGAGTCCTCGGAAGATGATCGAGACCGACGGCATCGTCGTGGTCGGCGTACACAGTCCCCGGAGGCCATGCCGACGCAGTCCACCAAGCGATATACGGTAGACTCAAGCAGGAGGGTTATCCCAGTACAAGAATATTTCCCAGAAGAGTCACCCAGGAGCTCGAAGAAGACGTCTTATCCTATGCCTAATAGCTCTGCGCGCCGTACGGAACCTCGACCAGGCTATTATGCGCATGGAAGCTATGAGGATGAGGTGCAGTCGCCATTTCCGAATGTCAAGTATGCGACCACGTTCGAAGCCGAAGACATTAAGTATGCCGATGTTCCTCACTCGACATTCCGGGAAGAGGTGTTCACATAATCGTTCCAAGAAGTTGTAATTGACTTTGAACCCAATCAATGTCTCCAGCTCGGACAAGATTTATCGGTAACAAGCAATCTATCATCGTTTCGATGGATATCAGAATATTGCGGTTTGTCATAATCAAATATTTATGATGAGGCTTTTCTCATCGCCATTCTATCTCATATTTTCCACAGCTCGAGTTCGGCGTTCTTGGTAGCTAGGGCGTTTTTCGATACAGTGCCCGTTAAAGAAACTTCTTGAAATACAGTAACGACTTGATGTCCTTTCAACGGTCTTAAGAAGAAACGAGATGGAGATAAGTTGGGAGAGATTTCGTTTTTGGGGGGGGGGGTCCCATGAAATTTTCCGAGGGATGAGCGTGGGCTTTTGTGGTTCGGCTCGGCTTACAGCTCGACGGGATAGCTCGATAGGTTCCCTCTATGCGAGGCAAGCCAACCTTCTGAGGCTCAATTGTTACCTGAGCACGAGCTTATGGCACAACCTCCCTTGGTCATACATACCGAACTCAGTCAGCCAATCACAAAGCTTCATAACCCATCTCACCTGCCTACCTACTTGACCCCCAATAGCGAACAAGCTTTGCCGTCTCCGCCTCTCCAGGCCTTATGAGTTTTACGAGAGATGTTTATTGGTTTTTTTTTTTGGATCTTCATTCTTTATGATCATTTCCCTACAATCTTACGTTTTATATATATACATAACTTGCATATTAAGGAGCGAGAAACCAGGAAACAGGCTGGTCGGGAGTGGGTTTTTTTTTCCCGTGATGGATCGAAGCATGACGCCGTTGATGTCTTTTATTATTGTTGTTTATGTCGTCCCTTCGTTCATTTACGAGGCGTTATGTAGTCAAGGAATGGTGGTAGCATTCGCGGCAGCTGGGTGGGCAGGACATCGCGATAGTTTGCCGCGCCCAACGGAGGTTACGCATATGAAGATACAGATGTACGCGACGAAACGCTATCGTATGGACAAAAATACATGTTAGCAAGGGCCTATTGCTCTCATCGCCTAGAATACTTGGTGTTATTATGACAAATGACGTGGCCTTGATTACTCTTGTCCTGTCTAATTAAAGAATAGATTGCATAAAATAGTTTGTCTTGTGACTTCAACGTTGACCGAACCATGGGCCACGTATACATAAAGGTTAGGTGCCTTAGGTAGGTAGCTAAGTAATCCGGATTATCTCTAAGCAGTCAGTCCTAGACTACGCCCAGTAAGCGGGATTTGCTTCCATATGATACTACATCGTAGGTTATGTATGATAAGAGCCCGTGTGATTCTTGTCTTCGCAAATAAACACAAAGATGCGATTCCTAAGAGGGTATTATAAATGATAAGATGTTTGTGATATAGTTAGTTAACTATCTGGTGTTAGAACTTAGTTGTCTCTGCTATTATTATTACCTCTAGAAATTATGTAGGCTTAATATTTGAAGAGAATGAAAAATTACCTACCTACTTGGTAAGTAATATACGCAAATATATCTGAGCAAACTATCTCAGCTGTTGTTTCACGTATGTTCTCGTATGATAGTTTGCCCAACTTCAACATAATAGAACTTGATTAGATCACAAGGCATATTTAATCAACATATTTAACATCATTATTTTTGCCTACTCTATGCTTTCATAAGTCGACATAATACCAAGTGCTACAACATATTATTAAACAATAAACCTTAGGTACTTACATGTAGGTATTCAGCTACAAAAGCCCCTCTTTTCCTTCCCTCCTCCGAACACTTTCCTCCTGTAAGATGACTTAGAAGGCCGGACTCCGGGACGAGGGCCGATATCTTCGGAGCTCGGGAATTTCCGGAGGTCTTCAATTCGGAAGATCTCGATGACTTAAGTTTCTCGTTTCTTTCTTATTCTTCCTTCTTCGCTGCGTCTTGTGTTGTTCGCTGCACGGGCGCTTTGATGGCGTCGGATGCCGACTCGGCTCGCACACGTAACGTTGCCTGCATACCTTACACATACGTAGCTGGCTGTTTGCTTTGCCACATGGTTATCTCCGCGAAAGGTTACCGACTAGAGGAGGATAGGAATTGAAACATGGTGGATATCAGCGAAGACGGGGGCGATGATGATGATGATGACGACGACGGAATTAATAGGCGGTATCAATGACTCGTTTCCGGGATTCTCTCCGACTGAATGTACTTAACCTATAATCCCTTTCTTCAAGTAAACAAGAGGCAAATTCAACACCGACTTTTCGTAAACAACTTGGTTATTTGTGAAGCACAGACACGGGAGCAATAGGTCCCCTGATTGTAAAGTGGATATAATAGGTCAGCTGGGCGAGAGTTTTCAGCTTGGATAGGTTGAACGACTATAAGCCAAGAGGTATACATAGAGTCTAGACAATCGCTAGTTATTACAGATCTCGTCGGATGAAAGCCGAAGCCACCTTGCGGAGACGGCGCACGTCCCCAGAATTCCCCATTCCCCATTTGCGGAGGCGGAACGTGATCAACACAAGCTATATATAGGTCCATCGAAAAAATGCGTGGCCGACCTTGGTGCCGTCTACGTGGATGGCTCGTCGTTGGCTGGGCTGTTGGCCTCGCCGCCGCACGTGCCTTGATGATGCAAGAGGGCGGATCTTATAGGATACCAAGCCCCGGGTTCCATACTTGCCTAGGTGTTCGTGTTCCCCTTGAGCTGCTGCTTGACGTAGCCCCGTTCATGTATGATGAAAGATAGTAGGCAGTCGAGGAATTATTGGCTGACAACTTTGACAGGTCTGGAATTCGATAGGACGTCACTAATACAGCCGCAAAAGGGGTCGGCCCCTGGGGGTCTTTCTACTAAGACCAGATTGAGACTCCACACTCCCGGGGTGCCTCTTTGGGACGTATGTATAAGGGACTAGGAAAGGGGGTATTTTAAAGGTATCCATTAGAATAACTATGGAGATTTTCCATGTTGTATACAATGGAGTCCTATGCACGTCTTAGGAAGGGTCTCGGGGTCTTTTCCTAAAGTATTGCTTCTACGGAACGCCGGTATGATTCGTTATTAATCTAAGTATTTACAGGTACTAAATGTAAGAAGGTATGTACGAATAGAAACCGCGTATTTTTTTGTTCCTCTCGTATAATTGGCGGCTGGATACCGAATAGGCAGATATATAACTCACTTAGGAAAAGCAACGGGATTACATTTCTCGACGCTATTCGGGCGAACGGGATCCACAACAGCTAGTAAGTATAGAATATACAATAGAAATACTACTACATATTCTAACTAGTCTCACCGCCAATTGCTCTTTGTAAGCTTCTAGGCCGTCATCCTCAGCAGAGTGGTCTATAAGGTGCCGTGTGAAACACCGCCTATGCATTGGCGAATGGTTTTGACGGGTACGGGTTGTTGAAGTCCTTGAACTGAATTGTAGTTTAGTACGTAGTATAAAGACAAATATCGATCCGTGCGTATTAGTGTATCTAAACCGGAAATAATACGTTAGACTCGTTATGAGATATTCGAGACACCGGATATAGCCCCTATATTGCTGCACCGAACTCGGGACATGATATCTTATATTAGCTTTTAGACCAGTAAAAGAACTTATTTCTAGTCTTTAGACGTTGAGGAACTAAACTAGTTCTATCCTTATACTGTCAGTACCTAAGACGTGATATACTCGAAAGATTGTTGCCATAAAGGAAGCTATATTCACTAACTAAGTGAAAATACAATCTTTCACAAAATACGAATTTCGTCGAGATAACTCAAAATTGTTATTCTATATAGCTCCGCATACATCAAGGCTATCGTTTCTGGCTCGCTAAAGCAAGCCACTCCTGAATCTTCTGCGACGCAAAATGAGGCAAGCCCTTGTACTTGTTTTCATCATACGTGTCCTCAATAGCCTTCACAAGTCGTTTTGCCTTCGAGATGGTAAGTCTTTTCGCATCGAGATAATGCTCTGTTGTCACGAACTGGTCTGCATCATCTGCTAGATCTCGCCGCTTCTTGCGCACGGCGGGGGCATCTGTCTTTTCTGCGGCGCAGAGCGGACAGCTGCATTCGAAGCCCCAGGTTGTCATTAGTGCTGCTTGCCTCGCGTCGTAGTCGCTCGATTCGTCGTAGCTGTGGAAGATTTCCTCACCGGCAGCGATGGGCCGGGTAGCGCGGAGAACCATCAAATCGCCTACATATTCTTTTTTGGCATTGGCGACACATGAGTGGTTGATGTATGCGGCCCAGATCCAGAGACCCGTACTCGCGTTACTAACACCTTCGTCTCCGAATTGGCTGCCCGGACCGAATGCGTTACGAGATACGATGTCGTGAACTCGGAAGGTGTCGACCACGGAACCATCTCCAGCCTTGGGCACATTGCTGCCGTCTCCCTGGTAGTCACCATATAGATCCATTACTTCTTTGATCCGGGATGGATTGCTGAGAAGCTTTTGCACGATAGCTTTGCTTAGACCGACGGGTGACACCCTGATTTTGTCATCCCGCACGTCGTATGTCATGGCTGTCATAGCCTGTTTTTCGTGGCCCCAAACCACGCAGAACGCTTTCTCGCATATGATTATCTCCCCGGAAGGAATATCACGGGTCGCGAACAAGCCACGTCCTCGTCCCTTGCTCTCCTCTACCTTTGTGTTACCAAGGAAACTTGCGGCGTCAACACGTGGACGAGCTCTGGATAGGTTGGCTCTGATCTTTTTGAAATTGTATGCTCCCGTGGTTTGCTCGCGGAAGCGCACCTCAATGTTTTTCAAGTAAGCAGCCGCTGTTTTGTTATCAGGGGTAAGCTTGAGTTGCTCTTCAAAGAAGCCCTTCGCTTCCTCATATTCGCCGAGGTTGTATGCTGCAGAACCAGCCCGGAAATATGCCTTGCTGTCAAGGTCTTTGGATCGCTCATCACCCTTGCCGATAAGAGCAGCCTTTGCATCACTCTTTGCCTCGTCGAGTTGGTTTAGAAGAAGGTTAACATGAGCTCGATTGCGAAAAAGATCACGGGCCAAGTCGGGGTTAGTTTCAGATACAACATTTTGTCTGGCAGCTTTGAGGCCGTCGGTATACTTTGCGTGAGCCAGGGCTAATTTCTGCTGCTCGAGGGCCGCATTGCCCTTGTCTTTGCAAGTCTTAGCAATCTTCTCTGCTTCTGCCGCGTCTTTAGCCTGACCTACTTCATCCCGGCAAACGATTATATCTGAAGGATGGTCAACCCGGATCGTGGGTTCACTCTGGTCGGTAAGAGTAAAGTAAGGTTCCTTTATGATAAAGATGGATGCCGATTCCAGCACCTCTTCGCCATGTCTCGACTTATGCAAGCACAGTTCTAGACGCTCCATATCCTCTTCTCCTTCTTCCTGCACCATGGTCCACGGCCTCGCTATAAGCGGAACCACTGGGCTCGCGCGCTTTACAGTGAGCCGACGGCCACGATGATGGGTTTCTATTTGGAGATCGACCAACTTGATGGGCTCTAGGTCCTGGAGCGGAATGGTACAAGGCGGATATACTTGTCCTACGGGGAGAGCTGGGAATGTGCCTGCTCGACCTTTCGTCTGCGCCAAGTCAGGATCTGGCGCGCCCATATCGGCCATAAGAGATGCGCCAGTCGCTTGTTGTTTGGCGGCTGTCACATCTCTCTTTTCCCGCACACGACCAGCAAGTTCGGCACACTTCTTCAGCCTGTTTTTGGCGATATTTCGTATGCGCCCTGCTTCTTGTTCGGTCATAAAGACCGTGTGTCCATCTTGCTGGGAAGCCATCGCGAAATGCCAGCGTTGTGAATGCGACAACGCCGGACTATCTTTTGCGAGCCCAATCCAACGAAGCCACTAAATTATTTTCAGAATTGTTACCTTTTTCGAAATTGACTTGAGTTATTTTGGATAGTAAAAGTTTTGGCGAATCAAATGCTCGTTTGTTGCTGAATAGGTACCTAGGTAGGTAGGTACCTACTAAGAGGCAATCTAAAATTTGAAAGCCGATACTTGATTTGCCAGCACTTTGCAACTCTATGCGGCTTGTATCGGCCCTTAGTTCGACACTTAGGGGGGTCGGTAACAGAACCTTACTGTATATCTATTAGTTACTACCTCTTTAACAGGTAGTTACTCTTAAGGCAATGCTTAAACTAGAACATTAGCACTTGAATTACTCTCTAGCTAACATATCAACTAATAATGTTCACTTGTTTCTTAAATATTTTACTATTAAACTACCGCTTAAAAAAATAAATCAACGGAATGTAGGTTACACGCTGAGGTATGTTATGCTAAGCCTATTGATAACAAATATGAGAGTAGGGGTATATCCGAAATGACATGCAGAAATCAACTGATGGTATGATGGTATGATGGCATGATGCTAGTAATATGATTTGGGCGGTGTGTTCAAGTGCTTGATTGCTTGTTGTGGTATATTTTATACGACGTATTCCACCTCCTTATTTTTTTTTAACCTTTGGGTTTCTCCCCCCTTTTTATACTTGAATTGCCTACCTGATGATTCTAATCAAACCAGCACGTAGAGTGAGCATATCTATACCTGTTAGTTTGTATTTCTCGTTTCAGAAACTCAAGAGTATAATGTATCACAACTTACCAAGCTCAGGCCCATGATCATACTACACCAGAAAAGCACATTATTCGCTGTCTTGTGGGCGCGCACCCATTTCGTTCGCTGCAGTATGACAATCGGTAACTGCAACATCTGGCAAATAAACCCGTAGCCACGAAGCTTCTTAGTGATGCAGGCCATGACGATTTCGTGACCGATGGCTGAGATTAAGAACGTAATAACTGTCGCGTTGCTACGGCCGATGGTGGGCTTCGATGTTGCGTATACATGGCGCCGTAGGAACGAGTACACCGGCACGTTCCACTCACGGCTAAACTCCATCCAGTCGGTGCTGTTCCACCAGTCGCTATAGAAGTGACGGTCCGCGAACTTGGTGATCTCGGCAAAGGCGCCTAGGATGTACTCAAAGATGACGAGAAACACCAGCAGGAAAGTCAACATAAAGGGGAACAGAAGCCACGAGATGTTCTCGGAGAGGATGAGCAACGTCTCGGCTACAGATGAGCTGTTCTCTAGTCGGACTGTGGATTCTTGCAGCACGGGAAGGATGAACTCTTCCGAAATGATGGTCAACAGGAATATGCAGCCAAAGGTCGCGACTATCTTGGCTATAAGCGATGTCCAGTTGACGGATTCCTTGCGCGGGTATTCGAGTTCGTAGCACAGCGTCGGACAGAGAAGGTAATCGGCGTAGTTCGGCCACGACAGGTTTCGCGGGTATGTCACGTTGCCAATGGGGCTCGTCAACTCGCGAGCCAAGTCCTCGCGTAACTGCGACAGACCCTCATCCTCCTCATCGCTATCAACCTTCATCTCCTTGTGCACTAATTCGCCCATTGGGTTATCAACCGAAGGATAAACATATGCCGGGGCCTTCGAAGCGCTGTGAGGCTCATCGAGAGCGCGCAGTCGCTTTTCCGTTTCCGAAAGATGGCCATTATAGAAGGCATAGGAATGCATTTTCATGAGCAGAACCATGGTATGTAGCAGGAAAAATACCTGGGAAGTCCAAGTCCAATTGAGAATAAAGGGGATAGCGATCCAAAATGCAAGCCACACAACCTGATATATGCTTTGGATGGCCATCCCACCCTTCTTCCACCTCAGTGGTCCCTGGCTACTCCTAAATAGTTTATGTAGAGACAAGCTAACGGCGGTACTGGCAACCATGGAGAAATCGGCGACAGCTAGATGGGACAACTTGACGGCAAAAAGGGTCCAGATCTGGACGCGCAAGGGGTATCCAGTATCCTTATAGTTGCGCAACATGGTGGTGATTCCCATGATAGCCAGGCCAATCCAGAATAGGTTGAAGAAGCCATGAAAGTCGCGATAGTCGGATTCGGGATCGAAGTGAGAGACGCGCGAGGCGAATTCGATGGTTGGGAAGATACGCCGTCGCTGCTCCGCTCGAACTTGTTTCCGTGCACTAGACAGAGCTTTTGTCGATGCGGGAGCATTTTCGGGGATAGGTGTCGAGCGGCCACTGGAATAAGGGAATTCAAGTTAGATTAGGTCGATTTTATACGATAATAATAATAATTATTATAATAAGTAATCACCTTGTCATGCCTGAGCCAGTATCTTCTACGGGCGCCTCGAGGTGTCCATTACTATTCCCATTCCCATTTCCATTAGCATTAGCATTAGCATTAGCAGAAACACCACTATGCTCTTTAACAAGCTCGGCAACCTGGGCATGTTGGGGTTTCCGCGGTCGCGGACGTAGGATATGATCGTGACCACCATTCGTCTCGACATTGGTGGAGGACATTGTGTATATTTCTTCGCGCGACGGCCAAAAGGAAGGCCTCGAGGTTGCAAGGTTTCGGGAGCGGATAATCGATAGGGAGACGGCAACCGGTGCGAGCCCCCTAATAATAAGGTAGCGAAGTATCCAAGGTTATGGCTGCTATTGCAAGAGCGTGACTACATGTAGCTTTGGCGAGTCAGGAGAGAGGTTAGAGGTTGGCGAAGAGAATAGCTAGAGGTAGTTAGTTAATGAGTGTATGTAGGTATGTAGGTATGTAAGGTACCTATGTATGTTAGTATGGTGTGCTTCGTCAACGAATAATTATATATATATTCAAGTAGGTATGTAAGAAAATAGAAACGATGGGAAAATAAATAAATAAATAACATAACATAAAATAACCGCTAAACTACAACGGCGTCATATATTGATCGATCGAATGCCAATGCGATTTTCGCCTTATTCCAAAGGCCTCGAATTGCGACTCGATAGTGGATGACACGCAATCAAAAAAGGGAACAAGTCACTGCCACTCTCCTATTAGAAGAACTCTGCCACTCTGCCACTCTGCCACTCTGCCACTCTGCTACTGTTGTCGTCGAAGAAAAGCGTTCATTTGGGAGGAAACGGGAAACAGAGCAGCTATCGGTACCTGCGCTATAAGCAATCTCTTTAGGGGTTGCTAGGTACATGTACAATACGATACCTCAAGGTGGGTTCTGGCTTTTAAGTATGTACATGTACCTACTGCCTAGGTAGGTACCTACCTAGGCAGCTTCAGGAGGGCCGAGGGGCAGCTGAGAAGGATAGTTTGGCGCCGAGTCCCCTAATCTATATTAGCGTCGTATTACTTACATATGTATGTATGTATTTCGTACATGTTACACATTTGACGTCACGGTCCGGGAGTTTGGTCCCTTTTACCCTTTTAGCTTGCGCGACGTCAGGGTGCAGGTCATTGGATCCAACAGTTTTATTTTTATTTTTATTTAATTTTTTTTTTCAGTGAATAATACATACTCACCCTTCCTATTTCCTTCAAGCTTCAATTTCCTTAGCTTGAAATATTCGGTTCCCGGCACAGACGCAACGGTACCAAATTTAGTTACGGATTGAATACGAAGCAGATGCTCATCAGAGATTACCTTATGTACTAACCTACCTAGGTACCGCATGCAGACATGTACGACTACCTACACTTAAGATATCGGCCATTTATACTGGTGGCCCGGATGGTCGCTCAGAAGATGCGGCTGCCCGAAAAATACCTCCCGCGCTGTGACCCCTGACCGCTCAGCCTCTGCTCGGAACAGCCCCCTTCTTCGTAACTCGGGAATTACAAGCTCGATGATATCTTCAAACGAGCCAGGGTTCACTACGTGCGCCAGGTTGAATCCGTCCACATCTGCTACCTCAGCCCATCTCTCCAGCTCGTCCACAACAGTTTTGGGACTTCCTATGATCTTGGGCCTGTACATAGTAGAATTCAAGCCGTCAGCTAATTATCTCCTATCTCCATCCTGGCTATGTCCATTCTGGGTCAACTTCACTTACATCATGCCTCCTATTGATAGGAATTCTACAATTCGGGCTTTGGTCCATTTTAGCCCCTCGGTACCGGGTACAGTAGTAGACCATCGATTAATCAGAGACCGAATCGCCGGCTTGTCGACGAGGACTAAATCTTCGTCGTCAGAAAACGACGACAGGTCATTTCCTGTCCATCCGCCGAATAACGCAAGCGCGCCTTCGCGGTCCCCATACGAAAGAAGCTCTTCATATTTAGCCTGCGCCTTCTCGTCCGTCTCGTCAACAATAACGGTAACGCCCGTGAACACTTTGATGTGGTTCGGGTCCCTGCCGAATGTCTTGGCTGTGGATCGAAGCGCGTCAACCGATTTTCGCACCAGCTCCGGAAGCTGGCCGCCCATGAACACGGCCTCTGCATGTTTTGCTCCGAATTCTGTTCCGGCTTTGGATGTCCCGGCTTGGAATAGAAGTGGCGTCCGCTGGGGAGACGGCTCTGAAATGTGAGGGCCCGGTACTTGAAAGTATTTGCCCTTATGATTGATCGGGCGCACTCTCCCTGCTACTGCAAACTGACCCTTTTCACGATCCCGAATAACGGCATCGTCTCTCCAACTACTTTCCCAAAGCTTCAACCCAAAACTAGTAAGTGGCTGGATTCTTCAAAGCGTTAACGAATTGGGTTCTTACCTTGTAGACTACGTCCATATACTCCTCTGCAATTCGGTACCTCTCATCGTGTTCGATCTGCGTCTCTAGTCCAAAGTTTCTGGCCGCACTTTCGAGATACGAGGTCACAATGTTCCATGCTACCCGCCCTTCAGCCAGGTGGTCAACTGTCGAGAATCGCCGAGCCATGGCATATGGCGCATCGTAAGTAGTTGAGGCAGTGACACCAAAAATCAGATTCTTCGTCGCGGCCGCCATGGCCGGCACGGCATACAGCGGGTCGTTGACTGGGTACTGTGCGCCTGAGGCAAGTACCGGATCTACGTTAGCTGGGCCCCTATAGACGTCGTACGGGCCTAGAGTGTCCGCGATAAACATGGCGTGGAAGTCGCCCTTGTCTAGGAGCTGCGCAAGCGACGTCCAGAAGCTGAGCTTATTGTAGTCGTCTGTATGATTCCGAGGGTGCTTCCATAGCCCTGGAGATAGATGCCCGGGCGTCATCATCACAAAGGCATTTAGGAGCAGCTGTTTCTTGGACTTCTGCGCCTCGTCTCCGGTCTCGTTGGATGGCGCCATTCTCTACTTTCAATCCTATATCTGAGTGATAAAATACTGAGAAGAATTTTTCGTATCGTATAGTTAACCTCTGGTAGAGTAGACACCTCCGAGCCACAGAACCATGCGGTGATTATTAAGAATCAACGTAAAATATGAATTCAGCCAGGAGACTATTATTTTATTTATACACGAGAGACACTTATCTGTTTTTCTTTTCCGGGCGATGGACGCTGAAGATGATTGTTAGCCTGCTAGGTTAGAAATATATAGATAAATACAGAGGTGACTGTCAAGAACGTCATTGGCCTACCCCGATTCTTCCATCATGCTCCGCGCGGATTGCGTGATGCGAGTTCGGTGTGCCCGCCAGTGTGACCCTCTTACGAAATACCAAGTATAGTAGAGTGTATAGTGTACACTAGTAGACATTGATTTATGTAGTTGATATGGTTGTAATTGTGTCATTAGTTTTGTCTCTTTTGAGGTTGGGTCAAATCGGCCAGCCGTGACGACATCAAAGAGCATATTCCGATTCTAGAACCGATTCTATTCTAGAAAGAACACATGATGTGTTATACTTAAGCATACTTCAATACTGATTTTTATTGGTATATCCAGACGTGGAAGACAACCGCATTTATATCCTGTTTTAGAATTGAGAAGTGAAAGTAGGATGCTAAGATGATACCCTAACAAAATAGCAACAGAAACAGAAAGCGGATTTAATGGTGATTCAGATGGAAAAAGGGGTTGACACCGCTAATGAAGTCTGTAGCCATCTAAATGCTGATATACATGGCTAACCTAGGTACTTTGTCCTGACCAACCCCTTTTTTTCAACTTTCATGTATTAATGTTAAAATCTAGACCTCGAGCGCCTCACCTCACCCTTCCGTGTATCGATTCAAGGAGAATAAGACAATAAATAAACCTCCGTCTGCATCAGACAAGAACCGTGATATATATTCCTCATTTAAGAGTCTATATGATTAGGTAGTTTTTAAGATTCAAGATTCTGAATGATGGCAATATTATTAAGTAGGGGACACTTGGACCGAACTTCAACAAGCACGGACAGTCCTATAGTTATACGACTAGTACTATGCGTTCCTGAATTTCGGAATTTGTTTATTATAACCTAATACATCTAAAGAATCGCAAGTACGAAGATCGGGAAGCGCACTCTGCGTTCCGTCGGAATCAATGCTGAAAGGGTTGTGAGTGAATATATATGCCTGAAGCCGAAACACTTCGGGTCGGGAGGAGATTACCCCAGGTCTATGACCCGGCCTGTGAGACAGAAGAATCGTGTCATACGATATTAGAAGAGATAGTTAAATGCTGGGGGGTTTATCGTCGTCCATATAGTGATGATTAACATCTGAATCACTTGACGGCATGCTAGACTAATCATGTATCACTACCGAGAAGTCCTATCCTCGACCAAGGTTGATGTACGCGCGGTCGACAAACGTGTCCTCCTCCTGTTTTATACGAGATCTACCATAAGCGCTTTTTAAAGCACTAAACTAGGTTGCTTGACAAGTGTGAGGGAGATAGATGGGTATACATCTGGTCACGTTTCCGCAGCCCCTTACTCCAGGTATCTAACATGCTTAGGTATGCAATAGTCTATTTTCTATACATCCTTTCGCAGCTCTAGACCACCACCTCGATTCCGTGAAAGTTTCGGTAGATGGCGATATACTTGCTCGTTTACGATCAAATCCTCTTTGGAGTTTTCCGGGTATATTCCACCATTCTCTTGTGCTCGTGATATTTTGGTAGCTTATTCGTTTGGTCCAGTTATTTTACAACTTTTATGCAACGTTGTTGTCCAATGGCCACGTCCATGGGTCGGTGGCTGCAGCCACACGAATATCCTTGAGAAACAACGACATTCACGTCTGTCTCACATAAGACGTTGTAAGAAACAAGAAGGATACGTAGAGATGCTCTGCTCACTTATTATAAAGCCCGTTTAGAAGCGGCTGCCCTCTAGCATCCCGTGGGGTGTTCAGAACACCTAGTTTTCATCACCAAAGCCGGAGTTTTGGATATCAGCCATCAGGAAGATGGGTATCATCATGGCGGGGGCAGGCTGGCAGACTGGGTATGAGAGAGGAGTAAGGATCGATAAGGTCCACATTTCATAGCAAGACATCCTGCCAGAAAACCCCGGGTGTGAGACATGTTCATGCAAGACGACGTCCAGCCCGAACACGACCAATTCCAGATCGTAGTGTACGACGAGAGACGCCTCATTCCTTGGCGGAACGGCGACCATGGAGGTTATGATTCGCCGACGCCTCGCCCGTGTCTCGCCTACCCGCTCTCGGAACGAAAGACTCCTATTACGGGAGCACAGTGTCTGCACGCCTCGTGATGGGATAGGCGATGGGACTGTTGCCGAAGTTAACGATATGGGGAAACATAGATCAAATATAAGACGAATAGAAAGTTCTTGCGATCGTCTAGGGATGTAGGACTTCGGGAAGCTAGGAAGTCAAAATCGCCGGCTAGATGCCGAGGATGTAATACGAAAGGTTTGCCTACTCGCCTTTAAGTGAGGGATCCTGCTGCCCTTTTCTTCGCTTGTCTTGAGGAGATGGACAGATTTACACGTTGTAGGACTGCATCCGTATCAGCCACAGGATCTACTACTATATCGGATCTTGCACCACGCATCTGGAGACGACAGAAGGCATGCGGGTCGCGATAATAGGCGCAGGTCCCGCTGGACTCGTGACGCTGAAGCATCTTCTAGCTGCAGAGAGCGCCCTAGGAGTAGAACCCGTCGAAGCTCGCCTCTTTGAGAGCGAATCCGGGGTAGGAGGCACATTTCTAGCAAGGACTTATGAGGACGCTGAAGTAGGGGCGGGTCGCTTTATCGTTTATCTTGAGTCGTTCTTGGGTGAGAAGTTCACTACAGTTTACTGACGCTTGGTTGTTAGTTAGTATCCTCGAGACAGCTCACTAGTTTCTCTGACTTCCGATGTAAGGATGACGAGCCGGATTTCGTCAGTGCGGAACGCTATATTGAGTATCTCAATGATTATTGTACACATTTCAACTTATGGCCACATATTACCCTCTCGTGTACGGTGAAGAGCGTAAAAGGCCGGAAAGAAGGCGGCCACTTTGTGACATACTTGCTAAGAGGACAGCAGTACAGTTGGGGATGCGACGCAGTGGCTGTGTGTTCCGGACTTCATGTTGAGCCTAGCATCCCTAAAGTCGAAGGCATCGAGAGAGTACCGGTTGTTTTTCACTCGTCACAACTAAAGAGAAAAGATCAGTTCGGCATTGGGAAGACTGTGCTCATACTAGGTAGTGGCGAGACTGGAGCGGACGTCTCATTCCTTGCAGTCACTTCACCAACGAAGCGAGTAGTGATGTGTCATAGGGACGGTTTCCATTTCGCACCAAAGGTAGGACAATCACAACAAATGCATATGCGGACAACGCAACTAAGGCTCATAAACCGTGTAGAGAAACCCAAATCCCAGATTGATATTTTCCAGGCGGCGAAGTCCCCTAGATCGTCCTCAAGTACCAATCGATGTCTCCCGGGCGAGCCTTTTTGATACGGCATACGTGCACCCCTGGCTGAGGAATAGCAATGCTCTATGGAAGTATTATGACTGTTATGTGAGGTTCATTCTCTGGACTTCGTGGGGCACTATCGACGGAATAGATCAATGGATTGGGGGGAAGCCTAAGGGATGGACAACTTCAGAGAGTAGGTCTTCTTTCTACTATTTCCAACTACACTTGTAGGTAAACTCCTCATAGACTGGTACTGATATATGCAAAGTCTTCTTCAACAAATCGGGTTATAAACTTAGCCCTTACTTTAATGCCGTCTGGAAACCCAAGGCACCAAAGGGAATCCCGGAGCGCGTCCGCTCGTGGATAGTCCGAACGCCAAACACAGAAGAAATCTGCCACGGCCGGCAAGTTGACTTGGCCCCTTGGCCGGAGCGGATTGACGAGGCCGGCACCGTCACCTTCAGGGACAACAAGAGGCCAGAGTACGCATACATGAAGGACCAGAACATTAAGCCGGATGTAGTCATCTTCTGTACGGGGTACACACATCAATACCCCTTTTTAGGAGATAATCGACGCGACCCGAGATACTATGAAGGTAAATTAGTTCGGCAGATATGGCCTCGGGAAGACCCTTCCTTAGGCTTCATCGGCTTCGTGCGGCCCAACCTAGGCGCAATTCCGCCACTCGCCGAGTTCCAGGCCCAGCTGTGGGTGCTCAACCTACTTGCGCCAGGACGAGTGGCGAGTTCACTACTCCCTAACGACGAGCTACACTATCAGCTCGTGCGCAAGGAGCATGCAAGGATCCGCTACGGTGTTGACCATGAGAGCTATGCATACCAACTTGCATTAGACATGGGCTCTGCACCGTCGTTCGGGGACGTCCTGCGTCTTGGCTTCTCTAGTGGTAATGGTGGCTGGTATAAGCTGCCACTTACGTGGGCGCTTAGCGCCAACTTCAACACGAAGTTCAGGCTCATCGGGCCATGGAAATGGGACGGCGCGCTCGACATCATGAATACTGAGTTGTGGGATACGGTAGCTAGAAGGCAGATATTTTTCGGCCACTTTACACTTTCCTTCGTCCCGATGCTCATTTTTGGACCAACAAGTCTTGTGATATTTCTCTACGCTTCCTTATGTCATGTTTTTCAATATCTGCTTCAAATGTTAAAGGTGAATATATGGAAGTATAGCAATGACGAAAATAGGGGAAAGGGGGCTTATTAGAACCGCACCGTCTGAATTAAAATTTCCCCTTTGTCTTTCCCTTTGGCTTTCCCTTTCGCAATAGAAGCAGGCTTAATTAACCCTTTTGTATTTCAAGTGTTCTTCACAAATCTAAAACTACATTGAAGTAAAAAGAAAGAATATTAGGCTATTCACCCTGATCTAGATACACAGATGCATGAAAAAATAAAACTTTGACCCCGACCCGATTTGAACGGATAACCTTTCGATCTGGAGTCGAACGCGCTACCGTTGCGCCACGAGGCCCATGTGTTAGGGTTACTGTGAATTTGGTTCGGCGTTAAAGGTATATAAGCGCATGCTTTTTTTGCATCATCCCCACCGGAAGAGTGAAGGGAATAATATTTAACAAATGACTAAATATAGGTAAACATTTGCATCGAGCTTGTGAAGGCCGCGGATATTGATAATCCCCAAGTATCCTCAAACATAACTCAGTCATGTGTGGTTTTTATAACAAAGAACACAATTGTCATACTCAAAACAATACACCTCACGACTTATTTCAAGTAATTCTATTCGCACCACTACCCCTATATTAAGAGACATGAAATATAAAAAAGAAAACAGACCCCATATCGAAAATCCTAACCCGTATTCATAACTCGTGATATCCTTGGAGGAAACAGAAGCCAATCCTCCCATATATAAAACCGTTGCTTTTTCTCCTGTCCCATGCAAGCACAGCACATACACCCATAATTGTTATCTCGACATAAAGGGAAAATCACGTCTAAAAACGGAGGACGCGTGGCTTCAACTATCCTCCTGGTAGCGTCCCACCATCGTCCCTTAAGTCGACGATGTCCGGGAAACTATACGGTTTGTCTGATGAGAAGACCTTGTTGAAATGCGCCGCAAACGAGTCATCCAAGAATGGAGGGGCAGGTAGCTGATCCGTACCGACAGTGGAGAAGTCGGTAGAATGCGTGTCGTCGTCGTCGTCTATGGTTGTTAGTGTCGATGATGGAAACCCCTGCGATTCAGATGTCCAGGCGGTAGTGTCAGAATAGTCACAGGTTAGAGGCGGCATCTCGGATAATACGTTCTCTACTGGCTTATCTTGCGCATGTTCTCGACGAAAGCGCTTGACGAGGTCGAGGCAGCCGTTGATTTCAGACGCGTTCCGGCGATCATTATCTGCTAGATGATGGAGGAAAGCCTCGAATTTGGCAAGTGTGTCAGTGCCGTCTTGATCATCTCCTATTCCAGATTCCTTTTCAATCGCGTCGCAGTCTAATAAAAGGTAGGTAGCTATGTTAGCATCCTCTACTTAAGGTAGGTTATGAAACCAAATTTTGAGTCACTTACAAGGTGATGGGACCTCGGAAGTCGGATCTAGTTTGAATATGATCCTATATATTTTCTTCCACTTCTCCTCCTCTGATATCCCACGCTGTTTCCTCCGGATCTCGCCTTTCTGTGTCTCATCAATAGTGTCGATACAGTTATGAGAATCTCGTATTAGACAAGGTGTCTCCGAACGACGGTGTTGTTGGAGATCGTACATATTTTCAAACTCGTCCAAGCAACGATCGCACCGATGGCGGGCGGAACAGTGGTTGCGGTATATATGCTCTCTATGTTGTCCCGTTAGCCATTATTACACCATGCGGTTTTCCTGCATTTGGTAGCTAAAACTAACTTCAATCTATTTATCGTTCGACCTTCGGGTATGGTGCACGCTTTCCAAGCTTTCGTGTTATATTTCCCTGGATTTCGTTTGTAGAATGGACAGGCGAATAGCTTCCCTTCTACATCAGGTCCCGACCGTTCTACGACTTCATAGCCGCTTGCTTGAAATAGGTTATGCTCCAGAATATCTGGTGGTTTATCCTTGGAAATATTCTGCGTTAGTGTACCCCCTTTTTTACGCACTTTTTTCTTTTTCGGCTCGTGGCTCATGTTGTCGTGGCCGGTCATATCGTCGGAGACTCGTCTCCGGCTTTTTAGATCCCCGAGAATACTTTGAGTAGGAGAAGTCTGCTCCTTAGGGAGGATGTGTCGATGAGGTAGTACGCCGAACTGACGGCCACCCGATACACCCTCTGTAGGCATCATATCGTTTGGAGAAAAATTGAACAATGCAACATCATCATCTCCGCCACAAGATTCACCGAAGTTGGTCCAAAAATTACCTTGGCTTGGTAGTTGGTCCATCTTGAAAATGGTTGGTTGGGTTTTGCTTTTCAATACTGAAGAGTTGTTTTGGTGAAGGCTTGTGAGCTTTCGGGTTGGCCACGGCGGTTTGCGAGGCCGCGGAATAGCTACCGTGTACGTTGGGTCCTCTAAACATCTCTGTCGAAGACATTGAAGTTTCTCCACCACTCGCGAGATGCTGGCTCTTGTTTCCCTGTCAGTATCGAGCAGGTCATTTCGTGTGAGATTCACCAAGTCTGTAATATAAGGACTTGCTGCCTTTGCCGCGATGAGATTATTGACCCACTGTGCTGTTAGTAGAAAACCTCATATATCCGAGACTGAAGGACTTACTAGAACAACGTTGGTTTTGAGCTGTGCATCTGGTGGACCTCCTTGTCTTGAGACAATCCTAAAGAACCCGTCGTCTCTATCCCTCGCTTTATCGGTTCGTTGGTCTACGTCGACTCGAGAGAGCGCGAAAGACTTGACCCCTTCCCACCCGCAAAGCATCCAAGTGAGAATCTCAAGGAGGACGCATCCAAGGGACCAAACATCGTAGGCGCTGTCAATTGTCCCTTTTATGTCAAGTTCCGGGGCCCTATAAGTGGGCGAGAATCCGATAGGGTGGTCACCTCTGTTTCTTTCCATCTGGCGGTTTAGTATACCAAGACCAAAGTCACCGAGCGTCCAAACGAGATTTTTACTACGAATATTCTTTTGGAATAGAAGAATATTCGCAGGCTTTATATCTCCATGTCGCCCGTAGTGCGATGAACCTGCCTTGAGTGTAGAATGGCCATGATGGATTTGACACAGGGCAGTGACAATTCCAAGACATTGTTCTGAGACCCATCTTGAGAGAGACGCATCTAGGATTGGGTTTGGGTTATCTTTCCAGAAAGAGTACAAACTTCCCCCTTCAGCCCATGGGAAGAGCAGGTAGAACGAACTTTCGTGCCGGAACGCTGCTAGAAGTTTAACAACGTGTGGGTGTGGGGAGATCACGAATGGCCTTAGAGCGGCTACTTCGCGCTGAAAGTCTTCAATTTGTTGGGAGCGTAGTTTTTTCAGAGCGAAGTATGTATTGTCCTAGGAAGTATTTAGCAGCTAGATCCCGCATCTATAAGCTAACTTCTGGTACGTACCCGATTGTCCCCAAAATCGCGATGTCGATGATGGATTTTGACTTTTCGAACAGTACTGTAGCCACCGATTTTGATGGAGGACGTGGCTGCGGCGTCATCGTCGAAAATGGGGAGGATAGTTTGCGCGGAGAAATCGTAGAGAGAGACATCTGCTGTTGGTGCGCTGAGAAATGGGGACAGGACTACCCATTGAGTCTTTATAAAGGCGTCGATACTAGACATTTTCCACTTGTCGAAACACCGTGTGACTAGTAATACTAGTGATGAGTGGTGATATCGGGATGCTTTTTCATTCTGGAAGTGAGCATGGCCGATTGGGAGCAAGGAATCCGTAAATCCGCAGACAATAAATAATGGGATCGTTTCAACTTTGCCAATGAGAACCAGGGTTATAAACGTTTTTAGAAGTCGAGCCTCTGGTACTTGTAACTCCAGGCTTGACTCCCGGGAGTCTTTTTCCTGACCAGCAACATCGTCGATGGTGATACCCAAAATCTGAGCGGTATAGTTGTGGAGGACAGATTCGGGGAGTGTTGGCATAGCTCGATTGAGCTCTTCCTTTACTAGTGGTGGCGTTATAGTATCGATCTGATTTGATGGTAGAAAGGATCTTGATTTAGAGTCAAGACTTCTACACATTGACATGGTGAGTCGGGTGGAGAGAAGAGGGGAGGGAACATGCTGTTCATCGTTGATATAGGTCTGTTCTGCTTGATTTGTCCTGGAGTTTGTAGCACTCCGCTGTGGCGGGCGTTTAGACCATGGACGGCTTTCCAAGTCATTGCACTGTGTGCCGCCCCTATCGTGATCGTATTCTTTATCCATGACAATCGTGATTGCAGTCGCAGTAGTTCCACGTATAGACTGCCATAAGGTTCCCATGAACCAACTGACAAATCATTTAGGACTTCTCAGTTCTGATATGAGATTGTTGAGATCGGTTAGGGTTCTTGTGAGATTTGGGAACCAAAGAGGCAATAGGCTTTATTGAAATAAAAGAGAAAATGAGTGACTAAAGGTTAGGTTAGTAATGGGGTTGATTGATGAGTTTCAAAGTAAGAACAAGTAGACAAGGGTTACAATGTTATACATATATATATATATATTCATGAGTTGTCGCATGAGGCTGCAGATGCATACATCGCTGCGTTATTGCGCATCGGCGCAATCCGTAAAGCTCCAGGTTTGCCCGTATTAGACGCTCTGATTCGCCCAACTCTCCCTGCCCCCCTCAGTCTTTCCAACAAGGAACTCCTCTGACTGGGCAAACAGATAGGACGGTATCTCACAGATGCAAAGAGAATCGAAATGTGTCGTGCGCGAGTTCAAATTGACAGCTTCACAAAATAGTTAAAGAGGTATTATATCGAAGTTGGTGTTGAATATGTGCAATGTTTTTTTATTCTGTATTCTGTATTCTGTAGATATATACAGACTGCTAGCAAGCAGACGATTCTAACCAGGCTCAAGATTTGTCTTATCCCTAATAGGAGCAAATCGAGACTCGCAGCGCCATGCAGTTTGTTACCTATCCGTAACACCGGCGCTACCCAAAAGCAAATCCCTATAAGAACGAATATGTCTATACATATACACAGCCACCCATCTCCATGATAGGCTCCTAGATGTCGCGACTTAGTGGTGGTGTATTGTCCCCTGGTGTTCCAGGAACTAATGCAATATGCCTTTTTGCCCTCTAACGAAATCCTTGGGTATCGATTCCAAAGCTTTCTGCCATCTGATGTGCGCGACGTCTGCTTGAGCAATGTCGCCTGCTTCCCTATACCAATGCTCCAATCGCTCCAATTCGCCGAGAAGGTATCCCATGTCGGGATCCCATTGACCCTCCATCACCGAGGCAATCTGTTCAAGGTAGTGTACCGATAGTTGGTGGTTTGATTCCTTAGAAATTGGATCCTTCTTCAGTAAAAACTGATTTCTGTGGTAGTGGGCTAGCGAAGTTAGTGCGATGTATACGAAAAATTCGGTGTTATATGCAATGCCCTTCGTGTTCTCAAGGACAGTGTTAGCAAGCTCGAAAACGCGATCGCCTTGCCACAACGTCTGGTTTCCTAGAATGAGTAGTTCGGTTGCCTGAAAAACGGTCAATTCCTCTATCGCCGTTGGCATGGGCCCTTGGACTAGCCGTTGAAAGTCGCAGCGGCTCTGAAGCCGGCGATAGGGTTGGGACTGGTATTGGTAAGCTCGTGGGATGAACAATATAGGATAAAGCCTTGGTAGCGTATCCGCCGGGAGGCCAGAATGATGTTCTTCGACTAGAAGGAGCTTTTCGGTACACTCGAAAATAAAGTCCCAGAATTCCTCATACTCATGAGTGCTAAGATATTTCCACATTCCCTGAAAGAGTCGCACCATAGGCCCATCGAGTCGAACGGCAGACGCGTATGCAGAAAGGTATCGCCAAATTTCCTTGACAACCCCTTTATTCGAGGCATCAAGCACAGTGATTAACAAATGCAGCAATCCATATATCGATGGCTTTTTAAAAACTAAGTGCAAAGACTTGAAACCTTGCTCGCACATTGCGCCACCCCGTTCATACTGCCCAACAGAGAATAGCCAGTCCGCATTGGTAATATCTGTGATGGCACAGCGTAACTCGTCTCCACGGTAATGGGCTGCGCAAGCAACTAATGGAGTATCAGGCGGGCAGTACCAATTCCAGGCCAAATCTCTCGCGCATTGCAAGACGAGTTCCTGAAGCGATAGATTACCTGGGGCATGTAAGGCCTTGGGGCTTTCGGGAGGTGGTGTAAGGCAGCGCAAGTTCTCGGGGAGGTTCTCGGCCAGACCGGGTTCTACGAGATCGTATTGCGAGATGCCTTTCCTCTTGAGGTAAGCATCGATAGCCACCTCCTTTCCGTTGCGATGAAAGGCTGTGCGTTTGCCGACAGCATTTCGTTGACGTTGGACCTGTAACATCGCGATAACGTCCTTCTTGCTGTTATTTTTACTAAAACCCCACTTGTCGAAGCGCGATTTGTACATTCTGACACTGCCAAGCCATCGTTAACCAACGGGGTATACAAGAGGTGATGGAAACTAAAACTTGACGACTCACGTTGCCCGAAACCCCTTTTGACGCATTATCGCCATGACTTCCTTCAGTGGCCTGTTCTCTTCTAAATACAGTCGCCGTATTTCAGCTTTATGGGATTCCCATACCTGGGCCGAATGCTGCTGCGAAGGATGAGCCTCTCCGGTCTGCGAGGAGAAGACAGTCTGCATATGTATTGCCGTTGGCTTGACAGGCTCGACATCATAACTCGAGACGCTACTTGAATCAACAGGGCTAGAATCGCTTGCGGGAGGAGACAGCTCTGGCGAAAGGGTTTGCATGACTGAAGTCGAACCAGGGCTGCGGTAAGGAAGCATCATATTGACAATGGGGTTGGTCAAGTAGCTGTTAACCGTGAATGTGAAGTCGCCATGCATCTTGGCTTTTATATATCCTACCGAAGGCAAAATTCCTTTTAGCTGGTGGTTGTGATACGGATAAATCCTCGGTCTGCTTTGCCGCACAAAAAGAAAACAGAGGAAAGATCGTCTAAGTCTACGCGAGACGATCTCAAGTAGTTTGATAATAATATAGCATAATTGTCTTAACAATATTCTTCTTGTTATTCTTGTCGTTATTCTTGTTGTTGAAGCGAGGGAATAGCCCGGCTACCGAGTGGACAGTAGAGAATACGATAGAAAGGTTATCAGCCCTACATGTAAGTAACATAAGGCTAAGGGGGGTTTGATATTGAGTGGGGATCATTTGAATATTAAATATTTAATAGGTAATCACAAGAGTTGCATAGGTAGAGAGACGCAGGAGGGAGATCAAATGGCTTGCATTGACGTAGTAGCGGTACCGTAGTAATAATCACGAACCCGGTTAAGTGGTTTTGGGCTGGCGTGGTGTGTTTATGTAGAGGAAGAAGCCGGTGATCAGCTTCTTAGAGTATAAATCAGTGGAGTGACGTTGCCTCGCATGCTCTTTTCGTCTTAAACGCTCGACCCTAGCGTGAGCGCGTTTCGACCTCTGCCGGCAATAGGAATGAGATAAGGCGACGGCCATGGCTATGGGTATCTATGGGTATACCGAGGCCGAGCGAAAAAGGGGAAAATGGAAAGGTGGTAGGCGAGGGGAGAATGGTAAGGAATAAGCTGGGATTCAACTGAGCAGGATGTATCCCCAAGTGTGGAGCCTCTACATAGTAGGTAGTTACATGTACCTAGTAAAAAGAGAAAGGGTCGGAGGGGTTGTGTCGGAGTGTCGGGGTGTTGTCGTGCGTGCGTATGTACGTGCGAGCTATCCTTGCTACTAAAATAATTCCAATACGCACTCTGCCCTGTTATGGCCCTTGCTTACCTCTTAGCAACTTCGTTTTGGTTAGCTACTCGGCCGTTCGGTCTAGTCTTCCTAATTCCCTCTCCACTTCGACCCGCCACTTTCACCTTTAGCGCTGGTTTGACTGGGCTTGGGCTTGATCATTTTGTATACTTTGTTTACCGCGGATCGCAGATCCATAGTGTAAGGTATGTATACCTAGTTCCCAAGCCGCTCCCGCCCGCTTTCTATAAGCTTAATCAATAGACTGCCGGCCGTATTTAGACCAATCATGGATCAACGTCCGATATGTACATATATATGTAACATAGTATGAACAAGTTGCATGCCTGCCTAGGCACTGCACTGCACTGCACTGCACTGCTTCGCAGAGGGAGGTCTACAACTCGTAGACCTATCCCCCGTAGTAGGTAAGGCTGCGGCTGTCAGCTTCCCCTGAAATACCACATGGATATAAGGTATGTACCTACCTTATGTATGTAAGACACGGAGTCCAAACGCAGTAGGTATTAACGTACGCGTGCATTATGTATAGGTATGGTTGCGGTGCGGTTGTGCAGCATTACATGTCTGAAAGTGGGCCACGTGGTCAGGATGTTCCCAAGATCAGGTACCTACATCTAGATGAGATTACCTAGCACATCCATTCATTTCCCTTAGTACCTAATATGAATTACATGGCGCCATGTCCATCTGCGAACCCGCTTAAGTAATTGTGGCGGTTAGTCTTCCTTACTCCTCCGGTAGGGTGACACCAAGCAGTTTAGAATTGCCGACATGTCAAAAAAGAAATGCCAGGGGTTCCCTAGGTACCTAGGTATGTACATAGTCCTAACGAGGGTTCCGAGTTCGTACTCGCTAGCAATAGCTAGAGAATGATAATAACCTAATCTACATACATAGTAGTAATTATTGATCAATCATAGCGGGACTCGAGTTGAGTGGGTCTCTGCTTATGTGCCGTTACTATTATCCTCTTTTTTCTCGGCCTTTTTGTCATCTCTTCTCGTGAGAATCTCGTCTACGATGCCCATGTCTTTCGCTTCTTGCGCCGTAAGGTACTTGTCGCGCTCCATCATATCCTCTACATCTTTAAGGCTGTACTTCTCGTGATCAAATGCCGCATTTAGATGCTTCCGGTAAATCTCGTTGACCTGTTCGCGCGTGCGTTGTATCTGATTCGCATAAATCAAAATGTCGCTTGCGGGACCCTGTGTCCCGCCTAAAGGTTGGTGGATCATAATACTGCTGTGCGGTAGGGCAAATCGTTTTCCCTTTTCGCCTCCCGCGAGCAGCAACGAGCCCATAGAAGCAGCTTGGCCAAGGCATACCGTCGATACCGGCGAACGGATGTAAGCCATAGTATCGTAGATAGATAACCCAGCCGTTACGGAGCCTCCAGGAGAGTGGATATACATGGTAATTGGCTTATCCGGATTGTCGGATTCTAACCAGAGTAGTTGAGCCACTACCGAAGCCGATACCATGTCGTCAATAGCCCCATTGAGGCATATTATTCGTTCCTAGCTTGTCAATTCAAAGTAATCAGACCATATACGGGAGGTATACATACCTGTAACAACTTAGAGAAGATATCGTCTATGAGATTCGATCAGCAAATCCGCCTTTGATAGTGACAAGTTCAAGGTCTACGAACATGTCCTCCAACCACCGGACTATTCTGTCAGCTATTGGGTCCCGTTGTGTATTTTCCATTAACTTGTCTTACAGTAACTTCTGTGATAAATGGCAAGGGAATAGCTCCATGAGGAGCTTGGATAGGATTCAGAGGGAGGAACTGTGAGAAGCGACGAGTACCACATCCTGCTGTCTTCGTCGCCGCCCGCCAAAGGAACCGCTGACAATTCATAATGTTCAGAAAAAACAACGGTAAAAACTCAGAGAAGAAAGATGTTCAAGAGTTGCTGTTAAAATAAACTTTGATGTTGGACCCAAGATTCTGGTTACTGGAAGCACGACTTCCGCGTAGGATTCGAGTTATTATTGGGAAGCTGTGATCGGTCAATTGGAGCTATGACGCTCCGCGATCTTGTGATTACATAAGTTGAGATAAGTTGATAGGTAAGATACATATATGTAGGTACCTGTTAAGTATTTTACCTACATGTATGTACCTACCTTAGGTACATATGTACTTCTCATCTCGGCTCGGTAACACCAATTAATTTCCCCTCAAGCTTCACTCTTAATTTAAAAGTCCTTCGTACATCATCTGTCATCTGTCTTCTGTCTTCTATAGCACGGCCAATGTTATGAGACTATGTAAAGCACTGCGGCAGAATAGTGCCAAATCTAGCCAATTCAGAATAATTGCCCCGCGTTTGAATTATCGGCATTTCGCAGATGATCGAGCTCAGCATGGCAATGGTCAACTTGCAAGCGATCGAGACGATGCCTTCAAAGTTCGCCCGGAAACCAAGACGGTGAAAACGGCTGTAGGCGAGCTGCCCCTATCTCCCATCATGGACCCTACATATTGGGAGGCTGTTAGGCGGCACCAGGTTCCTAAAGCAAAGCCTGGAAAACCCCTGAATTCAGTCGAGCGCCAACTTCGGGCTAATCCGTTCGGTACGGTCATTATACTAGCGAGTTTCCACCATTATCGTCAGCTACTAATGTCTATACGATATAGCCAAAGCTCTAGCGACAAAGCTACGAATGTGCTCGTTGACTCGCACGCGGCTACCCAGTTCTCTTCTACAAGACTTTACTCTCCTCGCCCACCCCGAAACCGGTGATCCATGGTTCGTTCCATATAGTCTTATACCCGACGAATCTCCCGCTGGTGACGAAGCGGGCGTACAGGGTATAGCAGAAGCCATGAATGAGGTAGAGCTCGAACATGCAGAAAGGGACAAGGATGTGGCTGCCACGACTACTGCCTCGACAAACAATAGCCAACTACAAGGTCCGACTGTTTATTGTTTAGCAAGACAGGATCTAATCTCCTCGATTGCCGTGAAGGGGACTGGTTTCGATCACGGCGCTAAGCGAATGGCAGGAGCTAGTCCGCGGTACAGGAGTCTAACGAACAAAGTTGTCTGGCGCCAAGACATGAATAACTGCATTCTAGACATGATGCGACAGCAGATCGTGAAGGACATCATGTACCTCTCTGGGCTTTGCGCCGAGGATAAGCGATACTATATCGTGAAGTGCCATGGTTGGGATGACGTGCAATACAAGCACAACGGCGCCATACTTTGGTTCGGGGAGCCAGATGAAGACGTGAAGGCGAGTCAGACTCACAGCCAACCCGGTCCGTTCGCCACATTCCGTGTTCAGAAAATAGATATTCAAGGAGAGACATATACCACAAGCGTCGCCGTGCACAATATACCTATGCTTCTAGGGAGCAAGCAAGCGAATCGTATCAAAAAAGAGGCTTCCAGTCTGAAAGACGGTTCCATCTTCATGCTTGCCGGGCGGCGAACAACGAATCTTCAGCTCAAACTTTGGAAGTTGCAGGGCTACCTGGCTGACTATACGAAGACAAACTAATCATATGCAATTAAATTAAAATTAGATCTGTCTTTGCACCAGCTCCGAGTGACTTCAGGGCTCTGGCTAAAATAAAAATTGATGCTGTTGTCATTGTTACGAGGCGCCAATCATATTGCACCCAAATGTCAATTTATAAATCTAGACCAACGTGTATCATATAACCAATAACTCTCTAGAATAAGATTATATCAACAGTGTACATCGATAATAACGTAACCTACTGAAGTAGGATAGATAAACTTAAGACTCATCTTTTTTGTCCCCCATTTATGACTCTGAGGCTCTATACTTAGAGACGACCAGCCAGGCGTCATCGTCATCTACGCTACTACAGAGAATATCACTTGATCGGAAGCATTAAAAACTGGAAATATTAAAATTCCATGAATACTTCATTTCATCTACGGATCAGCCGACCAGTATCTCTCGTAAGGGCATAAAATACATAAGCAATCCGTAATGCAACCACCAACTAGCAATATCTAAACCTGCTAGAAATTATCATGGCCCCACGACTGGGAGGCATGAGGAATTATCGAGAGAAAAATGCCTGAGACACGACGTTACCGGAAAAAGAAGCCCGAAACCATCCAACTCCGAAGAACTTTTTGCGATTCCTGTTCCTTTCCTGCCATTTAATGCATTTAGTCAACCTCCTCCATGGCGCTGTCGCCAGTCTCGGCGGCAACAGTGTCAGCAGTAGCTGGCACCTCCTCAACTTCGGGCTCCTCATCGAGGTTCAAGCCCAGGGACACCAGCTTGTGGATGCGTTCCGCAAAGCCGGCGGGCTCCTCAATGGTGAAGCCGGAGACGAGCAGGGAGGTCTCGAACAAAAGCTGGACAATGGACTTGACAGTCTTGTCGTTCTCGCCGTCAGCCTCAACCTTCTTCCTAAGCTCCTTGATGATGGGGGACTTGGGGGAGATTTCAAAGGTCTTCTTGGAGCTCATGTAGCTGCTCATAGAGGTATCGCGGAGAGCCTGGGCCTTCATGATACGCTCCATGTTGGCAGACCAGCCAAACTGGCCAGTTCGGATGGCACAAGGAGAGCCAACCAGCTTGTGAGATACAACGACCTTCTCAACCTTGTCGCCGAGGACGTTCTTCAACGACTTGGCAAGGCCCTCGAACTCCTTCTCTTCGGCCTCACGGGCCTTCTTCTCCTCCTCAGTCTCCTCAAGGTCGAAGTCCTTGGTAATATCAACGAGCTTCTTGCCCTCGAACTCTTTCAATTGAGTCATAGCATACTCGTCAATGGGGTCAACCAAGAAGAGAACCTCGAAGTTCTTCTCCTTAAGAGCATCCAGGAAGGGAGACTTGGAGACAGCCTTGATAGACTCGCCGGTGATGTAATAAATGTTCTTCTGGTGTTCAGCCATGCGGGTAACGTAGTCGGCCAGAGAAGTCTGCTCGTCGCCAGACTTGGTAGAGCTGAATCGCAGAAGCTTGGCAAGGATCTGTCGGTTCTGGGAGTCCTCGTGGATACCAAGCTTCAAGTTCTTAGAGAAAGCACTGTAGAACTTGTCGAACTGCTCCTTATCCTCGGCAATCTCGGTGAAGAGCTCGAGAGCCTTCTTGACAATGTTCTTCTTGATGACCTTCATGATCTTGTTCTGCTGTAGGGTCTCACGAGACAGGTTCAGAGGCAAATCCTCAGAGTCGACAACACCCTTGATGAAACTCAACCACTCAGGGATGATATCGGTGGCATCATCGGTGATGAAGACACGGCGGACATACAACTTGATGTTGTTCTTGGTCTTCTTGGTCTCGAAGAGGTCAAAGGGAGCACGCTTGGGTACGAACAAGATAGCTCGGAACTCGAGCTGGCCTTCGACTGAGAAGTGCTTGACAGCCAAGTGGTCCTCCCAGTCGTTGGACAGGGACTTGTAGAAGGCAGCATACTCCTCTTGGCTGATGTCCTGGGGGTTTCGGGTCCAGATAGGCTTCTGCTTGTTGAGCTCCTCCTCCTCGATGGAAGTCTCCTTGACCTTCTTGGTCTTCTTCTTCTTCTCCTTGTTCTCGTCCTCGTCGTCAACTTCTTCAATCTTGGGCTTCTTGTCATCGCCCTCTTCGACTTCCTCAGTCTCCTCGGCCTCCTCATCAGGAACCTCCTTCTCGGTCTCCTTCTTTACGTGAAGGTAGATAGGGTACGAGATGAACTCGGAGTGCTTCTTGATAACCTCCTTAATCTTGCTCTCGTTGAGGTACTCAGTCTGCTCATCCTTCAAGTGGAGGATCAGCTTGGAACCACGGCCAAGAGGCTCACCTTCAGTGTCAGGCTTGACGCTGAAGGTACCACCGGCAGACGACTCCCAGATGTACTGCTCATCATCGTTGTGCTTAGAGATGAAGGTGACCCGGTCGGCCACGAGGTATGCAGAGTAGAAACCGACACCGAATTGACCAATCATGGAAACATCAGCACCAGCGGTCAAGGCCTCCATGAATTGCTTAGTGCCTGATCGGGCAATAGTACCCAAGTTGTTGACAAGGTCCTAACTCTAATGTCAGTAAAGTGTGATTTAAAATCATACTAAACGTTAGGTGGATAACTTACGGCCTTCGTCATACCAATACCGGTATCACGGATGGTCAGGGTCTTGTTCTCCTTGTCGGGAATGATGTCGATACGGAGGTCCTTGTTTGACTCGAGCTTGCTCGGGTCTGATAGGGCCTCATATCGAATCTTGTCGAGAGCATCTGAGCAGTTGGAAACTAACTCTCGTAGGAAGATTTCCTTGTTGGAGTAGACTGTGTTGATGATGAGGGAGAGAAGCTGAGAAATCTCAGCCTGGAACTCGAAAGTCTCCGACATCTTGACTGAGGGGTTGGTAGAAGTATGGAGTCTAAAGTCTAGAGCAAATGGGCGGTTAGCTTAGCTTAGAAAAACGGGGATATTGGTAAGGGTTGGATACGGGAGTAAGAGGGGGTATGATGGCGGGGTGAAGAAGAAATTTGCAGAAGGCGTCAAAGCATTCAACGAGAGTATGTCAACGGAAATTGAACAAATCCCCAGGAGCTTGCGGTCTTGTATTGCTATTTATCCTTACTAGAAAGTTGAAACGACTGGAAGTAAAGAAGCGAATTTGTTGTAGAATTGGGCGAGAGGCAAAAGACAAGGCTGATAAGGTGGGGGAATATCTGGAGTGCGGTGGGGTTAAACTTACCAGAAGATGATGGTATAGTGAGGGCGGTTTGGGGGTATCACAAGAGAAATTCTATGTTCTCTTCTTGTCACTAGAGAAGATGTAAGAAGAATGTATTGATCTGAGGAAGAAAAAAAGATGAGAAAGTGAGGAGGGAAAGGGAAGAAGTATTATTCACGAAACCGCAGCCCGCAGCTAGAAATGTTCTTCACAGCTCTTTCCTTTCGGTGCACGGCCCCACCATGGTTTCTATTGAATTCTATGGCAATTTTGGTGCTAACCAACGGCGCTGAGCTCTCTGATTGGCTAATAATTGCTCCAGGGCAACCACTGTGGACCATTGATTGGACGAATGCATCCAGGGCACTGACATATCTCGAGCCTTCCATCTCTTTGCGGCCGGTGCCTGCAGTTTCTCCAAACTTCTGGAACGTTAGAGGCGGGGAGAAGTCAAACGGGGATAATTAGGTAGCCTAGTAAATCTGCCATACTGCGCCGTAGCTGCCTAGGTATGTACCTCCTAAGATGTAGGTACCTGTACATCGTATTTCTAGGTTGATAATACAGATACACAATGCCCTTTGTACCTAGGTATGCGCCTACGAGATACATTTAGAAGCTACCTCTGCCACAAATAAATTAGTATGTATTTTGATATTGTGGGAGTACTCTAATAGTTGCAATTGGCATATTCTGTATTATCCACACATAGTTACACAACTAAATCTGGTAGAAGATCGTAGAGGCAATCAGACATTCCACACAACCCCACTTACCTGATAAGGTACATACCTTATGTAGTAAGGCTAACCCCCAGACTTAGGTAGGTTCGGGAAATCATCGGTAGGTATACTCCACTGAGGCTGAAGCTGAGGCTCATTTTACCGTTTGGCATACCTAAAGGTTCCAGTACCTAGGTACCTAATAGATGAAATTTCTAGAAATATATATAAAGCTTACATACCTCCCATATCTTCAATCTGATTATGATAATTAAAATATGAACCATTAAAATCGACAGTCGATAGTGAGAATATAGTTGTAGAACCGGAAGGGATACATACATACATATCTTACATATCTTACAGAGTATCATCGATAATAATTATCAACAGGATGGGTAGGTACCTAGATAGGATTGCTGATTGTTGTAACGAGTCCACATTAATCATTAATATATATATATATATATGTTTGGCTAACTACCTACACAGGAAATGACACAAGCAGCCCCCTTGAGTACACAATACAAGATTGTTACATTACAAGATAAGGAACGCTTAGGTTGGATATATGTTATTATGGGCCATACCTAACTACCTAAGGTAGAATCGCGTTGAATTCCAAACGAACGGGGCAAAAATTCGAACTGCTTGGTTAAACAGTAACTTGGGTGTCGGTTGCCCACTCTTCTTCCAGATGACACCATCCCGAAACCTCTCTCAAGCTCTTTACTCCATCATAAACCCCAGTTATCATACGGCTTCATAAGCCCATTGTTCTTCACGCCTTCGGGAAAATCCTCCTCGCCAAGGTGCGTGGTATGAGCCCAAGGCTTAAGCCCATTCTCCTCTCTAATCGTCTTCGAGAAGCAGCCGCTCCAGCCCTTGCGCGGGTACGCCTTATTGACATCGTTCCTGGTGACAGCGTCGATAATCTGCGGGTTGATGCCCATGTTGTCGTAGATGGTCGCGAGCTGGATGAGCTGTCCTAGGAACGTGATCTTGCCGACGGTACCTAGGTCCTGGTGCCGGATGATTGCCTCTGCTACGGCCTCAGCCTGGGCCGATGGTGCACCGAGTTCCTTAGTTAGATTCAGGGCTAGGATTCCTCCGTAAAATTCGAATGACAGAAGTGTTGCTCGTAAGTTCTCGTGCACAGTGCCAATGTCATGGAGGAGGCACGTCAGCGCCCACGTGGACAAGGAGAGTTTGCTAAATTCTTCGGGAAATTGGTCCTTGAGGATGGAATATCCTGACCGCTTGGTTAGCTTGAACTCAAAGGGGCATTTCGTATGTGATTGTTAATTAGTGCCCCCTCACCCCAGTGGTAAACCCGCATTGAATGATTGTACGTTTCTTCGATAAGATGCTTTTTGGCATATTCTTGAATCCCAGCGACGATAGCATCGTTGGAGGGAAACGGGATATCCTTTACCGTCAGGGGCGAAGGTTTATGTAGATAGGGTTTCCCATTGAGGATAGCATTGCCGTCGACTGGAAAGGCGCTCCAGCCATGTTTGGCAATATCATCTGCTGTTGCTGCTGGTGTGGAAGACATGATCTCCAGTGTTGAATGGCTCCTAAAGCTATACCTTGCTACACTACGTCTAATATCACATTGATGAATGAGCTTTCATTCCTTTTATATATGATTTATAGCACCGATGACGGAGTTTAAATATAATTATTCTTATAAATATTATTTGTCAGATTTTAGTACGAGATAACTTTGTCGAATTATGTCTCTCATTCGGGCTTTGGTCATGTATAATTGAGTTAGTATCGGTTATCATGACTGTAATTCCGCGGGATTATAATCCTCTAATAGTCTTATACATAGGCCTCCCACATCCTCAGCTTCACCATACGTCTAGTACAATTGAAGATTTGCTAGGCCGTGATATGAAGCTATGAGTACACAGTTACCAAAATTGCTGCTACGACATCTCCGGTGACTATTGGCTCCTGGTCGCGATGTTATTCGCGAATAGATCTAGCATTTGGATTTAATGCCAATCTCTCGAATTGACAGTGCCTGCAACAACTCTCTTTACAGGAGGAGAGTATAGCATGCTCCAACTTCGCTGATATCCCGGGGTATTCGTCGGAGAAGGTAGCCGTAACCGGTTGAAGTCGATGTTTGCGACAGGATATCGCTGCTAAGCGAGCAGTACCACATCAGATTCCCTGGTATGTATTTGGGCTGGCTCTTTCTGCCCAGTTTGTCGCGATCAAAATCTACGGTAACGATTAATAATTATGTCGGGATCTCGTGGGAGGAATTGACGTAAGTCTTACCGGATTTCGTATGACCCTGCTCTCGTCATGTATCTAACCCATTTTACACTTGAATAGTTACTCTTTTCAAACACCTTCAAGTACCGTACAAGGAGACCCGAGCTAGTAAACATGAGAAGGCTGAAGTTCATGCTGAGAGGCGGGCGCGACCAGGCCTTCTGGTTTGTCATGCTCGTGAGCTCCGCCTCGGCACTTAACACGAATTCGCTTTGGCCAGTGAAGCGGCCAATTTTCCAGACGATATTGTTTTCGCTTGGTTCGTACTTGGCCTTTCCTTGGGTGCAGCGTTCCGTAATACGAGCTGTGTTCAACGGAGTGGGGATACGAACAACGACGTTGGTAGCGAACAATTTGCTACCAAAATTCGCCTTGACGCCAATACTATACTCTACTTTGGTCTTGCCAACTTCATTAACGATGGCGTGCACCTTGAAGGGTAGGTTGACGTTCTCCGTTGCTCGATACCGCATAAGCTCGAACTCCCCGTCGGGAGGGATGAAGGAGATAATTCGGTCCGTGTCGAATTTGCCTAGCTTGACGCATTGATGGAATTGGCAGTCCTCTAAGGTAACACTGCCGGCAGCTGCTTTTGTAGCCTTGGTCCCGAGCTTATTGCCACTCGGTAACGACTGGAGGCCGTCGTGGTCCAACAGAAGGCGGTCGTTGAGCCCGAACTTGCATTCCGGGGTGCCCGAGAGATACGCGCGCATGATAATCTGACCGGTGACATCAGCACGAAGAACGGTCCCCGTGGCTGACATCAGAAGGTTGACGTCCTCTATCACGTCGACAAACGCTTCATTCTTTCTATATTTGACATCGGCCTTCCTCCAGGACAGGGCACCGGTAGCTTGCATGGTTATCTTGGCGGAATCTTCAGGTGCGCGTTCGGACTTGACACCTTCGGTGGTAATGTACATCTTTAGGGTGTCCGTCTCGGTGTTCTGAGGGTATCCAAAATCGATGATCTCTGAAACAATATATTCATTAGATGACACCTACGAAATAGTATAGGGCGGGTTCATCAGAAACTCACCGTCTAATAGTTCATAGACCAGCACGAAATTATTCTTGACGGCCTCCTCGTCGAACTTGCCGAAGTAACCCCTACCAAGCTGGATCAGCCGGTATAGGAACTCGAACACCAGGGCAGCATTGGCATTGCTCTTAGTAATGGCAACCAAGTAGATGTTTTCATGCTTAACATGGCTGAAGGTGGTGCTTCCGAGGGTGAGGATAGGCGAGCGGACCTGAGGGTTGGATATGACCTGAATTCGAAAGACATCGGCGAGACGTGGTCGGCAGTCGTTTCGAAACGCTCGGAAGATGAGGTTCTCGCCTTTTTGATTGAATATTAGGATGCCGGAAAGCATCTTGCCGACCTCGCGACTCAACCCTCGCCAAAAGGAAAAGGAGGGTATGACGAGAGTCTTTGGCTATCCAAACTAATTAATTAAGTTGGAATGCGGATGCTAGAATACGGTGACGCCGCGACGGGCGATTGAAGCAATTAAATTACCTAAGGTCCATGGTACCTACCTACCTCCTAGGTTAGGTACAGTACCTACCTAAGATTAGCCACATTTAGGTACGATAAGATAGAAATGATAAGGGGTACCTATGGGCTCAGCCACGGTGCAATATTTCAGCGGGGGCTAGGCACATGACTCCACTATGTCTTAGGCAATTTATTACATCATACCTAGGTTATAGCATTCCCGAGTCTTATCAGTGGTAGTCCCGACAAAGCTATCACTTTACATAGGTAGTTTCCCACTGAAGATACAACGTAGTGTTATAGGTAAGTTTCCTAGTAGCGATTCTTAAGTCTTCAACCTACCTAGGTAAGCATTCTAGATTAATCATATATAAGGCTGTTTGTTCTTAAACCAAGGCCCTTTCTAGGTTAGATAAATTACTCGCCATTAGGATTTCGTCTGCGACGTACAATCACCTAATGCTTGAATCCTTACTTCCGCTTGATAACCGCAACCTGGCTCCTCACGGGCACATTTTCCTCCCGGCTCGGAGTTGGGAACCCGTCCACCGGAACCCCGGCACGGAACAGCAGGCAGTGCGACGAGCCGCCGAAATGGAACATACCGATCTGGTCGCCCTTCTGTACATGCTGCCCTTGGCCCACCGTGATCTCGCACGTGCTGACCTCGTCCATACCCACGCCTACAAACGCCATCAGTCCGATTGCTGGATTGTCCGCTTGGATGAATATGACAGCGCGCGTCGCCAACGCTGTCAGGTATCCCTGCGCCACGCTGATGCCGCGCGTGTCGATTTCTCCAGGGCGTTGTGCGCTGTGTTCGCCCTCGGCATAACCACCCGCGGGGCCTTCGAACAGCGGTTCGCTGAAGTAAGTTCCATCCTTCACGAAAGAGCGTACGATACGGCCTGAGACGGGGGAGTGCCAACGGTGGTACGACAATGCTGATAGGAAGGCCTGGTACACTGTTGCACCGTCGAACTGTGCGGCTAGAGGATCGTGGCCTAGCATGTCGAGAACCGAGTATGGCTGGCTCTTAATCCAGAAGCGGTCGCGCAGCTTGGCGTGTCGCGCTACGTTGTACACTTTAGACTCGCATGCGTTAGCTACTACGTCGTCGTTATCCGGTGAGGCTACGGGTCGTGCATCTTCGCGCAGCTGTCGCGTGAAGAAGTCTGGCGATATGTCAATCTCAATTTTGAAGGAATGTCACGGGCGGGATAACTGATTCCTGTCAGATATACTTACCGTCCCAAGAAGTGTAGCCGTGGTGTTTAGCTGACGGGTCGCAGATATACATATCCTCGAACCTATGCGACGTCTTTAGCGGTGCGTTAGCTACCTCCATCAAGTCTTTGAGGCCGTGCTCGGAGAACCAGCCCTGTTTATGAGAGGCGAGCACTTCAGCTGATTTTGGTGTCTAGTTGCGATAATCACTGTTAGGATAGGCTTCTTCCCATTTACCAAGACTCGGAGGCTTACCTTTAAGAACTTGCCCCATTCATTCAGGATCTTCTTCATCATCTTATTGACCTCCGGATCTAAGAAGGCGGCATGGCCACTATATTACTGTGTTAGCCAATGTCATATTTACACACCCGAGTCCGGCAGGGGCGCTCACCTAGGTGTAGCCATCACGTAGTCAAAGATACCCACCATGGGGACTCCGACCATGCCAACGCCGAATGCAGCATCAGTCCACTGAGGAGCTTGCGTGAAGATGTGGTTGAGCACGGCCAGCATGTGCCGGTAGTCTCGGATCTGCTTCTTGGTACCAGTTGGGTCTTTGTTATACGGCTTCTTGAACGGTATCTCATCCCACATTTGGTTAAAGTACATGTAGATGCGTGAGTTTCCCTCGATAAGCTTCTTGAAATCCTGAAGAACGGGAATTAGCTCTTTTTGAGGAGCTTTGTCGACGTGTTCGATTTGCGTCTTGAGCCATTCGTGTTGGACACGATGGTCCGCTGGAAGCCAGGCGCCATGGCTGTGAAGGAAAATTATTAACAAAATTTCTAGATTTTATTGTTAATGTCTGAGGTCATCGCTAGTGAACTTACTTCTGAGTACGATGTTCCTGAGGAATATCGTGTTCGTCGCCGTGTTGGTGAACCATTTTGAATTATTATTATATTATTATATTAAAACACGATGCCAAGTCCTTAACTAAGCATTCGATGTGGATAAGCAGTTTCCATCTAGAACTGTTACCTTAATTGCCAAGAGTCATGGTCTTCCATGGTCTCATATACCATACAGATGCGGGGTACAGATTACAGAAAGACTACTATGTGGTGAGGTTGAAGACTTGATCATGATGTAATGATTCGACGTGGACTGCAGGGCGATCAGTAAGGCCCCCCCCCCCCCAATGAGGAGAGAATTGGGTTCCATCCAAGCTAAAGTGGAATTAGCTCCAGATTAAACGTTTAGGCTTCCAAATTGTAGGTAATCAAGATGTCACTTAATGCTTTGTTCGGTGGAATGTGGAATGTGGAATAGTTGATAGGTTTTTGTAAGAAAACCGACTAGTTTCTGAAATTGATGATGTAGTCTTCTGTGCCTGACCAAGACTACAGCCTTAAAAATATAGCATGAATAGGTCATACTTCGTATTGGCATTCACTTTTTAATTACGACCTACAATTATCGCGAAGGTCGGATCGTTGACATTATTAAACCAACTACTCAGCTTAAAACTTCCTCAACCATCAAGTACCTAAGTTAAATAGAAAAGTAAAAAGTGAAATTGGTCTTATACTTCGTTTCACCAACAGAATGAAATAGTTCATAGCTTAAGCCCAAATTATAAACTCTCATTGAGGAGCGGAGCGTTCCTTTCATTACTTCCAAGGAGGTAGTTAAAAGAGTGCTAGGACGTATTTCAATCCGAGTAAACCTAGTATGTATGGCCACACGTTAAACGTACGTGTCAACCATTTTCGTACATACTCTGACTGACAAATGCCTTGATAAAATTAGAATCTCGGTAACCTGATAGGACTTCGGGGGAAGCCGTTACTCTATTTCAACCCGTGTTAAGCTCAGGAAAGAAAGTTACGAAATATGCATAGCTCGGACAAGCAAGCATTGCTTTTTTCGGGGAGAAGTAGTCCTAAACCATTCCAAAACACCGCCTTTGCCACCGTGGATTCGGTAAGCGACTTCAGGTTATCAAATATGGGTGGTCATCTTAGGAGGTCAACAAAAGCAGCGTTGAAATATATATTTTTCACAAGCTCGTGTTTGCAATAACTTCACAAAACAGGCCGTTCCCAGTCCATGTTCTCAAGCCACTGCATAAAGTCATTATCAGGCCCTAAGAAAGGAGCGTCGATACCAAAGTTCAGATCCGTCATAGTAAAATCAGTTGCACATGGCATATGGAAGCCGTAGCTTTGAGCCGGCTCGTTCGCCGGAGTGCCCACAACTATCTCGTTAATTTGCTGGTCTTGATCTTGATGAACAGGTGGTTCGCCTGGAACTTGACGTTGGACGGGAGGGTCAGGAGGGCTTAGAATCCTGTCAAGTATATGAGATATGACCTTTCGTCCCTGGTCGCATATACCAAAGGATCCGTCACTAGGATCGACAGCCCCCAGTCCAGCTGCGAAAACGGCCAGATCTTGGATGGTCTGACTTCTAGGGAGAAGAGGGGTTTTCGGATAGACGGGGAGTTGCTCTTGTTTCAATAGCTCGACCGCCATGACGGCGGCGCTCCGCATACCTTGTACTGCGAGAAGAGAAGCAATATCTGTTTTAAATAGCGTCCCTAAGTCATGGCGTTGACTGATTAACAATATATCCTTTAGGATTGAGCGCGCAAGGCATATGAGCTCCTCTGAACTTGCCCCAGCTTTACGAATCAAGACGCGCTGGAGCAAAAGGTCGTTTGAACGGAAGGATTGGTGGATTACAATCATGAATAATATTTCCGTCGGTGGTCTCCCTTCTATCTCTATAGGCGAGTCTCTTATTTTCTTGATGAACTCTGGGAGTTCCTCTATGTATCGACGATGTCTATTTTTGATATCTTCCGCGCGTTGTAGGATCTCGTCGCATGTATACGGACCTAAGGCCAGGTCCAGTATGTCTTCTCTTTGTATAGCGAATCCAATCCAGATTCTTATCCAAGTAACTCGACGTACTCTCCCTGATGTGTTGAATCCTTTCTCATCTAGACTGGCAAGTGCCAGAGTTAAGTCGTCTCCTTCGAGGAGTAGCTGAGAGACCGCAAGGTCCAAGGGAGGCTGTAGATTACAATAACGATGTGAAATCCGTGGAGGGCGACCCGTAAAAGTCGAGATACCGATCTCCGCACCGTACATCTGGCAAAGTAGCCTTTTTCGTAGTTCTGCTAAAAAGAATGGAAGCCGATCCTCTTCTTTGACTCCCCGGTGCAAGCCCATCGCAACGGCAGAAGCTACAATCTCACCACTCAGGGTGTATGTAGTATGACTAGCTTCGCCTTTAATCTTAGCTGTTAGAGAGTAATTCTCCATGAGAAGCCAGGTGAACATGTCACCCAAAGCTCCACAATCGCGGCAAAAGTTTAAACACGCTTCGGCAATCTCGTTCATCTGTCTCGCAAATGAGGAATGCGCCGAGTTATGTTTCTTGGAACCGCGACCGAAAGGCTCGGGAGTGTTCGCAGACTGGCCGGCGACTACGGCGATGAGGCCGATGACCTCCCATCGTATGCTTGGTCCAGTCGCAGATCGCGCCCACTTCAATGCGTAGAGTTAGCAACAGAATCTCTGATTCGTGGAGATTATATGTTTAAATCGAGTAAATATACATGAATCCAAAGTTTCAAATAGGGGCGAGTAAATCATCACTTTGATTACTTACATGCTTAGCCGTCATGTTCTGGTTAAAGATGACTGGAGTTTGGGTATTACGCCAGATTAATTCACATAATCGCCGAATCTTCTCGGGGTTTTGATCTCTAAGCTTTGCTCATAGAATTAGTTTCCTGCACTGCTCCTGAGGTAATTGTATTTTCTATACGTACGACATCTCCGTGATGCATCCCGAGACCCCATAGCCACTCTTTCATTATGGGCTCTATGCATATACAAGCTTCGTCTTCGCATATTTCGTACCAGCGCGATACGAGACGATTGATCATGTGCTTGTCTTTTAAGAATGAGAGGAGCTTACATCCCTGGATGATCCGATCGTGCGATAAGCTCATTTCTTGAACTTCAGGATATTCTAAGCCTGGAGAAGGGACATCGAAGCTACCAAGGCCGTCCGTAAAGATAGAAATGTAGGATGTCTCGCCAAGGAAGCCTATGCTTATGGTACGGTTGGCAGACCCGTCCCGACTTTGCAATGGCGGAGCGGATGCCGCTCGATGTACTTCGCGAGTTGCTACTTCAGTAAAACGTGCCGGCGCGACCTGAGATGCGAGTACATTAGGTGATTCCGCAGTTTGTGCCTCAATTGACTGCACAGGAACTGCGGGTCCGTCATCGCTTCTCACTCCAAGTCGCGTCGAGGGAGTCGTCTTTTCTCTTCGACGAGCCTATCTTCGAATACGATTAGCTTAATTTATGAACATTTATAGATAGATATTTACTGGCTAATGCCTTTAGATGAGGTATAATTAGTATACTGTATGACCAACCTGAGTAAGAGGATTAGGGTGGTAGATGCACTGATCGGCGCACTGTCTTTTAATACATCTGCCGCAGGTTGGGACGACATGATCACACTTCAGCTTAGATCGTCTACATGGTTCACACGATCTAGATAAGGCGAAGAGTATAGCAGGAACAAGCACCGGCTCCCAGGCCGCGAGGTACATGGCTTGATGAGATTCTAGAGGACATCTAGTTTACCTTCCCAAGGTATGTACCACACGTCTTAGGGAATCTAAGCTTGATCCCGCGGTATCCCCAGATGTAAGCTTGCGTAGGTATGAGATGGAACAAGGGTAAACGAGAGGAGAAAACGAGGGGGCAAATGCATACTGTAATTTTCCATTGCGTCGGTATTTTCCTGTTAAAGCACGATGTGAATGCACAGGCTGCAAATCTATAATTTGACCACCAAGCGGCTGCTGTGAACGATTCATTGAGGCTACTCAGACTCCGAGATACTTCGGATTTGGGGTCTACTAGTGTCGGAGTTGATGTGGCCAAGATAGAATATATCGAGAAGAGCCTTCTACTATGGTGGAGGACCAATCTCTCCCCTCTTGATAGTTACCGATGATATGAGTGTGAAGCATCTCTGCTCATTGCTTAGGCAGAGAGATCGGATTCCAAGTAACCATCGTTCATACTGTTACATAGATGTGATGTGATGAACTCCGATCTTTCCTCGCTGCTGATTGGTGCATAGGTACCTTGCTTTTCGGCTTTCGGCATATTAACAAACGTGGTCACCTCGGTGAATGACTAGGGACAAATATGTACTTCATCTATGATCATGATATTGTAGAAGTCATCACTGCCATCCATGTGAGACAACTCTTTATATATATATATATTAATAAAGAGAGTAGTTTTGAGCCTACCACATCTAATTTAAGCACTTGAATTATCCTTATGAAGGAAGCCTTAGACAAGGAACTGGAGGAATACGTAGGTATTTACGCAAGTCATCGTGGTCCGTGAGCGTAACCTTCTTCAGGTCACCTTTACATTTCATTGAATCAACTTTTAATTAGTTCACGGGCATTGTTAATTAAAATGTACCATTATTGATTTAACTCTTAGTGTTATACTAGAAGATGGAAATCTACTAGTAGGTATACACTCATAATGCTGGTCTAATCGCAACATATTCCGAGAGAAGTCCTCCTGCGATAGCTCCGCCCGCCAGCCAGAACCCATATCTGAACCACCACCAACAGCTTGCTGAATCCTTCAACTCAACGTTAGCAATCATAGCACCTAAAGAAAGCAAGGAGCCGCCACCGGCGATTACGTGGAACGCGAGCCCCATGCTTAGAAGACTTCCGCACGTATATAACAGTGCGATCATACAGCTAAGGAGCAGCCATAGCAACGGTTTCGTCCAATCCTTAAGCAGAACAGCAATGCTCTTCAAACCCACCCTGATGTCATCCTTGACATCTTGATGCGCATAGATCGAATCATAAATAACCGTCCACAGGATGCTTGCGAGAAAGAGGCACGTGGTTGACGGTTCGATCCAGAAGAACCGCGCCCATCCGTTTCCGCTCCCAAAAGGTCCTCCAATAAATGGCTCGAGACCCATTGCGCATGACCCCATTATGATACCCCAGGCCAAACAAAAGCCGAGCACCAATTGCGCGAAGTTGGTGTGCCGTTTGGCCCAGGGGTAGTAGAACGTACCGACAATATTTGGGATGGCGTAGATCACGCTTCCGGGTGGCATTAAGAGTAGAAACGAGGCAGCGCCGATGGCCTGTGTCGCAGTAAAAACGAAAGCGGCGCAAGGTGTGATAGCACCTCGAGGGATAGGACGCTTTCTCGTACGAGGTATTGACTTGTCGACGGGCGCATCGATGAGGTCGTTCCAGCCATGGGCCGCGTTCGAGAAAAAGAAGCTACCGCCAAGCATGACTGAGCTGGCTTGGAGCACCTGGGAGATAGGCGATCTCTGGATAATGGCGGCAAGTATAATGCCAAAAAAGTGCGGGAAGTATATGAGGAACAGGGCGGCGGGAGGACTCAATCGTGCCAGCTGGACGTAAGGAACCCACGATGAGGGTAAACGACCAACCCAGCCGCCGACATGCCCACCACCATACTGCTGCGCGAGTGCATTATTTTGGAACTCGGCCGTCTCGTTGGCCGAATGTGGTTTTTCGTTACTCGTCTTACCGCTCATGATAGAGAGAGCTAATGGAAGGGTTTGAAAGTACGTTGTAGTTATGAATAAGAAACCGATTTCTTCTCCTTTCTTGTCTTTTTTTTTCTTTCTTTTTTTTTCTTTCTTTTTTTTCCCGGACGGGTTCGAAGAGCTAATTAAATTACTTGCATTCCGTTCTTCCCGCGACTACTCCTAGTAGGATAGTAGGCAGGCCTGATAGTATGAGACGCTAGTTAGTTAGAATAGTTAGCATAGTTAGCAACGTCAAGGGTGGCAAGGACTTCCCATCCCACGGACGACAACTATCCTTCACCCCACGCAAGGAAGCTCCCGTCATCCGTGCCTGCCTACGCCACCGGAAGGTATGAAGCTTTAAACATTTCTTATAGGGCTGAACGATACCAATAGGGGTGACCAAGCACTATCAAGTGGAAAAAAAGGTATGTATAATTCATGTCCACTGAAGAGCATGGGGAACCTCTCAGGGAAGGAAATGATAGACTTAGGTAGGTTAGTAGATATTTCCTAACCTAGATGATCTTTTAAGAAGACTCGGCTTCTCATTGAGCCGATAGCTTTCGAGCGTTGTGTGATGCATTCGTAATCTCTGAAGTCCGTGTCGAATCAGTCGGTTCTACCTACCGTCCTGAATGAGAACTAAGAGCCGCCAATCCTTGCTCGTCCACATAATCTCCAGTATTTAAAGGCAGACCCAAGGAGATGTTCATTACGGATTTACCATAGTATTTCTACCAATCCCAGACCAGATTAGAACTTGTCCTAGTAAAATAATTCCGGTCTTGATTAGTTTACCTATGTGACCATAAGTTGCGGTTAGGACTAACTAGGTGTAGTTACCTAGGTACCTATCTATTAGATACACTATCATAGCTTAACCTTAGGTATCAACTAAGGATAGAAACCTTCGGTCGAATTCACCGATATAATTTTTGGAATACCTACCTAGCTACTAATTATCACGTCTCCACTAGTCCTAGATCATGTCTTGGAACAGTGTCAAACACATAATCATGCACTGTCTACATCCATATGTCGTTGGGTACGCTAAGGCAGTAACGATTGAACTGGGAATTTGGTCTTCAGGGGTGAAGTCAAATCGAGGACAGAGGCTGGAGAACGGAAGATGCCTATAGGCAGGGTTTCTGTGCTGATTTTTGGGAGGGAGTATCGTCTGTTTCGTAATCCATATCCATGTCAACACTATCAATAGAAATTCAATACAAAATCGCTGATGATGGAAGGGGCTATTAATTTAAATTACCTTGTATTTAATAATGCTACGTACTGTAGTTTGCGATCAGAGACACGGTAGGTACGTAGACCCCTTAACCTTTTTCGGACCTCGATAGCATGCTCTGATCATCTACATAGTAGTATTGAACTTAGGGCTGGACAAGGTCACATAATCTTCATATGCTTCAATAAGTAATACTGGGATCTTCCGGGGGGTTAGATCCGCAGTGGACTACTTCTTATACTTGGTATTTAAACTATTCCATAGACGCCGGCATGAATAGCGAGAGCGAGCGACCTCGACTTCTTAGTTATAGGCAAGAATAAGAATTATGGTCTGTCCTACCGTGTCCCGGGCTCTTGCCGGCTTCCTACTTTTCTTCTGCTCCGTAGTAGAAGGCTCGCAAGACTACGCCGTATGCGACCACATCAAAACCCAGCTAAACAACGAGACAGTCCAGCCGACTACAGATACATATGAGGCTTTAAGCACAGAGAACTGGTATAGTTTAATCTTCTTCAAGTTGAGAAGGCTAATTTGACTCATCTCATCATAGGTCGCAGACTGTCTGGGCGAAGCCATCATGCATTATCCAGCCATCTAATGCCGAGGAGCTCTCCTATGTCGTCTCGACTGTGGTCGACTGGAAAGTGAATTTTGCCATTCGTTCCGGTGGTCACTCAGTCGTACCCGGAGCTGCAAATATCAACCGTGGTGTCCTGATTGACCTAGTGAACTTCAACTCAGTTGATTACGATGCGGATAAGAAAGTCGCTGTCGTAGGCTCAGGATTGCGGTGGAAAGAAGTTTATACCTCACTGGACCAGTATAACGTAACAGTTGCTGGTGGTAGAGTCTTGGACGTCGGCGTCGGCGGTCTAACTCTTGGAGGTAAGTCTTGCTCCCTTCCACTTTCGTTGCCATAGGCAGGTTATTGATAGGTATGGCATAGGCGGTCTTTCGTACCTAACCGACCTATACGGCTTAGTATGCGACAACGTGGTTAATTATGAGGTAAGCACTGCCTTATCTTTCTCCAGGAATGTTATAATAGTGTTGACCAGTATTGATATATACCTAGGTTGTGACTTCAACTGGAGCCGTTATAAATGCGAACGCAGAATCGAACCCAGATTTATTCTGGGCTCTGAAGGGGGGCATCAACAACTTTGGTAACATTTGATACACTTCTACTGTGCTAGAGACTTAGTTGACTTACATATGATAGGCATCGTCACTAAATTCACATTGAAAACTTACGACATTCACAATGTTTGGGGTGGTGTCAGAGTATATTCCTTAGACGCTTTGCCGGCATTGTTTGATGCCATGTACCAATATCAGTCGGCTGAAAATAAGGACCCCTACGCGAACATCATGTTGCAAGCTTTCCCGACCAACGCAACCATTGGTGCCATATTAAATATCGTATACTTAAAGCCAGAAGAGGAGCCAGAAGCATTCGCGCCTTTCCGAAATATCACGCCTATAGCCGATTTGACCAAGCTCCAAACACTAACCGAACTAATGCTCGCAGCACCTCTTCCGGAATTGACACGGTAAGCCACGCAATAATTCAGGGCTCTAACCTCCCGGCATGCTAATCTGTTCATATAGGGTGAATTGGTTCAGTGCAAGCTTCGCCACCGACAAGGAACTATTCAACAAAGTGGGAAATATTGTGACTAAGGCTCCAGAGTTAGACAGCCTGAAGAACCTAACTGCAGGGTCTCTAGCATTCGGCTGGCAACCAATTTCCAGCAGTGCCGTACTCGCTGGACAAGTAAGTGGTGGTAACGCGCTTGGACTAAAACCCGTTAACCAGACTTGGCTTGTTCTTGACGTGGGCTGGTGGTCTCCCGACGACGACGAGCTGGCGCACAATTACACGCAGAGTATGATCAACAAGATCGAGAACGCATCTAAGGCTAGCGGGCACTACGTTGACTATATTTTCATGAACGACGCAGCTGCGGACCAACCTGTTATTGAGCACTACGGACAGGAGAATGTTGCAAAGCTAAATGAGACGGCGAGAAAATACGATCCTGATGGAGTATTCCAAACTTTAGCACCAGGGGGGTTCAAGTTACCTAAATCGTAGGACCTTTCTTGGTTGGTGGTAGAAGAGCCAGCTCGAATAGTGCTTTAGACATACTATTATCAATACATAGGATGCCCTTGTATCATATGTATAATATTGGCTTAGGTGCTACTTGGATACTACGTGAACCTAACCTAGCTTCTTAGTACATAACTCTTGGACATGCCAGACGCAACTAGTGTAAGCACTCACCCAAGCATATGCTGATCGTCTCGAATATCATTGTGCAAAATCGGTTCCGAGCGCCATAGTAGCCCAGCCGTTGGAGGCCAGTCCCCAGCGGAACAAGGAAATATATGCCGGCCCTAGTAGAAAGTGGATTACCTGCATCAAGTACCCCATGATTAGCAAATCTCTAAACTTTTGGGATGAAGTATTTATACGAAGTCGATAATATACCCCTATCCGGACTAAGGTTAGGTTTGAATTAGCTATGCCACAACTTTACCAAATCACACGGTTGTTATACGTATGCAGGTTGTCTGTCAGTAGATTTTACCGTTGAGACGCCAAGGACAGGGGATACCTAGCTGAAAGACCAGATGGCGTCAGTCAAGCAGAACTAGAAAGACGAAAAATGTAACACAGTTTAGATCTTTCATAAATTAGATCGCATTACCTTCCGCTAACTTGGAACTCGGACGCTTGAGTTGCAATGCCGATGTTAACGAACCTATCTAAGAGTAGTCGCCGGCACTTCAAGGTATGTGAAGGCCCTAATACGTACCCATAAATTCCTAAAGCATAAACAATAATAAGCTTAGGTGATGGAGCGGAGATGATCCATGCGCTGCTATGGTACACAGTACATAGAAATGGTTGCGATGGATAAACTATCTAACCTACCTGGTAGGTAGGTACCTAGGTAGGTAGACAAGACAATCGAAGGGTGACAAGGACGATGGCAAGGCTATTCCAATACTCTTGTACTACAAACAAAATCGATTCGTTATCACCCGAGATGTAAGGACTCAAGTCATACATTAACATCTATGAATTACAACGAATCGAGTTGTTTCAATAGGACAGAAGTACATATAGAGTAAATACCTGTCCTACATATGCTAAGTTCGGACTGAGCACATCCTTGTAGTGGGTTTTATGGAGAATGGCTTGGGTCTCGGGTGATAAAACTAGAAGACACTCTTCTGTTCGTATCCAATTCGAGTCTACAGAAGTTTCAAGGTGCTAAAAAGCTATTACTACCTATATATATCATTCAGCTTCAACTATATATAAATCGACCACATGTGATAAGGGGTGGGTTAAGTAACACGAAAGTCGTGTTCCGTGAAGTATGACCGGTGATCCCTATTTAGGACGCGTAATTATAGCGTAAGTTGCCTGCTCTGCTCTACGAAAATGGCTTGACAGTCTCTTGGGAGTTCTTTACGCAATATAGCAGTGAGAACCTTGCTAAAAGCAACGATTAATATTCGGCCCATATAGTTTCGAAGGCGGAATCACTACACGTGTGATAAATCATCCTTCTCATCCTAACCGAGCCTTCGCCTACGACGTGACCTTTCTTCTCCAGCATCCACGGGTCGTCGCAGTCGCATCACAGAAGCCACCGCTGCATTTCCACCCACATCAAGAAGAATATCTCCAGGTGCTCGAAGGAAGTCTAGCCGTAGAAGTTGAGGGCAAGGAACGTATTCTTGTCCCCGAAGATGGGGAGGTTACCTTTCCTCCGTGGACAAACCATAGGCTGTACTCGCCGGATACAAAGGATACAGGCGAGAACTTAAAGGTGACGAGATTCTTACTTTCAGCTGAGAGTACCCTTGAGCTATTCAAGCTTGATACTGTCTTCTTCGAGAATTGGTATGCATACCAAGACCAAATTGTTGTTAAAGGCGAGAAGGTCGACTTGATTCAGGTTATGAGTGTGGGTTGTTTCCTTAACCCTAAACTCTCTAGACTTATCGTTGACATGTCGGTAGATGTTTGATGCAGGTGGTTCTTACCTTTCACTCCCACGCTGGATACCGTTCAGCAAAACGTTGGCGTATGCTTTGGGTGTTGTAGTAGGTAGATGGCTAGGAGGTATTCTGGGATATCAGCCGTTCTATCGAAAGTGGACAACAGATTGGCAATCGGCGTGCTACAAGATGGATATGTCTATCTTTCAAAGGCGGTTTGCCGATCGAGCCAAGACTGAATAGAGGAACGCTTCTTACTTCGCTGTACATGTGAAATCTTGGAAATTTCCTCATAAATAAAACCTTTCTCAATTTGGGGAATTTAAAATACTACTCGGCAATAACTTCATTTTTCTGCGCTCTTGAAAAAGCTTAGGCTTCAACATGCCGCGAAAGCCCGTCCCCCACTCATTCAAAGACTGCTCGCAATAGCGGTGTTCTCCTTGGTAACCTTTGCCCACTCGGCGCTCTTAACCCATAGCTTCTCCTGCTTATCCTCATTATAACTATCAGGGGAGCTGGGCTCTTTCTTTAACGTAAGGAGATAACCGCGCTCTCCTGGGTAGACATTGTTTGTAGCAAGATCTATCACATCTATACCTGCATTTGCTGCTGTGCGGTAACTTGGGTCTGCGAGACTAACGAGTGGCCGCAAAGGCTGAAGCACAAATCTTTGAACAATGCGGAGGAACAGAGGTGTGTTCGTGCGTAGAGCACGCGAATCAGTCAGATTGCCGGGATCAATTATTATTGCTGTGATGTTGCGCAGCTTCTCATCCTGGGAAATAGGTCAATTTCCTACTTTTCATAACTTGACGGGATAATGAATAATGGGCAAGTAAATCTAAACATACCTTCTCGAGATGCCTGTTCAACGCGTATCCCCACATGAGAATGGCCAACTTTGAATTTCCGTATATATTCATGCCTCGTCCTAGCTTGTCGGCATCCGACTTAGCCTTCAATAAGGAATCTAAATCGTCCGGGATAGCCGGCGGGTATTTCTCCAAGCCATTTTTGCCGGGGAAATGGGCGTTGCTAGTGAAGAGTACAATACGGCCACCTTCGGGTCTGAAGCTACCCAGTAGTCGAAGGACCAGAGCAACGTGGGAAATGTGGTTCACTTGGATCGCCTTCTCGACTCCTTCTGCCGTGAATTCGGGATCGCTAGACAAATTCCAGTAATACGCATTGCAGACAATACTAGCAAGCGGTGGCAGCTTCTTTTCTGCAATCTCGGTAGCAATCGTGCTTGCAAATTCGTGTACAGCGGTGAGATTGGCCAGGTCGAGTTGGCGGATGGATGTTTGAGCCTTGGGAAACTTAGCAATGATCTCGCGCAGCTTCTTGGTGTTGGGATCTGTATCCTCCGTCTTACGAACGGTCAGAACCGCCGCGTAGTCCGGATACTTGGTTAAAAGATGATTCACAGCAGGGATTGCAAGAGAGCCGTTTGCTCCGGTGATGATGATTGTGCCTGTCATGGTGTAGTTTATTGAAGATGTTTACAGATCCAAAGAGACGAACATTAAAATGGTGGATTCTGCGTTTGTTGTAAGTGCAATAATAGTGACAATAACAATAACAATAACAATATATACGTAAAAGCTAGCTCCTAGGTAGTATATAATAGTAGTATAATAGTAGTATATAACGAAGCTGTTACGAAACGCGAAACGTTCAAAAGTTTCCAAAGCCTACCTCCTAACCTAGATAGTTAACGACTTTATAAGGTAGGATCCTACTATTGTAACTACATAAATAAATCTATGTACGAAGAGGTAGCCTACGAATGCCCCGATAAGCTTAATTGACAGATACCTAGGTACCTAACATGGTAGCATAAATGATTCTTTGCAGGGTACCTAGGTAGCAAAGCTCCTCTGCCCGGCCTCCGCCCCTTGAAAACTCGAGTCAAATTAGTCATATAATACCGTATGGAGTAATCATAACGATACTGTACGGAGACAAAGGAAGAGCTGGTTATTCTGAGAGGCTACCTAGTAGCTTTCATTGTAGCATGTACCTAAAACAAGGGATATGGAACAATTATAATGAGTGTAACTATGAGAGTCTATGTATATCAATCAACACACTGTCAGCCCGTGAACCCTTGAATCTGCTGTGACGTCAATCGGGTATAAGCCAGTACAACCTGTATATCTTAAGCCGCAGGACGGTAACGGGATAAACCAATGCCGATATACTGGATACCTACCTAGGTGAAGGAAGTGAACTTAAAATAAACTAACTAGGTTTTACCTAGGTACTTTATCCACTGAGTTGCTTAAAGGAATGACGATTGAAGCTATAGATTTAGGTACAACTGAACAACATTAAACAAAAGTCTGTTTTTATTGATATATGCATACCTACCTAGGTAATTACCTAGGTAGGTATTGTCGATGCTAACATTCATTGTTGCAAACATTGTTGTAAAGCAATACCATTTTGCATTTCTCAGTCTGCCAGTTTGCGCCGGCTCAAGCCGATTAGAATGTTTGTACCACAATAACTACAACAAATACGCTGGCAGTTGTGACAGGGTTGTCACCTGCCTACAATAGATATGTATGTTGGACAAGATGGTGTACCTAATCCGTACCTTAGGTATGATTGGAGGTACGGATTACAAAGTACCATGTATTCGCAAAAGCCTGTAGCCCATCATCGCACTACACACCAAAATAGTAGCAACTGCCCAAGATCGTAACCGCCCTGCTGTCCATACGTAAAAGTACCTACGTGCATGTGCGGTACACACATCACACTTCTTTGTCACTTTAAAGATGCATTTCCATATTCTTCCTTCCCAACAATACCACTGAGGACTACCTAAACCAAATTGTTAAACAACGTCCATCATCCCAACTATCGTTAGGTCCTCCTTTACTTCTTTGATTTTTTTTTTAGCGATTTGCATCCAATTATTTCTAAGGGGGCAGGAAAGCGATCGCCGCTTATTTCTGATATCCCGTTTATTTATTCCCTTTTTTTCAACTTTCCGGTTCGAACATCGAAACCTGATGGTCTGAATACTACCCCTCGATCCACCACCTCGTTTAATCCTTTGATATCACCACCATCTCCATTTTGCCAGCCTCTTCGAGAGATTACCGATCCTAACCAATTCGAACTCCTTCCCCGAATAAATCGCGACGCAGTCTTCTACAGACTTGCCAAGATGCGACCGCCGGCTCCTTCTCTCGATGTAATAGCCGCCCGTAACTCTGCCGCTGCCGCTGCTGCTGCTGCTGCTGCTGCTGCTGCTGCTGCTACTGCTACCGCCGCAACCGCCGCCGCACCCAATGAAGCTTCGGGCCCAAACATGCAGACAATGAACATGTCCGACGACACGAGGGATTCGAGGTCTTCATCGTCGACGAACTCGCCCGTCCCCCCAGATAACGAAGAGTCCGACTTCTTCCACGTAGCAAATGATTCCCAGTCTTCTTTAGGAGTAGTACCAAACTTGCAAGACATGCAAGTGGCCGATCCAGAATGTCTCCCGACCGTGGCAGCCCTTCCTAGCGAAATCCTCATCAGCATCTTCTCCCGCATCAACACCCCGGGTGAACTCTTGAACTGCATGTTAACCTGTAAGAGATGGGCCCGCAACGTGGTCGAGATACTCTGGCATCGTCCGACCTGCACCTCTTGGTCTAAGCATCAGTCTATCTGCGCGACTCTAGGACTCGAGAAGCCTTTCTTCACCTATACAGACTTCGTTAAGCGCCTTAATCTAGCTGCATTGGCAGATAAAGTTAGTGATGGTAGTGTTATGCCGCTTGCCGTCTGCACCCGCGTCGAGCGTCTCACCTTGACCAATTGCAAAGACCTGACCGATCTGGGACTGATGCCCCTAGTGAGGAGTAACAAGAACCTCCTCGCCTTGGATATTTCGGGCGATAACAACATCACCGAGCGCTCTATCGTGGCTATCGCCGAGAACTGCCGCAGGCTTCAAGGTCTGAACGTGTCAAACTGCAAACAGATCTCCAATGAAAGCATGGTTCAACTTGCCGAGAATTGCAGGTATATCAAACGGGTAAGTCAACTCCCCTTAATGCGTCTCTCAGATGGCCTTTATTAGTTTCGATTCTACTTTATTTGAGGCGCCGCTAATCATACCCGATATTTACCTGGTAAACAGCTCAAGTTAAACGATTGCGAACAACTCAACGATAGTGCGATTATTGCCTTCGCTAATAACTGCCCAAACATACTCGAAATCGATCTTCATCAATGTGTGAGTATCGGTAACGAGCCTGTTACCGCCCTACTTGCCAAAGGACGATCTCTGCGAGAGTTGCGACTTGCGAATTGCGATATTATCGACGATGGCGCATTCCTATCCTTACCCTCCAAGATCTACGAGCACCTTCGTATCCTCGATCTGACATCGTGTACCCGGCTTACGGACCGCGCTGTCGAAAAGATCATTGAGGTTGCCCCGCGGTTACGAAATCTAGTCCTAGCTAAGTGTAGCAATATTACCGATTCTGCGGTCTATGCCATATCTCGTCTCGGCAAGAATCTGCACTACGTACATCTTGGCCACTGTAGACATATTACCGATGATGCGGTTAAGCGTCTGGTGCAATCCTGCAACCGCATTCGTTATATTGATCTTGGTTGTTGCACCCACCTCACAGATGAGTCCGTTGTACAGTTGGCAAGACTCCCGAAACTGAAGAGAATCGGATTGGTGAAGTGCAGTAGCATCACGGATGAAAGCATGTACGCATTAGCTGGAGCAAACCGCCATGCCCAGTCTCGACGCAATGCGTCAGGAAACAACGCTTCCCGAAGACACGAATATCACACTGGTAGCTTGGAACGAGTTCACCTTAGCTACTGCACAAATCTGACACTCCCGGTATGGCTCATCTTATTCCAGAAATGCTATTCACACGCAGGTCGCTAACACTACTACAGAGCATTATCAAACTCCTCAATTGCTGCCCGAAACTTACCCACCTGAGCTTGACTGGTGTACCTGCATTCCTGCGGGATGATCTGGATACTTTTTGTCGAGACGCGCCTCCAGGTAATTAGCTTTTCCCCCTCTGATCCCGTCCGTACCCCGATATACTAATCGGATATTCCAGACTTTACCGAACACCAACGAGCAGTATTCTGTGTCTTCTCTGGTCAAGGTGTAACGGGTCTCCGAACCTACCTAAACACTCAGCCTGAGTTTGCCGAGTACCACCTGCAACAGCAGACTATATTCCCATCGCGAAGAGCAATCCAGATAAATCAAGACGCAGCTCAGGGCCAGGTGCAAGGACTTATTCCCGTACCAGCTCCTGATATGGACGGGTTTGATGATATCGACGGTGTTGAGGATGACGATATGGGCGATGGTAGCGAGATTGCTCTTGACCCTGGTAGCTTCGGCGGAAACGATAGCTCTACAAACGGAGCCAATTTATTAGTCCCTCCGCCGCCACCGCCTCCACCACAAATTGCCGCCTCTCATCAACTACCTCGTCTGCAGCCGCCGCATTTAGCTGCTGTTACTATAGGCGCTATCACGGCGCCCGCGACTCAAGCTGGCACAGGCGCGTGGATTCCTGTTAGTAGCACTCCAGGTCCCAGTACTGCCGGCCAGAGGATCTTCGTCAACGTAGGCTCCTCAGGACCTAGCACAGCTTCTATGCAAGGAGACGCCGAGGAAGACGATAGAGGCGATCGATCATAGAATTGTTGCTGTCGCGTCGTTATATGCGAACAATCTTAACGTATACGCCCGTTCGTATGATAGTATAGTCCCCGCCTCTCTGTTTACAAGAATACTTCTTACACTGGACGTGTCGGAGATGGTATACGAATTGAATCATGCATCAGTACTTAATATCTGCCTAGTTGAGCCACGCCCCGTGGTTTACCTGATGCGGATAACCAGTAATTCTTTTGCGTTGGTACGCGTGCGTCTTCTGTCCTGTCTAGCTAAGTGAGGCCGGGGTCATCTTAGAGTATTTACGGTTCAGGGCGACGCTTATCCTAAGGCGGTGCATGAGTACTTCCTATGCATACAGCACATCGGGAATATTAGCATTTAGCTTGACTGGTGATCGTTGCAGAGAACCACGATGGGCTGTGGCTGACTACCAGCATTATGACCAAGGCACACATGCCTTCAAAACTAATTGGAAACTCTGCTAGAACTTGTAAGACAACAGGTGTACGAGGTTAATGGTGGATGTCCAGGGAATTGAGATTATTTTTATGGGAGTCTCGACATACCAAGCGGGATCTAAGCTGGTGGCAACAGAACGGTCAAGACGGATCCATGGATTCATGGAACCGTCAGGTGGATATTTGCTCTACTTGTTTTCTAGCAGTATTGCGACAAATTAGACACGGCAGGTTGCCATATCTGGCTAACCTGACCACGAAGCAGAAGGGGATGCTATGAATAGAATGGCTTCTGTTTCTCTTTGATACTAGGCCTTATTCTACAATATATTAAGTAGAAAATTCGTAAGGGCTTGAATGTTATTCCATGCGAGAAACCAGCAGCGTAACTGTTAGACCTATGGACTACCTGACTACTAAAGCATCTAACCTAAGATGTAGCTTCTAACTATATTAATAATTCATCCTCGGAGAGTACTCGGAGAGTCCGAGTCCAAGATTCCGCACTCGGGACCGAGTAGATGCCCGAGACACTATCGATAAGTAATATCGGCGGTTATTATCATAAGAAACCACCTTTTAGTCCCGAATCTTGATATTGCGGGCACGAAGTTCGCCTTATACCTGGTGAGATTGGTCAAACTCCAGAAGGAAGAGAAAGGAATTACAGAAATGTGGTTTCACTCCTCCGAATATGACATGTGTCTTATAAAGGACACCGAAAACATGATCCGATACGAAATCTCCACGATGGATATATTAGACCCCTTCGCCGCCCTTCTGTCGGCCTATCCCTCACATATCTAACTATTAAATACGATCTACTCTACGTGTCTGTTTCGCTAGGCTAATATGTCAACTCCAACCCCTAAAATTGCCATCATAGGTGCGGGACCCGTAGGTCTCATGCTTGCCGCCATTCTACATCATAAAGGGACCAAATATACCATCTTTGAGCGTGAAACCAGTGCTACAGCCCGTGCTCAAGGCGGTACCTTGGATATTCACGCCGAGACAGGTCAGCGCGCCCTTGCTGCCGCCGGCTTACTGCCCGCGTTCAAGAAGATATCACGCCCCGAGGGTGAAGCTATGCGTGTCGTGAAGAAGGACGGTACCGTGCTTCTCGACGAGAACGAACAGCAAGAGCAACAGCATGGTCCAAATGATTTAAAGAATGGACAAGGAGAGGAAGATGGCCGCGGACGCCCGGAGATCGATCGTAGGGACCTCAAGGATTTACTCATCGCGGCCTTACCCGAGAGTACTATTCGTTGGGGCAAGGGTATCTCGTCCATAAAGTCGGTTCCTGGGACGCAGCAGTGGATGTTGGAATTCATCGAAAGCGATAGCAACACTGAAAACCCAGAATCTGGGCCGTACGATCTCGTGCTCGGCGCCGATGGCGCATGGTCCCGCATTCGACCTCTACTCAGCGACGTTAGGCCACTGTACTCAGGTGTAACAGCATTAGACGTGTGGATTTCGCCAGAACAGCTGGCAGCACGACCCGACGTAGCTGCATTCATCGGTGAGGGATCGTGCATGATGCTCTCCGAAGACAGATTTCTATCACTGCAGCGACATAGCGATGGCAGTGCGAGAGCTTACGCGATGGTGCGGACGAATAAGGAGATTGGCGGGGAGGTCCTTGATGCGAAAATACTTCTCGGACTCGAGGATAACGAAGAGGTGGATTGGACTGATGGGAATATAAGGCAAAAATACTTGGATATGTATTTCGGCGATTATGTCCAGGAGGCCCGCGACGCAGTCCTGGCCATGACGGAGCAGCCGGCTCTACGGCCGTTATATATGTTACCCGTGGGTTACCGGTGGGAGCCTCGTCCCGGAGTATCGCTGCTAGGTGATGCGGCGCACGTGATGACACCGTTTGCCGGTGTAGGCGTCAACGTGGGTATGATGGATGCGTTGGAGCTAGCGGAGGGGATCGTGGCGTACGTTAAGCAGCAAGAAGGAAAGGGGGATTTGGCGCAGATGCTAAGGAAGTACGAGGAGGGCATGTTCGAGCGCTCACATAAGGACGCCGCATCTACGGCTGGTATGATGGAGATTGAGTTCCGCGAGGATGGTGCCGAGAAGGTGGTTGAGGTCATGACTGGTGGTGACCCGTTTGCTTAAGGCGTATTGTATATCGTCTGGGGTGTCAAGAATCGGAAAACTGCATGGGCTGCTAACTATACAAAGGTCACCTAGGTAGATTAAGTAGGTATCTAATATCCTAGAGCGTCTAGTATATATCAAATAATAACCATTATCTATCCTATATGAAATAAGATTTTTAATTTATCGACTTTAAACTCCGATGACATCTGTGTTGATTATGTCCGAGCAAGGGGTAATTTATTTCTTTGATGCCGATGTGAGGGGTCTTTTGAAGTCAATGGTCAAGATATCAACGCTCCCCTTGAGGATCATCACAGAATCGGGGTAAGTGGCAAGCAGACAGGGGGCTTAAGAAAGACGGCGGAGAGGCGACTTGGAGAATATAGAAAAAATTCTTATACCAAGATATCAGATGAAGCGTACCGATCGTACGGGAGACTGGGGGTGGTGATAGGAGGAGCACTTCGGCAGTCAATATTACCATACAAGGTCTACCCATGGGGATCTTAGCTATGCTTTTGGCCTCGGTCCTCCACCTCGGGACCAACTCGGTCGCTACGACTTATAGCCTCGTTGAAACGCTCATGGTAATAATAGCGAAGCCTGATTAGTGGAAAAAACAATTCATATTGGGGTCCCCGGATCTTGACCCCCCACATGGAACTAGTATATAAAAGCCGTGAGGCCTGCGTTGTAATTTTGGGTTGAGACTACCCAGTTATTGCTATTCTACGACAACCGACAAATTCGCCGTACGGGTACCGAACCGGTCATAGAACACCCGATTTTACTCGCACAATTCCCGACCTATTAATCCCGACAAACATCTTAAAAGGTTTCGAGACAGCATAACTACGCCGGGATAAACAGACAAGCTACCAAGGGATTATTGCATTATATTCATGGGGCATAGAACTGCGTGTCGCGTATGGAGGATAAGAAGAAGCATAAGATATGGTAGTGGAATCTGGACGGATGCGGCGTTATGAAGTCGGACGGACATATCTCGACCGGGCAAGACACCGCGCAATCGCAACTCCTATTCGGTCCGTCGCTGTTTAACTATTGCCTATCACACGTGGGCTAGCAACCGGGCATGAATAAATTGATTCAACAACACCAGGGAGATTGAAGACCCGGTTCCGGAATGGTTGACTGTAGTAAGTAGGGTAAGTAGGGTAAACATCAACAAATAAGACATGTTTACAACTATGTCACGGGCCTCTGTATTCCTGGAGGAATAGAGTAAGGATAGGACAAGTTACGTCGCAGAGAGGCCATTGTTGGCGATGGTGGGACGGGGATGAGGGCCAGGCTGTTTTTAGTTTGATGGCGACAATAAACGATTATTGGTCAGTATATCTAGGGATTGAAAGATGACCATGATTGATTGTTGGTTCTATGGTAGGTCCAATTGCTCTTTTCGTATATCTCGGCCGGGGCTAGACTCTTGGATGGGTTCTCGCTATTTCTGGTCTCGGCAGCGGTGAAGCCTGACCTGCTTTCGTTCATCGACACGTGTATCGTTTATTCCCTCATCTTGGCTACACGTCTCTGATGTTTTTGAATTGTTAAACAAAAGCAAGAAAATTATTTGGTAATATTGAATGACGGTGTTATCCTCTGGCATTCGAAATCTTGATGTAATGTATATGTTAACTTTAGGTGTTTTCGCCGTATCCATACGACTATAAATATGTATAGATAGGAGGTAGGTTAGGTACCTAAGTCAGATTAGTTCATTTTTGACATATAGTAGTTCGCCTAGGCTACGTCTATAAGTGTGTTAACGCTGAAGAATCTGCGTCATGTTCGCGCTTGGGAGTTCAAATCGCATGGTCATAATATGTTAGTTAGTTCAATCAAAACTAATAAGCGCTACTGCTGGAACTAGGTAGTTACGTGAAGTCTTGAATCTTTTAACGCGATGCATTTGCAACTGTGCGTTAGAAATAGTAACAGTTAGCATGAGATCTAAATTGTTGACATCCTTTAATATGCTGCGCTCATAGAGTCGTAGTGCATGACGATTCTCCACCGGTAAATGATGTATATACATACCTAGGTAGTATATCGCGTAATTATCACATATCACATCTAAGGAAAGAATCCCGAGATTGATATCAAATCCCGGTTTTTAACTACTGCATAAAGCATGCAGATACGATGTCAGGGTAAACTGCTTACATCGGATCGTTCTTATAATGGTTTTGACATATGCATTTGACGATATACTTAACGTAGAGAATAACCCCAACGCAGCAATCAGTGACTTGGTTAGGACAAATATGGCTAGGTACCTAAACCTAGGTAGCTTATTTCATATAGAGTAAAAAGGTCTTCAAGATTGTTACCTTTTCCGTGAGGGGATAATGATTTGCGCCACCATCGCCAGATTCATCTCAGCTCGTAGTAGAATGAATAACTTGTAGCGGATTAACGGAAAAGCGCTGATCTGACCTGCCTATTTAACTTTAGTAGAGTAGCATCTATACTGCACGTTATAATGCATATCTATAAGATCTACTACCTGGGTTAGATTCTTTTCTTCACACTACGTACCCAGATGCTTGAAGATCAGTCACGTGTAGTGGGCTATCACCAAGAGACGGGATTAAGAAGATGTTGGTTTGACTTTATTAAGTGGAAAAGGAGGGGAAACCCCCTGGGGTAAAGAGGACCGATGGTGCAAGAGGGGGAAGTATACACACGGTAACAAATAATAAACGGCCTGAGGGATAATATGTGGGTAAGTTAAATGTCTTGCTCCAATGATAACCCCTGCTGACAATCGCCTACATAAAATCTTGCTTGGGAGTGGAGTCCATCTTGGGTCTGAAAAATTCCTGTTAATCATATTTCATCATATTTCACCGAGCCGAGAAAAACGACAGGACAAATTGAACCAAAGATGACCAACTCACGTGGACTCTGCATATTTACCATGACTTTTGACTACACACCATTATTAACAGCAGAGTTAGCCCAAAGATCTCAACACCAAGTTTCCATTTATTAGGTATATCAACTTTATAACGGCAGGGCAGATGCGAGCATTATGGAGACAAGTATCACCATGGTAATCATGGTAGTACTAATACATATCGAGATTAGTCGAGAGGGAGAAGATTACAGAAGCAGGGAAAGGAATGGCGGAGAAGATGGGGAAACGGCGCAACCCACATACCAACCACGAGAATGTACACGAGCTAAGTAAGATAGAGGATAAACTCCTTTGTTCTCCTCATAGTTTAACCCAGTTCCCCGCAATGCCCAGGCTTGAAGATAGTACGGGGTTAAAGCCATCGTCGTCATTATTAGGAGTCATCTACTTGACTTAAACCAGAAGCGGTTTAACTTTTTTTTATTCTCCTTTCTTTGGAGTTTATTCCCCCTCATTGTTTCGTCAGGTATACGTTTCCCCCGGTCTCAGAGAATCTTTAGCTTAGAGTGTATGGGCAATACGGCTGCCGTTGATTTATACAAGTACCTAGGGTAGCTAGACTAGCCGAAATACAAGGGGCTTACATAGCTGTAAAGGTTACCGAAAAGGTACATTGTGTTATTCTACAGAGCCTCACACCATAGGCATTTCATGTAGGACGACTGCAAATAAGTCACTGGGCATCCCATTAGCTTATACCACCGCACAATGTGCGGTGACCAGGTCACACATGGCATATCAAACAGAAACCGGAAAGAATATGGCATAAGCGAGCTCGAATTCGGAATCAATGTTAGAGACAAAAAGGACAAAGACATCTCGAAGGCCCCAATAGTATAGTGTCGGATAAGCCGAGTATATACGGCGGCGGCTAAGACAATTTCAAATGGCTTACACGCGTAGATTGTCTTGCTTCATCACCCGATGTTGTGTTCACGCGAGGAAACGTCGTCGTCAAACGATTAATCCGTCTTCTCGGTCTCACACAATACGCACACTTGCTTCGTATTGTTACATATCAAGCCTGCTGCCGCTAACCGGTTCCGTTAACAAATATCCTTGCCCTGCTATAGAAGGCTCCATCCACATACCCGCCATCGTTCTCTGCCAAGATATACCCATGGTGGAGCTCGCCATGGCAATTTGGCCGCTTAGTACTGTCTAGCCTCTTCGCCACAGCTCACTGGCAGGATTTTTGAGAGAGAGAACAGACGTTAGGCCGCGTCTGGATTACCGGCACGCCGATTCCTCCTAGGTAGGCTAGCAAGCCATCGCTAGCATCCTTCGCGTGTCTGGATCCTTGCTCCATGGATTACCCCGGCGTGCGACAATTCGCCTATGTGGTGGGGAGACCTTGTATCTATGGAGTTCTCCCCATATGGGGCCCATATGGGGGTCTCGCGCGAGAGAAGAGAAGCTGGCTGTCGATTGAAGATGCTGGGATTGGGATCTTCGTTGTGCTTACGCCTGCTCGCCGATGTTCTTTGTCGTTAATATAAGGCTTGGATGATGCCCTTATTCTTCTTCTACTTCTATTCTCGTCTTGTCTCCTCTCGTGTCTGCCTTTCTCGAGTCAAGGTTTCACTCCCTACAGCCGTCGACAGCCATTGAGACCAGGACCAATCCATCCTCTCGTCTGTTGGTGGCGGACCTCAGCCCTCTTCTGCCATTAAGACTTTTAATTTTATCACCTGTTACCGCTTCAATTAAGCAGTTATGTCTGAGAAACCTCAAGTCGACCTGTGAGTCTTCCGTTCACCTTAGTTGATTCCTCGAACCGCACAATATCTAACTCATAAATAACAGGATCGAGCCTAAGGGTGTCGAAGGGCACTACTTAGAGAATGGCCTCGATGCTACTGAGCATGTCGACCTAAACGCCAATCTTGAAGCGAAGTAAGTGTTTAATTGCTATAGATATCTCGATGTAGATGAAGTTGCTTGCTTAATCGGCGCCATTACCGCGTACAAGGTGACTAACATGTGATATCTTTTTTACAGGATCAAGAATCCTCTCAAGGGTATTCCCCGTGAGCAGCTGATGCGTGATGTCGAAGCTTTCGCGCACGAGAAGGGGCTTGTCGAACATATTCCGATTCTACGAAGGGGTGCGCTCGTCGCCCAGAACCCCCGCGACTTCGACGAACTGAGTGGAGAGGAAGCTCTCGATGAAGCAGAGAAAAAAGCTCTCCACGACGAGGTTCTACACCGATGGCGCATGCCTTCCCGACTTTTCTTAACTATCGCGACCTGTTCTATTGGTGCTGCTGTTCAGGGCTGGGACCAGACCGGAAGTAACGGTGCTAATATCTTCTTCCCGGCTTACTACGGCATCGGTGGCAGCACCACCAGAGAAAGACTGGTAAGTTACATCTCCACGTTATTTCTGCGCGGCATAGTTGACCCTTTACAAAGTTGGTCGGTCTGGTAAACTCGGGTCCTTATATCGGAAGTGCCTTCATCGGATGCTGGCTCTCGGACCCCATCAACAACTGGATCGGTCGTCGTGGTGTTATCTTTACCTCTGCTCATTTCTGTCTCTGGCCTGTCATCGGTTCTGCATTCTGCCACACATGGGAACAGCAATTAGCTTGTCGTTTACTAATGGGTATTGGAATGGGTGTAAAGGCTTCAACTGGTTTGTCCTCTGCCATCCTTAAACCCCTCCAAATTAATCTGCTCACGTTATACAGTTCCTGTTTATGCTGCTGAAAATGCTCCAGCTGCGGTTCGAGGTGCTCTGGTTATGTCATGGCAGATGTGGACTGCTTTTGGTATCTTCCTTGGAACAGCCGTCAACCTTGCCGTCTTCTACCACCCTCTCAACTGGCGACTGATGCTAGGGGCTCCCTTTATCCCAGCCGTTCCTCTGCTATGCCTGATATACCTCTGCCCCGAGTCCCCTCGTTGGTTGATGAAAAAGAATCGCTACGCTGACGCTTGGAACTCAATGAATAAGCTACGGAACAACCCAATCCAGGTTGCCAGAGATATTTACTACATCCATGCTCAGTTGTCCATCGAAAACCAGCTTACAAACAAGACTAACTACGTTACCCGTTTCACACAGCTCTTCACCATCCCCCGCGTACGCCGTGCTAGCATTGCCGCTTTCACCGTTATGATTGCTCAGCAGATGTGTGGTATCAACATCATTGCCTTTTACTCGACTACTGTCTTCGTCGATGCTGGATACAACGATTTCCAGGCCATGCTATGCTCGTTCGGTTTCGGTCTTGTCAACTGGCTCTTCGCTTTCCCTGCTTTTTGGACCATCGACACTTTCGGACGACGATCTTTGCTCCTCTTCACTTTTCCTCAGATGATGTGGACCCTGCTTGCGGCTGGTCTGTGCACTCTGATGGAACAGGGAACGGCGAGAACTGCGCTCGTCGCTCTCTTTGTGTTCATGTTCGGCGCCTTCTACTCTCCTGGTGAAGGCCCTGTTCCTTTCACCTACAGTGCCGAGGTCTTCCCCCTATCCCATCGTGAGGTTGGTATGGGCTTTGCTGTCGCCACCTGTTTGTTCTGGGCTGCTGTCCTCAGTATGACATTCCCCTTCATTCTTGATAGACTACACACCGTCGGTGCGTTTGGTCTGTATGCCGGCTTCAACTTGGTAGCGCTTATCATGATCTTCTTCCTCGTACCCGAGACGAAGCAGCGCACTCTCGAAGAGCTCGACTACGTGTTTGCCGTTCCGAATCGCAAGTTTGCCCAGTACCAGGTTACCAAGGCGCTGCCTTACGGAATCAAGCGCTGGGTCTTGTTCCAGCGCAACGCCGTGCTCGAGCCCCTCTATCGCAAGGACGACGAGGACCAGACAACCCCCGTCCGTGAAGACAAGAGGGTCTCCTCATAAGGAATAAAAGAATGTTGGGAAAAGGAGTGTGTTAGCTGTGGATTAGTCCTAAAAATAGTAGTTGAGAAAAGGACTTACGACACAGTATCGTTTATGCGCAAGCTTTTACAAAATACCCCATTTTTATTTGAAGATTTTTATAGGGATTTCCTATATTAGGTACATATTCACCTACTTAATTGCTTTAACACGCTGATGTGTCTCCATTAAGCATCTCTATTTCTTGAACGTGATTGTACTTGTACTTCGTTGACATCGAGTGATCAGCATGGAAAGTTTATATTTTTTATAATTAGAAGATGTTAAATAAGAACTCCTAGGTACATGGCACTACGTTGATGTATAGGGTAGCAATCATCGAGTGGCGAATAGTCAGCCTTGAGTGTTGATGCGGACCCTATTCGATATAACAACCCACGCCTCAGATGGAGTAGATACCTACGTAATCGGGATCTCACACTAATCCCCATAATCAATTAGTTTGAGCAAATGACCCGTAAACGTAGATGGTTAAAATTGAAGTTTGGGTATATTTGAAGAATAGGTATACCCTGTCTTGAGCAATCGCTTTCTTTAGATCTTGGATTTAATATGTTCAATCTCCCACTCTTCTTTGAGCACCCTCGAACGCTCGCTGTCTTTAGCAAATCCGTCATATACGGCTGGCCATCCACCACTAAGGGTCCGGATGTCGACAGGACGGCTAGTTTTAACATCCATATAAGTAACGGAACCTTTCACTTCGGCAACGATAGCCTGTTGCTTGAGTGAGAACAAGGATGTTGTCCCAGTATTACGAGTTGGCTCTATGAGTTCCTGTCGATATGCTGCAATCAGCTGTAGATTTAGATTAGTAAAAACTTGGATTCAAAAGTGGTAGGCATCAAAACGGCACGAACCGAATCGGGATACTTGACTTGTCTCCGAATATCCAAATTATATCTACGGATGACGGGAATGACGGTTTTGGCGTTGATCATGTCATCGTACTCTTGCTCGCTGAGGAACTCATCATAGCTCTCCATGACGCGATAGAAACACTGACCAAAGAAGTGCATATACTGTGTGTGCATAACATGTCCAAAGGGGTCTTGATCTTCAGCCCATACAACTCCGCGCTCAACCATCGTTTTAGGGTTGTAACCCATAGCCTCGAGAGTGGAAAGCGCTTGACTACGGAGGGACGCGTATGGGTCTCCGTTAGGGTGGAGACGCGGAGCTCCGGCGGAAGAGTAAGGCGACTGATATGCCGATTCGGCTAGTCGCGAACGGCTGCGACGGGTACTGTCCGCCATAACATATAAAGGCTTAGGAGGTACCCAAGTAGGTAGTTTATATTTCGGAAAGTACCTAGTATACATTTAATAAGCAGGAATAATGGGTAGAAGAAATAGTTGCCAACGAAGTGAACTGACCGCTTTATATATAAATAAAAAGTCAGCGGGTGACAAGGAATCTGTGTAGACATACATAACCTACCTACTTATGTAGCATGTAGCGAGCCGAGGCATAGCAAACCACAGACCTTAGTGCGATCCTGTCGTGTACAAAAACTATTCCTATAACCTCTAATCATAATGCTTTGGGTAAGACATGTTTCGGTTCTCATTTGTGCGCGATTATTCTACTCTGGTGTTGTGCATCATACTACCTACCACAACCTACTACAGTTTTCAGATTGTAAATGGATATAGCAACAAATCATTCAGCATAAGCTATCATTTAATTACAGGCGGTTTTCTACCCTTCCTCTCCATGATACCACACAGTTTAAAGCTAGTAGTCGTTGTACAGTGACAGAATATCGCGCAAAGGCCTAACTATATGGTGTTGGGATCTTGATATCATGCATCGGGCCAGAAAAAGAGAATTGTAGCTATATGAAGTAAATACCTTATATAAACGTCCAGCGGAGAATATAATATCCCAAATACGAAATTATTCTATTTCATGCATGTATGGAGATTGGGAACCTGGAGCTAACCCCCTTTAATTTGATTAACCCTCTCCAACAGAATTAAAGAAAAATACAATTTGGGATTTACTATTTAAGAGGTAGTTATTATTTCCAAGTCGATCATCGGTGCATGATCCTCCACCTGGCTGTTATTTGAAACCCAGTGTTTATGTGTAGAGTTCTATATACATTTCATGGGCGGTTCAAGTCATTATCCCTCTAACCACCCTAGCAACGCCTCATGAAAGCTATCTGGTTCTTGAATTTGAGGCGCGTGTCCTAGGTTGGCGAATTCTATCAAGTCTGCATTTGGTATGGCGGCAGCAGCCTGTTTCCCCAACACATCGTAGTGGCCTAATTTAGCCTGCACCTCCGGTGGGCTCCATTGCTTGCCCAGTGCTGTGTTGTCTTTGTCACCTATCAGTAAAAGAGTCCGGGGCTTTAGTAAGCCGAATTCATATACCACTGGCGCACTCAAGGCCATGTCAGTAACAAGTGCTTGGTCGAAAGCAAATGTGGACGCTTGGCTCCCCTGGTAGATATTGACTAGCATGTTCACCCATACATCGTATGAGTCGTCCCACTTCCCTACATAATACGTTGATTGCTCGTATGCTCGGATAGATGTGTAGTTGCTTGCAGACTCGGAGGCGTATAGGTCGTCGATGCTTTCGTACGGCACACCGAGGGCCTTCCAATCCTCCAACCCAAGGGGGTTCACCAGGACAAGCTTCTCAACAATCTCAGGGAACATCAAGCTGAAGCGCACGGATGTCATGCCTCCCAGAGAGTGGCCGATCACAGTCACATTCTCAACGTCTAACGCATGTAGCAAGTTTCTCGTGTTATATGAGAGCTGTTGTAGCGTATATTGATACGACTTCGGCTTGGAGGATTTGCAAAAGCCAACCTGATCCGGCAAGATAACCCTATAGCCTGCTGTCGAAAGTTGTCTAGCTGTCGCCTCCCAAGTAGGCCCACAGAAATTCTTTCCGTGTAGGCAGATAGCGACCTTTCCGTTCGGTTCAACTGTCGGTGGAAGATCCATGAATGCCATTTCAAGCTCTTGATGTTGCGACGTAAACTTATACGTCTTCAGAGGAAACGGATACGTAAAATTCGAACCATTGAGGTCTCCCTCGGATGGTGCATCTCCTATTGAACCTGCATCCTGAGCAACTGCGCGCCGAACGGGTTCGATAGATCCAGAAAGGATTATTGCTACAACCGTGATGATCCTCATGTTGTTAGTGGAGTTTGTAGTTTATCTATCTTAAAGTGCCAGTGCATTGGGTCCTATGTGCTTTTAGATAAAGCGGCTACCGATGTTAGCGTTCTTGACCTTCGGTCTTTATTAGCCTGCCTTGAGGTAGCTGATATTGTGGCTATTACCATCGAAGGTTTGACAAGAATCGGCTGGTTAAATTTGATAGCATTTACTTTGTTGAGTGCTGGTTTCTGGAGTATTTTGCTGTACCTTGATAGCAAATAATATGATTTTAACCCCTCATCATGAAATCAAGATTACCGGGATCCGAATGTCGACATTATACCGAACTCTGTCTACCCATGTCTTCTTCAAATTCTATATACATGGCTTGAATGTGAGCTTATAATCGGTATAATGCACTGCCACGTATGCAGAACACCGCCCCCTTTTGCGTGCTACTTTACACTGTTTTCCATGTCAAAGCCCGCCTCAATTCTTGACAGCTACGAACTACGTATAAAAGCACAAAAATGGAGACTGCCTTTTATATAAAGTTGCCTATATTGCATTAATGCATAATAAGCAAGTTGGCTCGAGGTCGTACAGATATTTGTTGATGCTATAGCCTAGAAGTGTATTAAAGGGCTTGTTGACGATTCCGAATGGGTATCTCTAATTAACTTACTATATCCAATATCGACAATGCATGGGCGTATCTTGGTCTTGGCTCAGCTAGAGTTGCAGCGGAGATATCGCGTAGTGGAAAGACCAGCTTCCGCATTGCGTTATTCCTCCGATGTAACCTTGGATCCCCAAAGCTTGAAAACCCTCGTTCTAATAATACCAGGGGTGTAGCTTTAGATAAGGCATGAAGATCTTATGTAGTCTACGTGATTCTGGGGATAATGTTTACGCGGCACAAAAGCCCCCGAGTCTAGAGGCTTGGAAATTAGAAAACGATGCAAAAAGGCATCCTATGATGAGCTCTCTGCTAAATACTATGTAATGAGTAGGCTAGATTTGCATCTATCACCTTATTGGAATAATAGTCTCATACCTATATCGTCTTAGTACCAATGTCCGCACGTGTAAATTTATTGTATCCTACATTGCTACCTAATCTTTTGACGTCGTAGTTCACTTGTCCTCCTCTCAATTACACGGGCATTCAAAGATATTTATCAAACTCTCTTTTCACTATCTACCCAGTTACCCACTCTCTCGATCAGCTAAGAATCCTGATTATTAGTTATTAGCACTGTAGAGCTTGGATAATGTTCGTTCTAGCAGATATTGACATGATATATGCGCCGTTGAGAAACACGGATATCAGGCTACTTACCTTTGGAAGCAAGAATAAGTAGTCTATCAGTTCTACCTCTATACGGTATCATTCTCTCTAAACTTCTCTAAACTTGAAGTATACAGCATTATCATAGCTTTGGGAGATCAGAGCCCTAAGAAACTGATAGGTATCGATAAATGGACAGCTTTTTTCTATTAGGAACAATTTGTACAAGGCACTAGAAAACCTATCGCAGCAAGTATGGTCTCTTAAAGATTCTCATCTTTGGATAGATACAATCTGTATCAACCAAGATGATGATGAGAACGTTTACGTCTATTGGGTGCTTTATGCTATCTAGCTAAATACACATAGCGGCGCTCAACCAAGATGACAATAGCGAGAAATCCGAGAAAATACCGCGGATGGCACGTATTTATCATTCGGCTTCTCGGGTTATTGTTTCGATAATAACGACGGATACCTTAACTGAAAGTGGTATGGAGCTATTGTCCGACCTAGCTGATGGCCTAAAACCCGTTTGAAACGGGGGGTTTGACCCTAACAAACGCAGGCAATATTTTGATGAAGAGTGCGGTGGAGACAGCTGGATGCAGCGTCCCTATGCCTCATTGAAGAAACTCACGAAACTAACATGGTTCTCAAGAGTTTGAGACGGAAAGTGACACCAGCGGCTGAATAGCCTACTATCATAATTGGTAAGTATCAAGTACACATGCTAGGTCTATTCAACTTATGGTCCATGGTTCACAGTCACGGGCTAGTGTTTAACGAGCCCCAGCTTAGGAACCTTGAAGATACACGGATGATAATTCACGAGACAAAAGTGATAGAGGAAGCCGTAATGTCCCTTGACACTGCCGGATTTCTTCACAAGATTTTGGCATATGGAGAGGCCGAAGCAGCACTCCCACACGATCAAGTCTATGGCATTCTTGGTCAAATTCACGCCTTCATCGAGAAGACCAATAACCGATTCCTTCCAATTAATACACCAAATTATATGAGGTTTACAATGAGTTTGTAGCGTATAGATTTGAATATGCCAGAGATCTAAGACTACCGGAGACAACGTCTCGGAAACTCAGAGGGGTTCCATCCTGGGTCCCCGATCTTCGATATCTGGGATCAAATATGACTTGGATACCCCCACAGATCAAGACCAACCTAAAGCTGTCGAAGTCTAAGAGAGAACTACAAGTAAAAAGCGTCAAGGTTAGTATCTGTCAAACACTAATACTGCCCATACCTAAAATTAGCCTATGCGTTTCGCATCCCAGGGACCGTATCGATAATATGGGGGGAAAAATCATCAAACCATCTGCGGCAATCACAAACCCGTCCTATGAAGTATTGAGAGAGAAATAGTTCGAAAATACTTCGAAGAATTATAGATCTCAAGGAAAGGAATTGTATGAAAGCCTGTCTGTTTTCATTGCGGAGCGGCACAATGAAGATTTATCCAAAAATCGCCTAACGAAAGACGAAGCTTCACTTAATCTCCTCGTATTATTAGACAATATAAAAGTCCTGTTCTGGGATGGGATTTTTGACATTTGCAATATACACGATCATATTGTCAGGACTAAATGGTTTCAACAGCACCATTGCGAGTTCTTTGATTTGTTATGGCATCCAAGGGAGTAAGTGAGGTCGGAATATAATAGGTAACCTACTACTGGGTCTGATTACAATTGCCTGCACATTGGATAGTTAGGGATAAACTAGCATGGTAAACCGGCATGTTCGAGATTGTATCATATAGACTTTACGTCGAAAACCGGTATATAAAAGTTAATATTATCTATAGAGAATATTTGTTACGTTAGCTGTCAAGTTTTGATTATGTGGTGTCGACTTAACAAACCCCCACGTTTTGATTCTTTTTCCTATTGTCTTTTCTCGGCTCGAAGCGGTTGACTACCTGTATGTATGCACTCTGGTTGTAAAAAAGCCTTCCCTTGAGAAAACTCATGACAAACGATACAACTATAGAGAAAATGCATTAGTGTGAGTTACCTTGGAGTTCGTCATCTTGAATTACGAGGCCCGGCAGACCGAATACCGAAGGGTTTGTATAGCTGAGTAACTTGATTGTAATACCAGAGCAACGTGTTCCTAACCAATAAAATAGCGGAATTAAGCAACAATACGACCATAGGCTCGTACTTTAGAGACACACCCGTCCATGTCGATTGCCAAATTGGGAACCTAATGTTCTCATTATTAGACGTTGTAGTAATATTAACACTTAGCACTACAACGGTGTCTTCCTTTTTGGGTAGTTCATATGATGACGAATTGCGTAAGGAAAGAGAAAATATCAAATACGAGTATTATATAACTTAGGTACCTAGTCTACACGGAATCCAATAATCTAGAAAAGCATTGGTAAACTGACGTGTTTTTCCAACTGCATTTATGATCGAAATGAATTCGCATTTGGAGAGTAATGTTGTTGATATAGAGATTCCCTGTTTTGTGTTTTTTGCGCTTACCCCGCTGTTTCTATCTATACGGATACTATCTCGACTCAAAACCGGCTCCGGGATTGGATGGGATGATGGGACGATCATAGTCTCGTGGGTATGGTGAACTCAAGTCTAAATCAGTATTTTTTACATCAGTTGACCTTCCTGTCCTCTAAGGCTTTCGCGCAGACCGTCTCAGGACTTTTAATAGCTGCCTGTAAACACGGGTTCGGACAGCATATATATAATATTCCAATTCAAGATCAAACGTTGGCACTAAAGGTAATCTATGCACGGGTGAAATTCTATCACTCTGTCGAGATAACAAGCTAACGCATAAAACAGCTCTACTATGTTGCCCAAGCATTCTACAAGCTCACGTTAAACCTAACTAAGGCATCTATACTCCTATTGTATCTCCGCATTTTCCTTCAGCGATGGTTCAGGATCTCATGCTATGTCTTGCTGGGTATCATTTTGAGCTATATGCTGGCAACCGCTGCTTCCTCTATATGGCAGTGCACTCCAATAAGTAGGGCCTGGGACAAGTCTGTACCGGGAACATGCATTAGTATCACTAGTAACTGGTATGCGAATGCGGGTTTCTCGATCGCTACAGATATTATAATCCTCGTGCTTCCCATGCAACCCATTCTCCGGTCTAATCTGCCGCCGAAGCAGAAATGGGCGCTGATGATTGTGTTCGCTTTAGGGATCTTGTGAGTTATGAATGGTTTCTTATCCCTGGCACTGAGTATATATAATGAAAAGGGGGAGTGGGCTGACTTGGTTTGTTAGCGTAACCATAACGAGCATCCTACGCATGCAGACAATCGATTTCTCGTCTACGAGCTCCGATCCCACCTATGATGTTGCTTCTTCAACTTGGACAGTTATTGAAGAGAATGTTGCTATAATCTGTGCTTGTCTTCCTATGTGTAAAGGACCGCTCAACTGGCTATTTCCGTCGGTATTTATGTCGACATCAAAGCGCACCTCATCTAGCTATCAGCCGGGTCAGCCGACGATTAACTCTGGCCGGAATTATTGGGCCCCGACCCGCGGTGACAGCGAGATGCTGAACACGCGTGTGACATCTGTTCAGGGATGTAAGTCTACCGGCAGTAGAAATAGTCAGGAGTATATGCTAGAAGATACCGGATCACTAGATCGTAGCAGCGATGTGGATGAAGTTCGGGGCATTCGGAAAGTTATCCAATATGATATCACAGTACACACATCCGGTGATAGTAAAGAGTCGGTCTGAATCTTAGGGTCCTAATTGGAAACACAGATGTATATCAGTATAGTAAGAAGGTAGTATAGATAGACTGGTAGAAACAAGAGGCTTTGAGAATAAGTTGCCGGCCGTGAAGTGTATGTTGTAATGAAAATGTGCGCTTCCTGTAATAATCACAGTTCTTAGTGTGTGGTCTGCTTTTATGATTAGGGTAAAACCTGTCAGATTAGTCAGCCATGTCAGGTAACCTGAAAATCCCTAGTCTTATGTAAAATAGCGGTATAACATGCGTTTCCACGATTTTACCTTAATTAATTAAATTATTAAAAATATAATAAATTAAATTTTAAATAACGTTTATTTAATACGTATTAATTATATAATAATTAAAAGTTTTATATGTTTAAATTATATAAGTTTTAAGAATAAAATCTTAACCGGTATTATATAATATAATACGTACGCGTTAAAATAAATTTTAAATAAATTATTATTTATTTATTATTTTATTATAAATTTTATTATATTATTATTAAGTTTTAAGCTTGCATATTTTAGTGATTAAAACGTATAAAATAAAACGTTTATATTATTTATTTAAAATTATTAATTTTAAAGATAAATAAATTTTAATAATATTAATATTAAATAAGAATTAATATCTCTTATAAAATATGACATATTATTTTAACGTTTAAATTTTCATAAAAGGCTTTAAATAGTTAATAATAACATTATACTTTTAAAAAATTATAAAAATTTATTAATTAAATAAAATATATAAAATAAATACATAAAATAAAGCTATAAGTTATAAATATAAAAAAATAATAAATATATTTATATTAAATGTATAATTAAATAGTAATAATCGTAATTATTTAATTAAAAAAATATAATAAATATTAAACCTTTATATAACTTATAACTTAAGATTATATAATAATATCCTTGCTTTTAACAATATAACACTATATTAGTTTAATATATATAAAGAATTTAAGATTTAATTTAAATTTTTTTTAAATATCTTAAATTTAAAATTATAAAAAATTAGTTAATTTATTTAAATCTTAATTAAAAATAACGATAAAGGTGGGAATTTTATTAAAGGGTTAATTATTAATAAAATTAATTTTATAAGTAATTATAAATTTAAAAAAATTAATTAACGTAATAAATAAAAAAAATATAAATGTTTATAAAGATTTGTACTTATAATTATTAAATATATAAATATAATATTTTAGTAAATTTCTGTTATAATTATTATAATTAAGATTTTTTTAACAGTTAAAAAATTAATTTTGAAAATAATAAAAGTATATTAATGATTGTATAACATTAACATAAAGGAACCTTATTGATAATAAGGTGCCTTTATTGTCGATAAAGAAGAAAAAGATAAAATATCCGATTTTATTAAATAAGAAGGTTAGGTATTTATTATTATTAAAATATAAAAATACATTATATTTAATTAACCTTAAATAAATTTTTTTTTAAATATTTTAATATATTAATTTTAATATTATTAATTTATTTATTATTACTTTATTATTATTATTATTATTTTTATTTATATACGTATTTATTAATATTAATTAATATTGTTAAATAATAATAATATAAATTAATAAAGTTAAAAAAATTATTATTATTTTAATTTAAAAATCTTTATTATAATAATATAAATAATATTAATATTTTTTTATATTATTTCCATAATTTATAATAAACTATAATTTTACCTTTTTATATAATTTATTTATATTTTTAATAAATTATTACAATTTAAACCTTTTATCTATAAAATTATCATTATCCATATTATTAATTTCTCTTATTATATCTTAAGAAATATAAGTAAAAAATTTAACATAAATATAAATTTATATTATATATAATTTTATTAAATAAAAAAATATAAATAAATTATATAAATTCTTAAATTATTTCCTTAATTAAATATTTATATTTAATATAATATTTAATTATATAATAGTATAATAAGAAAAAATCAATCCTTAAATAATTACGTTTAAATAAAAAACAATATAAACATTTTTTACATTAATAAACTTTAAAATTACCAATAATAAAACATTATATATATGTTTAATTAAGGAAATAATAATTAAATATTAAAAATAATTTAAAAAATTTATAATAAATAATTTTAAAACATTATTAAAATAATTATAATTAGCGTTATAAAACATATTAATATAAAAAAATATTTATATAAAAAAATATTTATATAAAAAAATATAATATTAATTATATAAAAATATTTATTAATTTTATATTATTATATAATCTATTTATATAAAATATTACCAAATTAAAAATAATAAAAATAAAATAGCCTAACGCATTAATATAAAAAGTTTTAATTTATAAAATTAAAAAAAAATCAATATATCCTGTTACGCGCGCATTTATATAATTATAAATATTAATATAATAATATTAAATAATCTTTAACTTATAAACGCTAATATATATAATTATATTTATAAGGTAAGTTTTAATATAAAATATTATATTTTAAACCTTACCTCCTTTTAACCTATAATACATATTACCTATTTTATAATTAAAATAAATATTATTTTCTACCTTTAATTAACCATTATTAATCCTTAACATTTTACTATTAACTTAATAATTAAAACTTACTTTCCAACCTTATAACCAACTACTGCTTTTAACATACCTCCCCTCCCCCCTTCCCTATTAAACTGGTGCTGGTGTATCAGGTGACCTTGACCTTGATCATGTGATCATATTCTTAGTATAAGTACCATTTATGGTCGCACACACCCATTTTACATAGTATCATCCACTTTTAATACAAGTCATTCCTTTCCTTCTTCATCAGTTTCATCATCTAAAAGTCCTTGATACCAGGTCTAATAGGGCTTGATCCAAGGCCAAGACGTCTAAGTCTTGTTCACTATACACCTAACTTTAACCTATTATTACAAAATATACCAAATTATTTATAATAATTAACATAATCTTAATAAAATAACCAAAATAATATTTAAATATTACCCAACCCCCCTCCCCCTTCTTTATCAACTTAATAAAAACTATTTATATCTTTTATAAAATAATAAAAATATAATTTAAAATATAATCCCAAATATAAAACTAATTAAACATAACCCCTTCTCTTAATTACAAAAAATATATTTAAACCCTTTAAACCGCCACCAAATAATTTATATATAATATTAATAATTTTACTAAATATTAAATTAAATAAAAAAAACTAACCTACCAAAAATTACGGTTTTTTTTTTAAATAACTCCACCGTTTTTATAAACACTTAATCCTTTCGTTTAAACCCTTATACCCATTAATAATTAATAAATTTAAACCTATTATAACATTTTTTCAATATAAATTCCTAATAAAATATACCCTTTAATTATTATAAACTATTTTAAAAAAACTTAAAATAATAAAAATAATTATATAAAAAAAATATATAACATCCTTAAAAATAAATTTCAATTTTTTTTAAACATATATTATATAATAAAAATTTAATAAACACAATTTCATATTATATTTTCCACTATTTTCATTAAAAAAATAGCAATTTACTTCTTTTATAATATATCTAAACATTAATATTTCGTAAATATATATATAATTATAAAATAATATTTTAACATAAAATAAAATAAAATACAATATTATTAAAATTAAATAGTTATTATTTTTTACAATATAAAAAAAAAATAAAAATAAATCTAATATAAAAATACTATAAATTATACTTAATAAATTATTATTATATTAACGCATTCTCAAACCTAACTTTAAAAGAAAATAGCAATTTATCGTAATTATATATTAAATATACTACAATATACCTTAATTATAACATATACTATTTACTTCGTTATACCATTTTAAAAAACTAATCAATAAACTTTAAATATTTATCAAAACGTTTAAAAATTTTAAAAAAATACGTTAATTTATAACAAATACTAATAACAAAAATAATAACAATAATAAATATAATATTAATTAATATTATATTAATTAAAAATATTATTATAATAATAAAAATAATAAATATAATATTTGCTAAAAAACGTTAAAGTATTAAAAATACTATTATTAAATATATAAAAAAAATATTAATTAATTAAATATTTAAAAAAAAAGTAAAAAAGTTAAAACCTAATAAAAAATTAAAAAAAATTAAGCAAAAGAAAATTATATAACCTTTTTAACCAAATATAAAGGTATTAAAAATTTTAATATAAAAAAGTCCAAAAAATCTATTAAAAAAAAAATTAAAAAGTTAATATATAATTACGGTTTATTTTTTAAATAAATCTTTTTAATATTAATTTAATTTATAAATATTAATCCTTAAAAAATCTATTAATAAACCCGATATCGATATTATATTTATTTTTAATTAATACGCAAAAAACGTATTTTAAAATATTATACCAAACATAAAAATAATACAAATATCAATTATAAATAAATGCTAATATTAAACCTTCGTTAACAAAAATTTAAAATACCATAACGATTTAAATATTAGCCGCGTTAGTAAAATTAATATATATTTCGAAAATAATTTGCCTATTAAATTATTAAAAATTATAACAATTAATATTCCGTTTAACAAAATAAACTTTCATATAATAAAAATAAACACTCCGTTTTTTTTTCCATTAAAAATATAAACTACTTAAAAATATACTTTAATAATATTATTAATTAATTAATTAGTAAAAATAATATAATAATTAAAATTATATAAAAATAAAAATACTTATAATTTTAACTTAATAATATTATCTATTTTACAAAAGTAGAATTACGTTATTTACATATATATTTTAACCATCCATTTATTAATAAACTTTATAATCTACTTAATAAAGTAAAATATAAGGTAAATATTAAAAATCTTAAAAAAATTAATAAATTTTATTACTATTATTAAATTAAAAATAAAATATCTTAACATTTTAAATTTAACCTTAAAAATTCTAATATAAATTTTAATTATAAAATAATTACCAATATTATATATTTAGATAAGAAATCAATTTTTTATATAATTAATATAATAATAAAATTTTAAATAATTTAGTTTATAAAAAATATTTCCGCTAAAAAAACCTAGAAAATATTTAAATAATATTAAATCGATATATATTTAAAACTATTAAATATTTTTAACCATAATATAAGTATTAATTTTAATAACGTTAAATTTTATAATAAAACTCGCCTCGCAAAAATTATCTATAACCAAATACATATTAAAATATATTAATTAATTAATAAAATAAAAAAATATTATAACCTAATTTAAAAAACGTATAAAATTATTTCCGAAAAAATATAAAAATTAAAAGAAGCTTACTTATAAATAATAATTAAAACTATAAATAATATAATAAACTTAAACAGTTTTATTCTTACTTTATTAATTTTTAACGTTTATTTAAAAATTAATATAAATTTTCTTTTTATATAATTATAATTAAAAAAGGTTTAAACGATATAAAAGGCCATAATTAAAATTAAAAAGATTAAAGCGTAAAAAACCATCCATAATACTATAAATATACGAAACGAACTAAATATTTTAAAAACGTTACCTATATTACTACTTATTAATAATAACGTATTAATTTACTATAAAAAAAACAGATAAAAAAAACTATATAAAGTTATTACTATTATAAATAAAAACGTAATTATTATATCGAATACGTTAAAAAATATCTTAACTTTCCGAAATACATACGTTAAATTATATATATAGCCAAAAAAAAGTTTTAAAGTTTACTTATCGCTATTACTACCCCAATTCGACCCTAATAAATACAAAATTATACCCAATAAAAATTTAAATATATTTATTATAAATATAATATATATTAACATAAAAAAAAAAAAACAACTACGCCTTTATTTTAAAATTATAATCGAACAAAAAAATAATTACGCTAAAAAAACTATACAAAATTTTCGATATAAAAAAACTTAATATCTTTTTTACAAATAATATTTTACAATTTAAAATATATAATAAAACATTTTACCAAAACGTAATCATATTTAAGTCTCGTATAATCTATAAAATTAAAAAAGAAATACGTTAATACTATATAAAAAATTACAATTTATAATATAAAGCTATAAAAACCTCAATAAAAATTTTATTATAATATATATTCTAATAATTTAACGCGTCAACTAACGCTTAATATTAACTTTAATACCTACACTATAATAATAAAATATAAAAATAATAATTTGAAATATTACTATAGCATATATATAATTTAAAATCCTTATATAAAAGATAATATATATATATTTATCCTCGAAATTAAAAAATAAATACCCTAAAAAAACGCTATTATAAATAATTAAACCTTTATACAAATTTGCAAAATTAAACACATATTAATTTAAAATTTATTTTAAATATTATTAAAAAAAATTAAATATAATTTCGTTAATATTTAACCTATACCTATTAATTATAAAATTAAATTAATTATTCGAAATTACCGATTTATAAATAAATAACATATTAAATATCGATATAATAAAGTTTCTAACCGAAGAAAATAAGGTTTTTATAAAAATAAATATTAAAATAAAATTTTAAAAAATTTTAAAACTAAATATAATTAAAAATTTTAATAGATTATAAATTGTAATCCATAAAAAAACAATTTTTATTATTTAAAAGAAATAAATAAAAAAACTAAAAAAATTAAACCTAAAAATATTCGATATAATTAAAAAATTTATAAAACAACATATAAAAAGTATTTATATTACGTTTATTTATTAATTTAAAATAACTTTTAATTATTTTATAATAACGTAATATACGAAACCTAAACCAAAAAAAACCAAAATCTTTAACGCAAAAATTAAATAATAAATAAATCATAAAGATTAAAACCTTAAATATATAAAATTAAACCTTGAGAACTTACGTTTATATATTTTTATAAACAGTTTATTTATTAATAATAAAAATATAAACTTTTAAATTAGCTATATTATAATATTTAATAATAAAAAACCTATAAACCATAACAACAAAATATAATTTACCAATAATATTATTTATTAATTTTTTATTAAATATAAACACGTTACGCGTAATATATTCGCTAATAAAATTTATAAAATAATATAAAATTTCGATATAAGCTACATTATCCATAATACCATTAATATTATTTTAAGCTAATTAAACCTCTTAACAATCCCTTTTATTTTATACACAAATTTTTTTTCGTTATACCAATATTTTGTTTAAATAAGCAATATTAATAAAAAAAAATTAATAATTAATTTTATAACCTTAAAACAATTATATAAAAATAAAGAAATTAATAACATCTAATAAATATATAATAATTATAATCTGGCAAATATAATAATAAAAACGTTATTAAATAAAACTATAAAAATATTAATAAAAAATAACTAAATTAATTTACGTTTAAAAAAATAGGTAAAACGTAAAGAAATTAAAAACAATATTAAACCAATATAATAATAAATTATTAAAACCAATTATCAACACTTACTTAAACGTAAACTATTACAAAAAATAAAAAGAAATATACCAAAAATAAAATAACATAATATATACTAACGCAACCCCACTTATAAAATAACTATTAATTTAAACCATTACAATTTTATTTTCTAACTATTATAAATATATGCAATTACGAATACGTAAAAACATAAATACGTAATAATATATATCCAGACCAATATAAATATATATTAGTATAAATTATAAAGTTTTATTTATTTAATTATATTTTATAATTAATTAATCGCAAAAATAAAATAAAATACATAATAATTATATAATATTAATATAAAAAAACTTTATTAATAATAAAATACCCTTATTACTAATAAAGAAAAAAAAATAAAATATTTAATTTTATTAAATGAAAAGATTAAATATCCACTATTATTAAAATATAAAAATACACTATACCTAACTAACCTTAAATAAA